>NC_041385.1:176437261-176478223 GCF_002162155.2 Triticum dicoccoides
GGGGCCACTACTTCACCCTAAGATAGATAGTGGGGCTACTCCTTCTCCGGCGAGCTTGTGTCCTCTCCAGCAAAGTCCAACCAAGAGGGAAGGAAGAAAAAGAAAGTGACTGACGCGAAAAGGAATTTCAAACACCTGAGAAATAGCAAATCTGACGATTTTATCGAACACACTCTGTCAGGTTCAAATTAAGCCGTATAAATTTTTAAAAAATGTCAACCTTTTATAGTTTTGACAAAGTGTATAGAGAACGTATCAATGCCTACGACATCAAATCATTATTACTGGATTCTTGATAAAAAATATTTTCATACTTTATTTATTTAGTATCGTAGATCCTGATATATTTTGCTATTAACTTGATCAAACAAAGAAACATTTGACTTATTCCAACACTAATACTGCACATCATATTTTGGATTGAAGGGATTAGTTGGCAAACACATGGAGAGCCAAATACGAAATCACGATGCATGACATCCATTGTTTCTCCCTTTGATACTTTGTATGATATAATAACCAACCAAGACTACTAGACTTGCATGTGTTACTAATTTATATCTTTCGTGTGCAAACCAGACATTGCAATAATATATAGTATATTCAAAAAGATGACGAAAGGCAATGAGCTTTGCATTTCATTAATTAAGAAGATATTACAAACCTTAAGATGAGCACACAACTACAACAAATTCTCCGAAGAGCATACGCGATAACTACGGACCACAACAACACACAGAAGATAACACAACAACAATAACTTTGCTCCAGAGATCAAGCAAGCTCAAGCAACCGGAGTAGGTCTTCAACATCATCGTCATCTAACCAATTAAGGCATCACCTTGAGCATTGGTCATCAGGTCGCCACCTGACAACACCCCTCATAGAGAGGGAGGGTTGTCTCATGGGAACGAGGTGATCCAAAGAAGATTAGAACTCTCTAACCCGCCTACAGATGAATACCTCAATCGAACCCCTATTGCATCGAACCCTAATCTTGTCGACTAAGCAGCACCAACGACGATCACTGCCTATCACTGGTCCCTACAGCCGGTACGAAGCTCCTCGAACGATGCCCCAAGAGGTGTGATGCATGTCGCCATCCATCTGATCCCGAGAGAATCAAGGGTTTCCCCGAAAGCTTCCATGTGAAGGGAAGTGAGCATAACGCCTCAACGACACCTTCAATAAGGAGAAGACTCCTGTGGGCGACACCGTTGTCTGCCCCTGTTCACGACCGGCAGCAGGGTTTTCCCCTGACGCTAAACAACTAACCACACACCTGGGCCTCAAGAGAGGCTGGCCAGATCACCACCGAAGCCACACACATCGAAGACCCACCAACACAAGAGCTCACGGAGAACTGCGACCAGCCAAACAAAGCCTGCAACATATGAAACTTATATCCTGAATCAAGGACTATTGCCACCGACATAACACCATGGACATCTTTCCAATACTTCTCAAACTTCGTCTTCATTTCCTCGGCCATCTTTTGGAAAGGAGCATGCCCACTAGCAGACCATTTCCGTATTGTTAGACGAATAGGATACTTTGGGGAAGAACAGATTTGATGTAACATATTTAGTCCCCGTGAATGGCTGGTGATGTCAAAGAAAACTTTTAGCCTATCACAGAGTTCTTTTACATATTTCCAATCATCTTTGATTCGGCAACAGTTGAATAGGAGTTCATGTGTGCTTAGTTTATAAAAAACAACAGAGTATAGCAATGCAATGGATATCATTTTATATGTTTAATCTCACCTAATATTGCAATCCAGAAACAACCTTCCCATAGTCAATGTTTAGAGCATGTGTCATCTTTTCAAGTTTCCCGTAACTTTTAGGCATGACCTGCGAAAATGCAACACTATTGTGGAATCTAGACTTGCCTTTATCCATGACACTCATTCCGTCTTTCATAATTAGATTAAGTATATGTACATAACAGCGCATATGCAAAAACTAACCTCCAACATAAGGATTTGGTATCCAACTTATCTATCAAAATATCAACAACCTTGTTACTACGTGTGCAATTGTCAAGGGTAACTGTGGACAACTTCCTCTCTAGATGCCAATCAACAAGACATTCATGTAGAGCTTGACATATAACCTTAGGGTTATGTGGGCATGGTACATAAACAAACCTAAGATATAAGAAGACATCTAGGTTCAAATTCAAAATGATTAACCAAACAGTTCAGATTCACAACGATTAGAAAAAGGTCTACTTTAAGAAAACTTACCTCAAAATGAAGCTCTTTAGCTTCAAAGATTCTTCAACAAAATGCGTAGTAACAACTATGCAACCTTTATTGTGATGGCATGCAGTCCACAAGTATGAGGTGACAACAACTCGATACGTGAAATTTTGAAAATATTTCACCATCTTTTCCTTCTGGGTTGCATGCATAAGTAAGATGTCCTTTTGAATGGCTTTCTTGAGACAACCTTTGAGGGAGTCCTGGAATAGGGGGTGTCCGGATAGCCGAACTATCATCATCGGCCGGACTCCAAGACTATGAAGATACGAGATTGAAGACTTCGTCCCGTGTCCGGATGGGACTTTCCTTGGCGTGGAAGGCAAGCTTGGCAATACGGATATGTAGATCTCCTACCATTGTAACCGACTCTGTGTAACCCTAGCCCTCTCCGGTGTCTATATAAACCGGAGGGTTTTAGTCCATAGGACGAACAACAATCATACCATAGGCTAGCTTCTAGGGTTTAGCCTCCTTGATCTCGTGGTAGATCCACTCTTGTACTACCCATACCATCAATATTAATCAAGTAGGAGTAGGGTTTTACCTCCATCGAGAGGGCCCGAACCTGGGTAAAAACATCGTGTCCCTTGTCTCCTGTTACCATCCGCCTAGACGCACAGTTCGGGACCCCCTACCCGAGATCCGCCGGTTTTGACACCGACATTGGTGCTTTCATTGAGAGTTCCTCTGTGTCGTCACCGATAGGCTTGATGGCTCCTTCGATCATCATCAACAACGCAGTCCAGGGTGAGACTTTTCTCCCCGGACAGATCTTCGTATTTGGCGGCTTTGCACTGTGGGCCAATTCGCTTGGCCATCTGGAGCAGATCGAAAGCTACGCCCCTGGCCATCAGGTCAGATTTGGAAGTCTAAACTTCACGACTGACATCCGCGGAGACTTGATCCTCGATGGATTCGAGCCACAGCCGAGCGCGCCGCACTGTCTCGATGTGCATGATTTAGCTCTGCTGCCGGACAGTACCCTGGAGGCCGCACACGAGTCCGCTCCGACCCTTAGTTCGGAGCCGACCGCGCAGATCGAGGATGGGTGGCTAGACACCGCCTCGGGGGCTGCAACCTCTACGGCGATGGAGCCGAATACTGACCTTGTCCCTTGCGACGCTCGTGACTCCGAGCTGCCGGACTCCTCGCCGGACTCCGAACCTCCTGCGCCCCCTCCAATCGAATCCGATTGGGCGCCGATCATGGAGTTCACCGCCGCGGACATCTTTCAACACTCACCTTTTGGCGACATCCTGAATTCGCTAAAGTATCTCTCACTATCAGGAGAGCCCTGGCCGAATTGCGGTCAGGATGGTTGGGATGCGGACGACGAAGAAATTCAAAGCCCACCCACCACCCACTTTGTAGCCACTGTCGATGATCTAACCGACATTCTAGACTACGACTCCGAAGACATCGACGGTATGGACGACGATGCCGGAGACGACCCCGAACCAGCACCTACGGGGCACTGGAAGACCACCTCGTCATACGACATATATATGGTGGACATCCCAAAGGATGGGAATGGCGAGGAAAAAGCGGAGGAAGACTCCTCCAAGAAACAGCCCAAGCACCGGCGTCAGCGGCGCCGCTCTAAATCCCGCCACAGCAAGAATGGAGATTCCGGCACCGGAGATAACAACACCCCAGAGAGTGCCGAAGAGAACCCCCTCCAGCAAGATTCAGCACAGGAGGATGGAGAAGCCAACCCTCATGAGAGAGCGGCAGACGAAGAGGTAGAGGATGACAATTACATGCCTCCCTCCGGAGACGAGGCAAGCCTCAACGACGACGAATTTGTCGTGCCCGAGGATCCCGTCGAACAAGAGCGTTTCAAACGCAGGCTAATGGCCACAGCAAATAGCCTAAAGAAAAAGCAGCAACAACTTAGAGCTGATCAAGATCTGCTGGCCGACAGATGGACTGAAGTCCTTGTGGCCAAAGAGTATGAACTCGAACGCCACTCCAAAAGCTACCCCAAACGCAAGTTGCTCCCCCGATTAGAGGAGGAGGCATATAAAGCTACATCTCCAGAGCGCAATACGGCTGACCGACCACGTCGTGGCCGCGACAGAGAGGCCTTTAGGCCCTCCATTAGAACCGTACCCCGGCACCGCTCGAAAAGTACGAAGCCACGGGGGAATGCGCCGGACTTGCAAGATATATTGGAGTATAAGGCAAGACAATCAAGATCGATCTACGGATCGCGTGGGCACCACACGATGCGCGACGACGATCGTCGCGCCGGATACGGCAACTCCGGCTGGGCCGAACACAGTAGACAAAGCTCGTTGGAGCTACGTCGTGATATAGCCCAATATAGAGGCGCCGCACACCCACTATGCTTCATAGATGAAGTAATGGATCATCAAATCCCCGAAGGGTTTAAACCCGTGAACATTGAATCCTACGATGGCACAACAGACCCCGCGGTTTGGATCGAAGACTATCTCCTTCATATCCACATGGCCCACGGTGACGATCTTCACGCCATCAAATATCTCCCACTCAAGCTTAAAGGACCAGCTCGGCATTGGCTTAACAGCCTGCCAGCAGGATCAATTGGGTGTTGGGAAGACCTGGAAGCCGCATTCCTTGACAACTTCCAGGGCACATATGTGCGACCACCAGACGCCGATGACCTAAGCCACATAATTCAGCAGCTAGACGAATCAGCCAGACAGTTCTGGACACGGTTCTTAACAAAGAAAAATCAAATCGTCGACTGTCCGGATGCAGAGGCCCTCGCAGCCTTCAAACATAACATCCGTGACGAGTGGCTTGCCCGGCACCTAGGACAGGAAAAGCCGAAATCCATGGCAGCCCTCACATCACTTATGACCCGCTTCTGTGCGGGAGAGGACAGCTTGCTAGCCCGCAGTAACAACCTCAGCAAAAATTCTGGCAGTCCGGATACCAAGGACCGGAATGGCAGGTCGCGTCGCAACAAAAACAAACGCCGCGTTAACGGCGATAACACTGAGGATACGACAGTCAACGCCAGATTCAGAGGCTCTAAACCTGGTCAGCGGAAAAAGCCATTCAAAAGAACTACTTCGGGTCCGTCCAATTTGGACCAAATACTCGACTGCTCGTGCCAGATACACGGCACCCCCGAAAAGCCAGCTAATCACACCAACAGGGATTGTTGGGTATTCAAGCAGGCAGGCAAGTTAATTGCCAAAAACAATGACAAGGGGCCGCATAGCGACGACGAGGAAGAGACCCGGCCGCCGAACAATAGAGGACAGAAGGGCTTCCCCCCACAAGTGCGGATGGTGAATATGATATACGCAACCCACATACCCAAAAGGGAGAGGAAGCGTGCACTCAGGGACGTATATGCGATGGAGCCAGTCGCTCCAAAGTTCAATCCATGGTCCTCTTGCCCGATCACTTTTGATCGAAGGGACCACCCCACCAGCATCCGCCATGGCGGATTCGCCGCATTTGTGTTGGACCCAATCGTCGATGGATTTCACCTGACTAGAGTCCTGATGGACGGCGGCAGCAGCCTGAACCTGCTTTATCAGGATACAGTGTGCAAGATGGGCATAGACCCCTCAAGGATCAAACCAACAAAGACGACCTTCAAAGGCGTCATACCAGGTGTAGAGGCCAATTGTACAGGCTCAGTCACACTTGAAGTGGTCTTCGGATCCCTGGATAACTTCAGAAGCGAGGAGTTAATCTTCGACATAGTTCCGTTCCGCAGCGGCTATCATGCTCTGCTCGGACGAACCGCGTTCGCAAAGTTCAACGTGGTACCGCACTACGCATACCTCAAGCTCAAGATGCCAAGCCCTCGAGGAGTCATCACGGTCAACGGAAACACTGAACGCTCCCTCCGAACGGAGGAACACACAGCGGCTCTCGCGGCAGAAGTACAGAGCAGCCTCTTAAGGCAATTCTCGAGTCCGGCCGTTAAACGACCGGACATGGCTAAGCGCGCACGGAGTAACCTCCAACAAGACCACCTGGCACATTCCGAGCACGCGTAGCAATGCGGCCCCAACCCCCGCACTCGCAAAATTGCAAGACTGGTCCTTCGCGTACATCATTACGCTCTGGAAATATCATGGGCATAGGGGGAGGGGCACGACCACGACAGGCCCAGAGTGCAGCTCAACCACACCAGGGGCTCCCAAGTGTGTCATCTTTTTTCTTCTTTCTTTCTTATCCACATGACTCCATTCACTAGAAACCCTGTCCGGCAGTAGATCTGCCGAACTCACGATGCAACAGCCAGGGAAGGAGAAAGGCTATGACGAACACTCAGGTGGTCTCCATTACGAGCATTACATCTGTTTTATACACCATTCTGCAGCCTACCCCTGGAGGGGGACATGTTTAATAGTCCCATCCCTTGCTTACTGCACTATTTGTATCATTCTGCACTCATGGCAGTCTTTCTGGAATAAACAATGCATCGCTTTTTGCTTATAATTGCATTTCTTTCTTATACATATGTTCATTTATGACATGTTGCATTCGTACACTCTGGTACGGCTAAATACACCAGGGGCTTAAGTTCCCCGCATTATGGTGTGATAAGTCCGAACACTTTCACAAGTGCGGCACCCCGAACTTATAGCATTATATGCATCGGCTCCGAATCATGTCTTGGGTCAATAGTTGGGTTTGCCCGGATCCCATGTTTTGGTACCTTACGTTCCGTTGTATCGGCTAAGGTAGCACTGGGAGAACCACTGCGATTGCGCCCCGGTTGAGCTAGGCGAGCGCCTCAGTGGAGAAAGCTAAAACTGACCGTCATGATACGGCGAGAGTTGGTCGCTGTTCGAGAGGTTTTTTCGAGTCCCTAAAGACTTATGCCGCTTAGAGCGAGAAACCGGCTTCGTCCGGCCCAGGCGTGGATAGCGCCCCGAACTCGGTCTTCCGAACACTAGGGGCTTCGCCGAAATTTAAAATTATAGAATTCTATGGCTACGTGAGAGTGTTCAAGCATTATAAGTCCGTTTGCCTCGTTCGTTGTGTTGCACGCCTCCCTAGATGGACCCAAACATGGGAACAAGAGCGCTCAAGTTTATCCCGAACACCCCAGCACTAGTGGCATGGGGGTTGAAGCCGACGACTTGCCATCTCTCAGATTTGATAAACGGCCGCACAGAAGGTAATATTTTAAATTAACAAGCGTTGCTTAGCGCATGTGAACATCGTTTTCAGCGCACAGGATAACAAAATGCGAGTCTACTCAAATATTACATCTTTGGAGCACTCACCCGCAATCATGCGGGCACCCTTCAGGACACTCTTATAATACATTTTGGGCGTGCGATACTCCTTGCCCGCCGGTGGCGCGTCCATCACAAGCTTCTCAGCGTCCATCCTGCCCCAGTGCACCTTTGCACGGGCAAGGGCCCGACGGGCACCTTCAATGCAGGCGGATTGCTTGACGACTTCAACCCAGGGACACGCATCCACCAGCCGCCGCACCAGGCCGAAGTAGCTCCCAGGCATGGCCTCCCCAGGCCACAACCGAACTATGAGGCCCTTCATGGCCTGTTCGGCCACCTTGTGGAGCTCGACCAGCTGCTTCAGCTGGTCGCTAAGGGGCATGGGATGTCCGGCCTCAGCATACTGAGACCAGAAGACCTTCTCCGTCGAGCTCCCCTCCTCAGCCCGATAGAAAGCGGCAGCGTCAGACACGCTGCAGGGCAGATCTGCGAACGCTCCTGGAGAACTCCGAATTCGGGTAAGTAATAGGTAATTCACATTCACATGCTTGCATTGCATGAAAAATGCCTTACCCGCCGCTATTTTCTTCAAATCCTCGACTTCCTGGAGGGCCTTGTGGGCTTCGGCCTTAGCGGCTTTGGCACTCTCAAGAGCCGACGCAAGCTCAGACTCTCGAGTCTTCGAGTCACGCTCCAAACTCTCGTGCTTTTCCACGAGAGCCTGGAGCTCTTGCTGTACCGCCGCCACCCGCGCCTCTTGCTTCTCTCGCTCGGCTTGTTCCGCGGCTGCATTGCGTTCGGCCGCGGACACCGCCTCCTTCAGGGTCGCCACCTCGTTTGTGGCCCCTGTAGTACCCATGTTATCCTTGTTATTTCTCTTGCAACCAAATCCTTTTCTGTAAGGTACAAATTTAATACGGTGTTACTCACCTTCCTTGTCCTCGAGCTGCTTCTTGGCATGGCCGAGCTCGCTCTCGGACCGCTCCAGGCTCTGCTTCAAAGCATTGACCTCCGCAGTCAGTGCGGCAGAGGTCAGCAGCGCAGCCTGCAATCCCATATTGACATATTTTTTAGAACTCCTGCGTATATCTTTTTAGATCCTCAGTCCGGCTTTTCTTTTCGAACACCGAACCGAGCATCAGGGGCTACTGTCTATGCAGTATTATATTACATATCTTAACATTCTTACCTCAAAGCCTGTTAGAAGGCTGCTGCAGGCTTCGGTCAGCCCACGCTTGGTGAGCTGAACCTTCTGAACCACCGTACTCATGACAGTGCGGTGCTCTTCTTTAATGGAAGCGCCGTTGAGCGCCTCCAGCAAGTTATCCGGCGCCTTCGGTTGGACAGAGGCCGCCGGTGCCACAGTCTTGCCCTTCTTATGAAGGGGCCGCTTGCCAGACTCTGGAACTACTGCAGGTTCTGGTGCGGAGTCTGGTGCAGAGTCCGGGAGGTTTCCTTGCGGCACCTCCGGAACCTCCTCCTCCTGGCGGGTCCCTTCCTGAGATCCCACCTCGGCGTCATCAGCGTCACGGGGGCTGGAGGCGGTCGGAAGAGAATCCATATCCGACGTGCCCAAGGACCCGCTCGACGAAGTGGGAAGATCGTCCTTGGCCGGACTACAGGTTGTATGCGGCGTTAGAAAGACACCGTGTGGCAAAAAGGAAAATTATAAATTATCTAGGAGTCCGGATGTTGGAAATATGCCTTAGAGGCAATAATACAAGTATTATTATATTTCATTGTTCATGATAATTGTCTGTGATTCATGCTATAGCTGTATTATCCGGAAATCGTAATACACGTGTGAATACATAGACCACAATATGTCCCTAGTGAGCCTCTAGTTGACTAGCTCGTTGTGATCAACAGATAGTCATGGTTTCCTGGCTATGGACATTGGATGTCGTTGATAACGGGATCACATCATTAGGAGAATGATGTGATGGACAAGACCCAATCCTAAGCATAGCACAAAGATCGTGTAGTTCGTTTGCTAGAGCTTTTCCAATGTCAAGTATCTCTTCCTTTGACCATGAGATCGTGTAACTCCCGGATACCGTAGGAGTGCTTTGGGTGTATCAAACGTCACAACGTAACTGGGTGACTATAAAGGTGCACTACAGGTATCTCCGAAAGTGTCTGTTGGGTTGACACGGATCGAGACTGGGATTTGTCACTCCGTATGACGGAGAGATATCTCTGGGCCCACTCGGTAATGCATCATCATATTGAGCTCAAAGTGACCAAGTGGTTGGTCACGGGATCATGCATTACGGTACGAGTAAAGTGACTTGCCGGTAACGAGACTGAACAAGGTATTGGGATACCGACGATCGAGTCTCGGGCAAGTAACGTACCGATTGACAAAGGGAATTGTATACGGGATTTGATCGAATCCTCGACATCGTGGTTCAACCGATGAAATCATCGAGGAGCATGTGGGAGCCAACATGGGTATCCAGATCCCGCTGTTGGTTATTGCCCGGAGTCGTCTCGGTCATGTCTGTGTGTCTCCCGAACCCGTAGGGTCTACACACTTAAGGTTCGGTGACGCTAGGGTTGTATGAATATGAGTATGCAGCATACCAAATGTTGTTCGGAGTCCCGGATGAGATCCCGGACGTCACGAGGAGTTTCGGAATGGTCCGGAGGTAAAGAATAATATATAGGAAGTGGTATTTCGGCCATCGGGAAGGTTTCGGGGTCTCCCGGTAATGTACCGGGACCACCGGAAGGGTCCCGGGGGTCCACCGGGTGGGGCCACCCATCCCGGGGGGCCCCATGGGCTGACGTGGGAGGGGAGCCAGCCCATAGTGGGCTGGTGCGCCCCCCTAGGCCCACCCCCTGCGCCTAGGGTTGAAACCCTAGGGTGGGTGGGCGCACCACATGCCTTGGGGGGCACTCCTCCCCCCTTGGCCGCCGCCCCCTTGGGAGATTCAATCTCCCAGGGCCGGTGCCCCCCCTGGGGGCCTATATAAAGGAGGGCAGGGGGAGGGCAGCCGTACCCTTGTGCTTGGCGCCTCCCTCCCCCTGCTACACCTCGTCCTCCTCCCGTAGTCGCTTGGCGAAGCCCTGCTGGAGTTCTGCTGCATCCACCACCACACCGTCGTGCTGCTGGATCATCATCAACCTCTCCTTCCCCCTTGCTGGATCAAGGAGGAGACGTCTCCCGTCCCGTACGTGTGTTGAACGCGGAGGTGCTGTCCATTCAACACTTGGTCATCGGTGATCTGAATCACGGCGAGTACGACTCCATCATCACCATCCCCTTGAACGCTTCCGCACTCGATCTACAAGTGGTATGTAGACGCAAACTCACTCCCTTGACTCGTTGCTTAGATGAACCCATATATGGATTTTGGTGAAACCGTAGGAAATTTTTTAATTTTCTGCAACGTTCCCCAACAGTGGCATCATGAGCTAGGTCTATGCGTAGTTCTCTAATGCACGAGTAGAACGCAATTTTGTTGTGGGCGTGGATCTTGTCAACTTGCTTGCCACTACTAGTCTTTTCTTGCTTCAGCGGTATTGTGGGATGAAGCGGCCCAGACCAACCTTACACGTACGCTTACGTGAGACCGGTTCCACCAACTGACATGAACTAGTTGCATAAGGTGGCTGGCGGGTGTCTGCCTCTCCCACTTTAGTTGGAGCGGATTCGATGAAAAGGGTCCTTATGAAGGGTAAATAGAAGTTGACAAAATCACGTTGTGGTTATTCGTAGGTGAGAAAACGTTCTTGCTAGAACCCAATTGCAGCCACGTAAAAGATGCAACAACAATTAGAGGACGTCTAACTTGTTTTTGCAGCGGTTGTTCATGTGATGTGATATGGCCAGAAGTTGTGATGAATGATGATTGATATATTGTGATGTATGAGATCATGTTCTTGTAATAGGATTCACGACTTGCATGTCGATGAGTATGACAACCGGCAGGAGCCATAGGAGTTGTCTTTATTTTATTTTTGTATGACCTGCGTGTCATTGAAGAACGCCATGTAAACTACTTTACTTTATTGCTAAACGCGTTAGCCATAGAAGTAGAAGTAGTCGTTGGCGTGACAACTTCATGAAGACACGATGAGGGAGATCATGATGATGGAGATCATGGTGTCATGCCAGTGACAAGATGATCATGGAGCCCCGAAGATGGAGATCAATGGAGCTATATGATATTGGCCATATCATGTCACTACTATATAATTGCATGTGATGTTTATTATGTTTATGCATCTTGTTTACTTAGAACGACGGTAGTAAATAAGATGATCCCTTACAACAATTTCAAGAAGTGTTCTCCCCTAACTGTGCACTGTTGCTACAGTTCGTCGTTTCGAAGCACCACGTGATGATCGGGTGTGATAGATCCTTACGTTCACATACAACGGGTGTAAGACAGTTTTACACACGCAAAACACTTAGGGTTAACTTGACGAGCCTAGCATGTACAGACATGGCCTCGGAACACGGAGACTGAAAGGTCGAACACGAGTCGTATGGAAGATACGATCAACATGAAGATGTTCACCGACGATGACTAGTCCGTCTCACGTGATGATCGGACACGGCCTAGTCGACTCGGATCGTGTAACACTTAGATGACTAGAGGGATGTCTAATCTGAGTGGGAGTTCGTTGAATAATTTGATTAGATGAACTTAATTATCATGAACTTAGTCTAAAACCTTTGCAAATATGTCTTGTAGATCAAATGGCCAACGCTCATGTCAACATGAACTTCAACGCGTTCCTAGAGAAAACCAAGCTGAAAGATGATGGCAGCAACTATACAGACTGGGTCCGGAACCTGAGGATCATCCTCATAGCTGCCAGGAAACAATATGTCCTAGAAGGACCGCTAGGTGACGCTCCCGTCCCAGAGAACCAAGACGTTATGAACGCTTGGCAGTCTCGTGCTGATGATTACTCCCTCGTTCAGTGCGGCATGCTTTACAGCTTAGAACCGGGGCTCCAAAAGCGTTTTGAGCATCACGGAGCATATGAGATGTTCGAAGAGCTGAAACTAGTTTTCCAAGCTCATGCCCGGGTCGAGAGATATGATGTCTCCGACAAGTTCTACAGTTGTAAGATGGAGGAAAACAGTTCTGTCAGTGAGCACATACTCAAGATGTCTGGGTTGCACAACCGTATGACCCAGCTGAACATTAACCTCCCAGATGAGGCGGTCATTGACAGAATCCTCCAGTCGCTCCCACCAAGCTACAAGAGCTTTGTGATGAACTACAACATGCAGGGGATGGTAAAGACCATTCCTGAAGTGTTTTCAATGCTCAAGACAGCAGAGGTTGAAATCAAGAAAGAACATCAAGTGTTGATGGTCAATAAGACCACTAAGTTCAAGAAGGGCAAGGGCAAGAAGAACTTCAAGAAGGACGGCAAGGATATTGCCGCGCCCGGTAAGCCAGTTACCAGGAAGAAGTCAAAGAATGGACCCAAGCCTGAGATTGAGTGCTTTTATTGCAAGGGAAAGGGTCACTGGAAGCGGAACTGCCCCAAATACTTAGCGGATAAGAAGGCCGACAACACCAAAGGTATATCTGATATACATGTAATTGATGTGTACCTTACCAGTACTCGTAGTAACTCCTGGGTATTTGATACCAGTGTCGTTGCTCATATTTGTAACTCACAGCAGGAGCTGCGGAATAAACGGAGACTGGCGAAGGACGAGGTGACGATGCGCGTCGGGAATGGTTCCAGAGTCGATGTGATCGCCATCGGCACGCTGCCTCTACATTTACCTACGGGATTAGTTTTGAACCTTAATAATTGTTATTTAGTGCCAAGTTTGAGCACGAACATTGTATCAGGATCTCGTTTAATACGAGATGGCTACTCATTTAAATCCAAGAATAATGGTTGTTCTATTTATATGAGAGATATGTTTTATGGTCATGCTCCGATGGTCAATGGTTTATTCTTAATGAATCTCGAGCGTAATATTACCCATATTCATAGTGTGAATGGCAAAAGATGTAAAGTTGATAACGATAGTCCCACATACTTGTGGCACTGCCGCCTTGGTCACATTGGTGTCAAGCGCATGAAGAAGCTCCATGCTGATGGACTTTTAGAGTCTCTTGATTATGAATCATTTGACACATGCGAACCATGCCTCATGGGCAAAATGACCAAGACTCCGTTCTCCGGAACAATGGAGCGAGCAACCAACTTGTTGGAAATCATACATACCGATGTGTGCGGTCCAATGAGCGTTGAGGCTCGCGGAGGATATCGTTATGTTCTCACTCTCACTGATGACTTGAGTAGATATGGGTATGTCTACTTAATGAAACACAAGTCTGAGACCTTTGAAAAGTTCAAGGAATTTCAGAATGAAGTAGAGAATCAACGTGACCGAAAAATAAAGTTCCTACGATCAGATCGTGGAGGAGAATATTTAAGTCACGAATTTGGCACACACTTAAGGAAATGTGGAATCGTTTCACAACTCACGCCGCCTGGAACACCTCAGCGTAACGGTGTGTCCGAACATCGTAATCGCACTCTATTGGATATGGTGCGTTCTATGATGTCTCTTACTGACTTACCACTATCATTTTGGGATACGCTCTAGAGACAGCTACATTCACTTTAAATAGGGCACCGTCTAAATCCTTTGAGACGACACCGTATGAATTATGGTTTGGGAAGAAACCTAAGCTGTCGTTTCTAAAAGTTTGGGGATGCGATGCTTATGTCAAGAAACTTCAACCTGAAAAGCTCGAGCCCAAGTCGGAAAAATGCGTCTTCATAGGATACCCTAAGGAAACCGTTGGGTATACCTTCTACTTAAGATCCAAGGGCAAGATCTTTGTTGCCAAGAACGGATGCTTTCTGGAAAAAGAGTTTATCTCGAAAGAAGTAAGTGGGAGGAAAGTAGATCTCGATGAAGTACTACCTCTCGAACGGGAAAGTGGTGCAGCTCAGGAAAATGTTCCTGTGATGCCTACACCAACTGAAGAGGAAAATAATGATGATGATCAAGGCACTTCGGATCAAGTTGCTACTGAACTTCGTAGGTCCACAAGGACACGTTCCGCACCAGAGTGGTACGACAACCCTGTCCTGGAAATCATGTTGTTAGATAACGGTGAACCTCCGAACTATGAAGAAGCGATGGCGGGCCCAGATTCCAACAAATGGCTTGAAGCCATGAAATCCGAGATAGAATCCATGTATGAAAACAAAGTATGGACTTTGATAGACTTGCCCGATGATCGGCGAGCAATAGAAAACAAATGGATTTTTAAGAAGAAGACGGACGCAGATGGTAATGTTACCATTTATAAAGCTCGACTTGTCGCTAAGGGTTATCGACAAGTTCAAGGGATTGACTACGACGAGACATTCTCTCCCGTAGCAAAGCCGAAGTCCGTCCGAATCATGTTAGCAATTGCCGCATACTATGATTATGAGATATGGCAGATGGACGTCAAAACGGCATTCCTTAACAGACATCTTAAGGAAGAGTTGTATATGATACAGCCGGAAGGTTTTGTCAATCCTAAAGATGCTAACAAAGTATGCAAGCTCCAGCGATCCATTTATGGACTGGTGCAAGCATCTCGGAGTTGGAACATTCGCTTTGATGAGATGATCAAAGCGTTTGGGTTTATGCAGACTTATGGAGAAGCCTGCGTTTACAAGAAAGTGAGTGGGAGCTCTGTAGCATTTCTCATATTATATGTAGATGACATACTCTTGATGGGAAATGATATAGAACTTCTGGACAACATTAAGGCCTACTTGAATAAGTGTTTTTCAATGAAGGACCTTGGAGAAGCTGCTTATATATTAGGCATCAAGATCTATAGAGATAGATCGAGATGCCTCATAGGTCTTTCACAAAGCACATACCTTGATAAGATTTTGAAGAAGTTCAAAATGGATCAGTCCAAGAAGGGGTTCTTGCCTATGTTACAAGGTGTGAGATTGAGCTCGGCTCAGTCCCCGACCACGGCAAAAGATAAAGAAGAGATGAGTGTCATCCCCTATGCTTCAGCCATATGATCCATTATGTATGCCGTGCTATGTACCAGACCTGATGTAAACCTTGCCGTGAGTTTGGTAGCAAGGTACCAAAGTAATCCCGGCAAGGAACACTGGACAGCGGTCAAGAATATCCTGAAGTACCTGAAAAGGACAAAGGACATGTTTCTCGTTTATGGAGGTGACGAAGAGCTCGTCGTAAAGGGTTATGTCGACGCTAGCTTCGACACAGATCTGGATGACTCTAAGTCACAAACCGGATACGTGTATATGTTGAATGGTGGAGCAGTAAGCTGGTGCAGCTGCAAGCAGAGCGTCATGGCGGGATCTACATGTGAAGCGGAGTACATGGCAGCCTCGGAGGCAGCGCATGAAGCGATTTGGGTGAAGGAGTTCATCACCGACCTAGGAGTCATACCCAATGCGTCGGGGCCGATCAAACTCTTCTGTGACAACACTAGAGCTATTGCCCTAGCCAAGGAGCCCAGGTTTCACAAGAAGACTAGGCACATCAATCGTCGTTTCAACTCCATCCGTGAAAATGTTCAAGATGGAGACATAGATATTTGCAAAGTACATACGGATCTGAATGTCGCAGATCCGTTGACTAAACCTCTCTCGCGAGCAAAACATGATCAACACCAGAACCCTATGGGTGTTCGATTCATCACAATGTAACGAGATTAGTGACTCTAGTGCAAGTGGGAGACTGTTGGAAATATGCCCTAGAGGCAATAATAAAAGTATTATTATATTTCATTGTTCATGATAATTGTCTGTGATTCATGCTATAACTGTATTATCCGGAAATCGTAATACACGTGTGAATACATAGACCACAATATGTCCCTAGTGAGCCTCTAGTTGACTAGCTCGTTGTGATCAACAGATAGTCATGGTTTCCTGGCTATGGACATTGGATGTCGTTGATAACGGGATCACATCATTAGGAGAATGATGTGATGGACAAGACCCAATCCTAATCATAGCACAAAGATCGTGTAGTTCGTTTGCTAGAGCTTTTCCAATGTCAAGTATCTCTTCCTTTGACCATGAGATCGTGTAACTCCCGAATACCGTAGGAGTGCTTTGGGTGTATCAAACGTCACAACGTAACTGGGTGACTATAAAGGTGCACTACAGGTATCTCCGAAAGTGTCTGTTGGGTTGACACGGATCGAGACTGGGATTTGTCACTCTGTATGACGGAGGGGTATCTCTGGGCCCACTCGGTAATGCATCATCATATTGAGCTCAAAGCGACCAAGTGGTTGGTCACGGGATCATGCATTACGGTACGAGTAAAGTGACTTGCCGGTAACGAGACTGAACAAGGTATTGGGATACCGACGATCGAGTCTCGGGCAAGTAACATACCGATTGACAAAGGGAATTGTATACGGGGTTTGATTGAATCCTCGACATCGTGGTTCAACCGATGAAATCATCGAGGAGCATGTGGGAGCCAACTTGGGTATCCAGATCCCGCTGTTGGTTATTGCCCGAGAGTCGTCTCGGTCATGTCTGCGTGTCTCCCGAACCCGTAGGGTCTACACACTTAAGGTTCGGTGACGCTAGGGTTGTATGAATATGAGTATGCAGCATACCGAATGTTGTTCGGAGTCCCGGGTGAGATCCCAGACGTCACGAGGAGTTTCGGAATGGTCCGGAGGTAAAGAATAATATATAGGAAGTGGTATTTCGGCCATCGGGAAGGTTTCGGGGTCTCTCGGTAATGTACCGGGACCACCGGAAGGGTCCCGGGGGTCCATCGGGTGGGGCCACCCATCCCGGAGGGCCTCATGGGCTGACGTGGGAGGGGAGCCAGCCCATAGTGGGCTGGTGCGCCCCCTAGGCCCACCCCTGCGCCTAGGGTTGAAACCCTAGGGTGGGGGGGCGCACCACATGCCTTGGGGGGCACTCCTCCCCCCTTGGCCGCCGCCCCCTTGGGAGATTCAATCTCCCAGGGCCGAAGCCCCCCCTGGGGGCCTATATAAAGGAGGGCAGGGGGGAGGGCAGTCGTACCCTTGTGCTTGGCGCCTCCCTCCCCCTGCTACACCTCGTCCTCCTCCCGTAGTCACTTGGCGAAGCCCTGCTGGAGTTCTGCTGCATCCACCACCACGCCGTCGTGCTGCTGGATCATCATCAACCTCTCCTTCCCCCTTGCTGGATCAAGAAGGAGGAGACGTCTCCCGTCCCGTACGTGTGTTGAACGCGGAGGTGCTATCCGTTCAGCACTTGGTCATCGGTGATCTGAATCACGGCGAGTACGACTCCATCATCACCATCCCCTTGAACGCTTCCGCACTTGATCTACAAGTGGTATGTAGACGCAAACTCACTCCCTTGACTCGTTGCTTAGATGAACCCATAGATGGATTTTGGTGAAACCGTAGGAAAATTTTTAATTTTCTGCAACGTTCCCCAACACCGGATACTTACGATCTCGCCAGGGGCTTGGCCCTTGAGGGCCACTCCTCGTTGCCGTCGCCAACGTTGGCGGAGCAGTCCGGGGGAAGGGTCCTTCCTTTCTTGGACCCTTCGGCCTCCCTCGTTGGGGAGGCCTTCCTCTTCTTCTCTCCCCCCGCTGGGGGAGGGGCCTCTTTCTTATCCTCCTCGTCTTCAGGGGAGGAGTCCGCCTCGGAGTCGTCGGACGATGAGTCCGATATCACTTGACGCCGGGAACTCCTTCGGGTTCCCGTGGACTTTTTCTTGGCCTTCTTCTCCGGCACCACGTAAAGTGCCGGGACCAGCAGCCTTGTCAAATGGGAGTCCGCTGGGTCTTCTGGAAGGGGAGCCGGACAGTTAACCTGTACGGACGTCTTCTGCCAGTCCTGTTAAAGGCATTGGGAGTTTAGATCCCACATAGAGTCAAACTATGAAAAAATGAGTGTCCCGTAAAGGATGACATAGCTTAGCTCGCCGGCCGGGCGCTGTGTGTTGAATCCGCGATCTTCGGTCGCAGATGCGGGAGCTTCGGCGCCCTTGAACAGCACCCTCCAGGCAGCTTCATACGTTGTGTCGAAGAGCCCTCTCAAGGTCCGGTGCTGTGCCGGATTAAACTCCCACAAATTGAAGGCCCGTTGCTGGCAGGGGAGAATCCGGCAGACGAGCATGACCTGGATCACATTGACAAGCTTAAGCTTCTTGTTCACCAGGGTCTGAAGACAGGACTGGAGTCCGGTCAGCTCCTCCGAGCTACCCCATAGCAAGCCCTTCTCTTTCCAGGAGGTGAGCTGCATGGGGATGCCAGATCTGAACTCGGGGGCCGCTGCCCATTTAGGGTCACGCGGCTCGGTGATGTAGAACCACCCCGATTGCCACCCTTTGATGGATTCCACGAAGGCACCCTCAAGCCAAGTAACTTTGGGCATTTTGCCCACCATGGCGCCTCCGCACTCCGCTTGGCTGCCCTTCACAACCTTCGGCTTGACATTAAAGGTCTTTAGCCACAAGCCGAAGTGGGGCTGGATGCAGAGGAAGGCCTCGCACACGACGATAAACGCTGAGATGTTGAGGATGAAGTTTGGGGCCAGATCATGGAAGTCCAGGCCGTAGTAGTACATGAGCCTACGGACAAAGGGGTGAAGTGGGAAGCCCAGTCCGTGGAGGAAGTGGGAAAGGAATACGACCCTCTCATGGGGCTTGGGGGTGGGGATGAGCTGCCCCTCGTCGGGCAGCCGGTGCGCGATGTCGCTGGACAGATATCCGGCGCTGCGCAGCTTCTCGATGTGCCCCTCCGTAACTGAGGAGGCCATCCACTTGCCTCCCGCTCCGGACATGGCTGGAAAGGGTCGAGGTGAGATGTGCGGACTTGGGCGCTGGAGCTCGAGTGCACGGAGACGGATAAGCAAAGGAGGAAGAAGGCGTAGGTAAAGGAGGTGGATCCTTATCCCCTTATATATTGGCGGATGAAACTATGCGTCCCTACTGGCCTGGTAAAACTCGCTTATCTCCCAAGCGCCGCAATCAATGGTGCGGTTGGGTTACCCACGTCCGTATTGATGGGAATCCCGGAATAAGGGGAACATGATCTCTACTTCGACAAGACGTGCCAAGGAAACTGCTTCGCTAAACGTGCTGAGGTGGTATAATAAAAATGATTCAAGTAAAGGCTTGGTAGTGGTGTGATGTCACGCCACAAAATACGTCAGCAGATTGAACTTGTGTAAATATTATTCTCTCTACGGTGGTATGTGGAATTTATTTTACAGAGCCGGACACTATCCTGGCGTTCACAATCTTCTATGAATTATTCGGAGGAGGAACCCGCCTTGCAATGCCGAAGACAATATGCGCGCCGGACTCGTCGTCATTGAAGCCTGGTTCAGGGGCTACTGAGGGAGTCCTGGAATAGGGGGTGTCCGGATAGCCGAACTATCATCATCGGCCGGACTCCAAGACTATGAAGATACGAGATTGAAGACTTTGTCCCGTGTCCGGATGGGACTTTCCTTGGCGTGGAAGGCAAGCTTGGCAATACGGATATGTAGATCTCCTACCATTGTAACCGACTCTGTGTAACCCTAGCCCTCTCCGGTGTCTATATAAACCGGAGGGTTTTAGTCCATAGGACGAACAACAATCATACCATAGGCTAGCTTCTAGGGTTTAGCCTCCTTGATCTCGTGGTAGATCCACTCTTGTACTACCCATATCATCAATATTAATCAAGTAGGAGTAGGGTTTTACCTCCATCGAGAGGGCCCGAACCTGGGTAAAAACATCGTGTCCCTTGTCTCCTGTTACCATCCGCTTAGACGCACAGTTCGGGACCCCCTACCCGAGATCCGCCGGTTTTGACACCGACAACCTTGAACAAAGGTTGCAGCGAAGCACACCATTTTCAGAAAATAGAATGGTCAACTATCCACAAATGATATTCATGAATACTGATCATTAATGCAAGATCTTTCCTAGAAAGTTCTTGGTCAAAAACTCCATTGTTGTCAAGATCTACTTCCCACCATTAGTAGCCACCAACTCTAACTTATGTTGTTTTAGGCCTACAGGTGTGCTCTTAGCACAAGAAATTTTCAAGTGGTTGTTCAAATGTGAAGTGCACCTTTACTTGGTTCACTTAGCCATTTTTGACAGTACATGCATTGAGCATGCCATTTTCCTCCATTAAATTCTTTATTAAATTTGTTCCATACATGTAGGCTTCCTCTTTTAGTTTCCTCTTCAATTCCATTGGTACCATTTTCGAGTCGATGACTTGCCATGTCCAGTTCCATCAACAACTGAGCTATCTACTAGTAGCATCGAGAAACTATACACCGGTGAATCCCTCTATACAAGACCACAATGAAATAGATTAGTTTCTACTGCAGCAAACCAAATTGAAAGGTTCAAAATTGGGAGTAAGAAAAGCGACTCACTTTGCAGCTTGTCCGGGATGGCGCCAAGGGAGAACATGGTTGGCGTGTCGCTGCTCCCATTGGCAGGGGTTGGTGGAAAGGTGGTGGGGTGTTGCTTTGCTGGAAGAGATCACCTCACACCCTCACAAGGCAGCGGTGAATCCTTTTTTCTCGGACATGATGGGGTCAAGGGAGAACGGGGATGGTGGTGGGTCAGTGGTGGGGTTGCTGCTTGGCTAGATGAGATTGCCTCATGCCCTCATCGACGGTGGCGGTGGCTTGGATAATGAGACAAGAGGATGTCATCGGCGGCTTGATGTGGGGGAGAAACCAGAGAGTTGCTAGGTTTGTGATTGAGGAGAGCGGCTAGCTTCTTTGTCTCATAACCTAGGTAGGTGTGGTATGTAGACCGGGTCAAGGATGGTGGGGAGTTGCTAGTATTTAGGTATGAAGGGCCCACCCGTCAGGTAATCTTGCGACCCATGGGCAGAACCCTTCCCGCACACCCTACGCATGAATAATAGGGTTTCCCATCGGGCTTACCATAGGTGAAGATGGCCACCCATACCCTGCCCAATAGGGTCAGGTGCCCATGGGCGCGGACGCCGATGGGTCGAATTGCCAGGTTGAGCCCAATGCAATGCAAAGTTTTCTTTAAAAAATCGTCCATACGCCAACAGCATGGTTTGTGAGAACAAGACAACAAGTTTATAAATAGACCCTTTTAGAAAATAGTTAGTTCACTAGTGGTCAAAGAAATGTTGATGTGGTAGCCATGTGGTTGGTCTTCACCGAATCCGTTTTGGCATTATTTAAGCGAATTAATAAGTTTATGGCCTAAATTGATCGATTCTTCACTTGTTGGCCTAAAACATGCAATCAATTTGAGTTAATGAACTAGTGGTGCACTCATTTTTTAGAATCCTGCAAGTCAAATTAAAGAGGCCCTTATTATGGTTGTTGCTTCCAGAGGCCCTTATTATGGTTGTTGCTTCCAACCTTATAGGCCTCTTTAGAGTGCATGGATCCGAATAATATGGCAATAGAAAAAATACATGATTTGAAATATTATTGTTTAATATATGCTACATATAAAACAAATCCACGTGAATTGTTGAGAAGATGCTTTTGAGTGCTGCACGGAGAAATGTCAAAATTTTAAGAAGAGTAATAGAGTATTAGGAGTAATAAAGTTGATTATGTTGAGAGAACTTTTTTTTGGTAGCATAGAGTAGAAGAGAACCCATGCTACCAAAAAACAAAACAAGGGAGTATCGAGAGCAGCACTAGTGGTCTCTCACACAACAACCTAATTCTGTCAAGGGTCGCGCATCTTCCACAATACTGTCGTCTCATTCTCTCCCCCCGGCCGCAGGTTGCTCTGCTCCCATCACCACAAAGCAAAACCCCAAAGAAAGACACCCACCTATTTATCTCGCGCTCCGCTCCTCTCCACACTACCGCGAATTGCCAATGATAGTGATACTTGCAGAACCCATCCTTCTCGGAGCGATCTGTCGATGGCCGAGGCCAAGCGCATGCACGAGCAGACCACCGGGTGCCTCCCCGTCGACCAGTCCTGCTTCGCGCTCTCCCGGTTGTCCAACGCGTACCGCCCCACCCGCAACAACGACCCGGCCTGCTGCTCCACAACGTCCTACCTTGAGGTCCTCGGCATCTCATTCGCGACGCTGCTCATCATCCTCTTCGTGCTCTGCATGATACGGTGCTACCTCATGCGGCGGGCCGTGAACCGGGTCACGGTGGGGGCCGCAACGTCGACAGGCGCGGGGGCGTCCGTGGTGGTCAAGAAGCGGCCCACCGGCCTCAGCGACGACGCCATCGCCGCGCTGCCCAAGTTCGAGTACCGACACACGGCCGACGAGAGTGATCGGTGGGAGTGCTCGATATGCCTCTGCACCATGGCCGACGGCGAGGTGGCCAGGCAACTACCTAGATGCATGCACCTCTTCCACAGGGCGTGCGTCGACATGTGGCTCACGGCGCACACCACATGCCCGGTGTGCCGAGCCGAGGTAGTCAAGCCGACGGACAACGACGACAGCTGTGCCAAGACGCCGGCGGCCGAGGCCGGCCCGTCTGGGCCGGCTAGGTTGGAGGATGGCCAGAGGGATTTGGAGGCGCAGTTATAGCGTCAGAGGCGCATGCGCTTGCTCCCCGGGATGTGTAGTGTAATTTTTCTATTTTGGCGCCCCTTTAGGGAGGCGATTTTGAGCCATTTGATTTTATTATTTGGTTTTCAGGTAAGAATAACACGAGGAGAGAAGATAGTGATTTTTAGTATTTATTTTAGTGCAAAAGTTATTTCTGGTATTCAACCGGTTATTGGGAAAAGAAACGCACAAAAACAGAAGTGTTCTAAATCATAGAAAAATAGACGTTGGAGAGATGATTGTGCATTAGACATTTTTAGATATAATATCTTCACATTATAGATTACCAATATTCAATGGAATGCAAAGAAAGTCCGGATAAGTGACTAAGATTTAAGCAGACTGGGCCGGCCCACAGAGCGCGAGGTGAAAAATCATGTACATGTGCAAAAGGAGTTGACGCTAGCTGGGATCCGAAACCGTGACCCGTGTGCTTCTAGCCACTGCGGCTGTTGAGTTCCAGTGACAGATGTAAAGCGCGACAATTAAAGCCCTCATTGCAGCGGCAAAACATAACCCGTGAAAAAAATGAACGAAATTCCAAAGTTCTAGCAAAAAATGGAACTTGCGAATTTTTTGATAAACACGACTAAATTTTCAAAATTATGAATACTTTTTTTAGTTTTGAACAGAAGTTGAACATCGAAAAAAAACTGAAATTCCTTTGAAAAACGTGAAATTTTTTGAATTTAGAGAACAAAATTTGAACATGGGAACCAATATTTGAAAATCCTGAACATTTTTTTAAATGCAGCATTTTCTGAATTTAGAGAAAAAATTGAACATGGGAATACATTTTCAAAACACGAACATTTTTTGAATTTAGGGAACAAAATTTTGAAAACGCAAATCAAAATACGTGAACAATTTTGTGATTTTGAGCCATTTGATTTTATTCAGTCGGTTTTGAGGATAAGAATAACACAAAGAGAGAAGATAGTGATTTTTAATACTTTTTCTACTACAAAAATGATTTTGGTATTCAACCGGTTGCTGAAAAAAGAAACACACAAAAACAGAAGTTTTCTAAATCATAGAAAAATAGACGTTGGAGAGTTGATTGTGCATTAGATTTTTTTTAGATATAATATCTTCACTTTATTGGTTACCAATATTCAAAGGAATGCAAAGAAAGTCCAGAGAAGTGACCAAGATTTAAGCAGGCTACCGGGGGGCCTCCTATATGGCTCATTTTGCGTCATATAGGAACCCGACGCAGAGGGGTCGCACATACTAGGCCGGCCCACAGGGTGTGTGATGAAAATCATGTACATTTGCAAATGGAGTTGAGGCTTGCTGAGATTCGAACCGGTGACCCTTGCGCTGCTAGCCACTGCGCTTGTCGAGTTCTAGTGGCAAATGAAAAGCGCGACAATTAAAGCCCTAATTGCAGAGGCAAAACTTAACACTTGAAGAAAAAGAACAAAATTCAAAAATTCTGGTAAAAAGTGGAACTTGCAAAAAAAATTGACAAACACAACTAAAATTTGAAAATTTCTTGAATTATTTTTTGATTTTGAACAAAAGTTCAACATTGGGAAAACATATTTGAAATCCTGATTTTTATTTCAAAAACTTGTTTTTTTTGGAATTTAGAGAACAAAATCTAGAATTGGCAACAAATATTAGAAGATCCCGAATATTTTTTCGAAAATGCAACATTTTCTGAATTTAGGGAAAAATTGAACATGGGAATACATATTGAAAAGGCGATTTTTTTTTAATTAGGGAACAAAATTTTGAAATTGATAATTTGAAAATCCCAACCAAATTTTGAAAATGCAAAAAAAATAGGTAAACAATTTGTTGAAATGAAAAACAAATTTGTAACTTTGAAATTCTTCGAATGTGCCTTCTTAAAGAAAATTAAAAAAAGTGAATATTTTTCGAAAAGGAGCAAACAATATTCAAAATTCTAAAATTTGCCTGAACTTTTGATTTTCGAAATTTCTGGCCAAATTTGAGACCAAGAACATTTTTAAAATTTTGAACAAATTTTGTAAAATGTGAACATTTTTTTATATTTCTGAACCTTTTTTAAAAAATAAAAATATAACGAAACAGGAACTCCATCCCTTGACACTAATTTCTGATACAAAAGTGGAATCGAAAAAATGCGGAAAAAATGCACATTCAATATTGAGAAAATGTTGCGTAACTACCCTTGCCTCAAGGTCTTGAGAAACCAGAAACTACTGTTCGATGGCCCAACAAATCCTATTGGTTTTCGCAGGGGATGCGAAAGATCTGATCCAACGAAAATTCCGCATATTGAGCGCAGCTGATATGTGGCTACTAGGCGCGATCATCCCGCATGCCATAAAAAAATACTTCTTTTTTATGGCCCCAACGCCATTCATCTTGCGTCAAATCCGGTCTTTCATTCAAGAGTTTCATTTTTGGTCGCTACTACGTTCGTCAAAAACTTCTTGATGGCACCATCATCTCATTACCTTATTTTTTCCCTTCGACTTGTTGAAAAAAATGAAAATGAAAGAAAATAAGAAATGATAGAAAAGAAATAGAAAATCCAAAAATAATATAGAAAATAAAGAATAAAGAAAAAAAGTAACAGGAAAAAACGAAAAAGAAACAGAACAAGAAAAAAAGGATTCGGGAACCTTCTAGAAGGTTCCAAAAACCGGGAAAAAATGGTTGGAACCTCTAAACTATCCCAATAGGGAGATCGCTGAAACGCTTAACGGGCCAGCACAACCTAAACAATCACGCGATCTTCTTGTGCGAACCAGCGACAGTTCGATGCAGAGAGCGTCATATAGGACTTTCAGCTTGCCGTGTCTTAGAAAAGAAAACCAAGCACTTAGTGGCCCATTCCAAGGTGTTACAAATCTTTAACAAAATTTTGAAATCGATAACAATTTTGAGCGCGGTTGATTTGCAAGGCCAAGGGCTGCAAGCCCGATGTGCACTGGACCGAGCCACGCTCCTCGACTATGACTTGTTGAGATTATCTTCACTCCAGTAACGATTTTGTCAGCAAATATGTTTAGTTTCTTTAACATTTTACATAATCTAGAAAAAAAATCTGGATTTTAAACTAAACCTGAATTCAGTCTCATAACTTGTGTCGGACAATGCAAAATGATAACAGGCACAAATAATAAAGCCATGCAAAAAAGAACTACTAGACAAGCATCACTAAGAAAAATGACACTACAGAAAACATTGTTGGAACATATTCAATTCATGGTCTAGGTTTGAACCTCCAATCAAGAGCTATGACAAAAACCAGAAAGATGAAAACACCCGTTTTCCCTACCCTAGCAGCCACCACGAGTTAGGTGACTAGGGAGGCGATCTTCTTCCACCAATCTTCAAAGGCCAGGGCGCTGACCCCCTCTCCCTCCGGCTGCTGCTCCGGCGGCAGGAGGGAGGGGGACCCCGTTCCTCCGCTATGTAGTTATGGTTTGGATATGTAGGTCGTGGGGCGCCGTTGGGGTGGTGGGAGCGGCACCCGGACGGATAAATCTGCCTCAACTCCACTCCCACACCGGTGGTGCCTTTCATGGCGGCGTCTCGGAGTTGATGGCATCATGTGTTTGCCGATACTTCAAATCGGTGACATTAGGCTTCATGGATGCTGTCGGTGAGGCAGCGAAGGTGACTCCATCAGGCGTGTCTCTTCATCTGCTCTGGCCCGTTGCTGCAGCATTGTCTCCAACGTCATGGTGGAGCAGGGAGGTTTTGCCGTCCAGGAGTACGCACAGACGATTCTCTATTCAAGTGACAGCTGGAAGATGGTGCATCTTGTGCTGGGTTTGTGATTGGAGGCTAACAATTCTGATTTCCTCCTTGTTGATGTATAAATGTATTTCCTAGTCTCTTCCATCAGATCGGTCTTTTGCTTGCATTAGCTAGAGTATGCATTTCTACACGGTATCAATGCCAAGAGGTCTTGAGTTCAAGATCCGGCTGGAGTAATTAAATTTGCAGCCCACTTTCAGTCCACGTTTAGTCCTGAGGGACCCACACATGAGGGAGGGGGTGTTGACGTATAAATGTATTGGCTAGTCTCTTCCATCTGATCGGTCTTTTGGTTGCATTGGCTAGAGCATGCACTTGTACACTCCTCCGATGTCGTAATCGTGCAGGGGTGTCAGTTCTGGAGTTTGATGGCGTGTGCTGGGACACGTTGCCCCGGTTTGATTCTTTCAACGGCAATGGTTTTGCTTCAGGCAAACTACTTTGGAGGTTCGTAGTGCTGTTGATCAGCGATGGAGTCGTGTCGAGCTCGGGTGAAGAGGTGATATGTCTCCTTTTCCTTGGTGGAGAGGGGCAGGCACTTGTTTTTTTGCATAGGATTATCCTATCTATTCAGTCCTATAATGTCGATGCTTACGTTGCTTGTAACTGAATCTTTATTTTATTAATGAGACATGTATTACCATGCAAAAATAAACACCTTAAATCGGACACCGTATCCATCCGCGGACACTGATTTGGGAGTTGTCCATCCAACCCTGCTCGCATACATTTCAAAGCGGACTTCAATATACTGGGCAAAATTCATGCAACACGGATGATTTTCATATAAACCGGACAAAAACATTTATACTTCAAACATATTTCAACTAAATTACAGCGGGCTAGGCTAGGCTATTCTAACCATGTCTGTCGCCCGCCACGGTGGAACCCATTTCTCACGACATGTCTTCCACATGTCCGGCAACAATCCCGATGGGCTGCCGAGAGCACCAGAGGTAAATGCTTCAGCGGGACGGGAAGAATAGCCTCCGCCTCTGGGAAGACCGGATCATCAACTGGTTTTTGGCCGAGGGAAGACGACCGTGGTGGCCTACGCCCCCGGGAAGCGGGAAAGTCACCGACTGTGTAATCCGGCAAGACAGTGGCGGTGGCCTTCCTGAGACATAAGCGGCATCGACCTCCCATGGTCTACTTTTCCTTTCTATTGACGATGGCCTCGGATGTGCTGGCTGCCTCGTCATGGCAGTGGGCATGGCCGACGCAGAGTTGGTGATGTCGTCATCGGTGCCCCAGTCAAATTTCTGCACCGCCACATCTACCTCTGTGAACATGGCTTCTTTCTCCGCCTACAGGATGTGGTGCCACAAATCGCTCACTGCTAATTTGGCGGGCGGCGGCGTAGGATAGCCTAGACGGCTGAGAACGGCCCATCGTGATGAAGGAAATATGCCCTAGAGGCAATAATAAACTTATTATTTATTTCCTTATATCATGATAAATGTTTATTATTCATGCTAGAATTGTATTAACCGGAAACATAATACATGTGTGAATACATAGACAAACATAGTGTCACTAGTATGCCTCTACTTGACTAGCTCGTTAATCAAAGATGGTTAAGTTTCCTAACCATAGACATGAGTTGTCATTTGATTAACGGGATCACATCATTAGGAGAATGATGTGATTGACTTGACCCATTCCGTTAGCTTAGCACTTGATCGTTTAGTATGTTTCTATTGCTTTCTTCATGACTTATACATGTTCCTATGACTATGAGATTATGCAACTCCCGTTTACCGGAGGAACACTTTGTGTGCTACCAAACGTCACAACGTAACTGGGTGATCATAAAGGTGCTCTACAGGTGTCTCCGAAGGTACATGTTGGGTTGGCGTATTTCGAGATTAGGTTTTGTCACTCCAATTGTCGGAGAGGTATCTCTGGGCCCTCTCGGTAATACACATCACTTAAGCCTTGCAAGCATTGCAACTAATGAGTTAGTTACGGGATGATGTATTACGGAACGAGTAAAGAGACTTGCCAGTAACAAGATTGAACTAGGTATTGGATACCGACGATCGAATCTCGGGCAAGTAACATACCGATGACAAAGGGAACAACGTATGTTGTTATGCGGTTTGACCGATAAAGATCTTCGTAGAATATGTAGGAGCCAATATGAACATCCAGGTTCCACTATTGGTTATTGACCGGAAACAGTTCTAGGTCATGTCTACATAGTTCTCAAACCCGTAGGGTCCGCATGCTTAATGTTACGATGACAGTTTTATTATGAGTTTACAAGTTTTGATGTACCGAAGGTTGTTCGGAGTCCCGGATGTGATCACGAACATGACGGGGAGTCTCGAAATGGTCGAGACATAAAGATTGATATATTGGACGACTATATTCGGACACCGGAAGTGTTCCGAGTGATTTCGGAGAACACTGGAGTGCCGGAGGGGTTACCGGAACCCCCCGGGGAAGTATTGGGCCTTAGTGGGCCTGAGGGGAGAGAGAGGGCAGCAGCCCAGGAGGTGGCGCGCCCCCTCCCATGGGGAGTCCGAATTGGACTAGGGGAGGGGGGCGCGACCCCTCTTTCCCTCTCCCTCTCCCTCTCTTTCCTTTCCCCTTCCTCCTTCCTAGTTGGACTAGGAAAGGGGAGTCCTACTCCCACTAGGAGGAGGACTCCCCCCTCCTTGGCGCGCCCCCTAGGGCCGGCCGGCCTCCCCCTTGCTCCTTTATATATGGGGGCAGGGGGGCACCCTAGGACACACAAGTTGATCTTCGTGATCGTTCCTTAGCCGTGTGCGGTGCCCTCCTCCACTATATTCCACCTCGGTCATATCGTCGCGGAGTTTAGGCGAAGCCCTGCGTCGGTAGAACATCATCATCGTCACCACGCCGTCGTGCTGATGAAACTCATCCCCGACACCTTGCTGGATCGGAGTCCGGGGATCGTCATCGAGCTGAACGTGTGCAGAACACGGAGGTGCCGTACGTTCGGTACTTGGATTGGTCGGATCGTGAAGACATACGACTACATCAACCGCGTTGTCATAACGCTTCCGCTTACGGTCTACGAGGGTACGTGGACATCACTCTCCCCTCTCGTTGCTATGCATCACCATGTTCTTGTGTGTGCGTAGGAATTTTTTTGAAATTACTACGTTCCCTATTAGTGGTATCCGAGCCTAGGTTTTATGCGTTGATGTTATATGCACGAGTAGAACACAAGTGAGTTGTGGGCGATACAAGTCATACTGCTTACCAGCATGTCATACTTTGGTTCGGTGGTATTATTGGATGAAGCGGCCCAGACCGACATTATGCGTACGCTTACGCGAGACTGGTTCTACCGACGTGCGTTGCACACAGGTGGCTAGCGGGTGTCAGTTTCTCCAACTTTAGTTGAACCGAGTGTGGCTACGCCCGGTCCTTGCGAAGGTTAAAACAGCACTAACTTGACGAACTATCGTTGTGGTTTTGATGCGTAGGTAAGAACGGTTCTTGCTCAGCCCGTAGCAGCCACGTAAAACTTGCAACAACAAAGTAGATGACGTGTAACTTGTTTTTGCAGGGCATGTTGTGATGTGATATGGTCAAGACGTGATGCTATATTTTATTGTATGAGATGATCATGTTTTGTAACCAAGTTATCGGCAACTGGCAGGAGCCATATGGTTGTCGCTTTATTGTATGAAATGCAAATGCCCTGTAATTGATTTACTTTATCACTAAGCGGTAGCGATAGTCGTAGAAGCAATAGATGGCGTAATGACAACGAAGCTACGATGGAGATCAAGGTGTCGCACCGGTGACGATGGTGATCACGACGGTGCTTCGGAGATGGAGATCACAAGCACAAGATGATGATGGCCATATCATATCACTTATATTGATTGCATGTGATGTTTATCCTTTATGCATCTTATCTTGCTTTGATTGACGGTAGCATTTTAAGATGATCTCTCACTAAATTATCAAGAAGTGTTCTCCCTGAGTATGCACCGTTGCCAAAGTTCATCGTGCCCAGACACCACGTGATGATCGGGTGTGATAAGCTCAACGTCCATCTACAACGGGTGCAAGCCAGTTTTGCACACACAGAATACTCAGGTTAAACTTGACGAGCCTAGCATATGCAGATATGGCCTCGGAACACGGAGACCGAAAGGTCGAGCGTGAATCATATAGTAGATATGATCAACATAGTGATGTTCACCATTCAAAACTACTCCATCTCACGTGATGATCGGTTATGGTTTAGTTGATTTGGATCACGTGATCACTTAGATGACTAGAGAGATGTCTGTCTAAGTGGGAGTTCTTAAGTAATATGATTAATTGAACTTAAATTTATCATGAACTTAGTACCTGATAGTATTTTGCTTATCTATGTTTGTTGTAGATAGATGGCTCGTGCTGTTGTTCCGTTGAATTTTAATGCGTTCCTTGAGAAAGCAAAGTTGAAAGATGATGGTAGCAATTACATGGACCGGGTCCGTAACTTGAGGATTATCCTCATTGCTGCACAAAAGAATTACGTCCTGGAAGCACCACTAGGTGCCAGGCCTGCTGCAGGAGCAACGCCAGATGTTATGAACGTCTGGCAGAGCAAAGCTGATGACTACTCAATAGTTTAGTGTGCCATGCTTTACGGCTTAGAACCGGGTCTTCAACGATGTTTTGAACGTCATGGAGCATATGAGATGTTCCAGGAGTTGAAGTTAATATTTCAAGCAAATGCCCGGATTGAGAGATATGAAGTCTCCAATAAGTTCTATAGCTGCAAGTTGGAGGAGAATAGTTCTGTCAGTGAGCATATACTCAAAATGTCTGGGTATAATAATTACTTGATTCAACTGGGAGTTAATCTTCCGGATGATAGCGTCATTGACAGAATTCTCCAATCACTGCCACCAAGCTACAAGAGCTTCGTGATGAACTATAATATGCAAGGGATGAACAAAACAATTCCCGAGCTCTTCACAATGCTAAAAGCTGCGGAGGTAGAAATCAAGAAGGAGCATCAAGTGTTGATGGTCAACAAGACCACTAGTTTCAAGAAAAAGGGCAAAGGGAAGAAGAAGGGGCACTTCAAGAAGAACAGCAAGCAAGTTACTGCTCAAGAGAAGAAACCCAAGTCTGGACCTAAGCCTGAAACTGAGTGCTTCTACTGCAAGCAAACTGGTCACTGGAAGCGGAACTGCCCCAAGTATTTGGCGGATAAGAAGGATGGCAAGGTGAACAAAGGTATATGTGATATACATGTTATTGATGTGTACCTTACTAGAGCTTGCAGTAGCACCTGGGTATTTGATACTGGTTCTGTTGCTAATATTTGCAACTCGAAACAGGGACCACGGAATAAGCGAGCACTGGCCAAGGACGAGGTGACGATGCGCATGGGAAACGGTTCCAAAGTCGATGTGATCGCGGTCGGCACGCTACCTCTACATCTACCTTCGGGATTAGTTTTAGACCTAAATAATTGTTATTTGGTGCCAGCGTTGAGCATGAACATTATATCTAGATCTTGTTTGATGCGAGACAGTTATTCATTTAAATCAGAGAATAATGGTTATTCTATTTATATGAGTAATATCTTTTATGGTCATGCACCCTTAAAGAGTGGTCTACTTTTGATGAATCTCGATAGTAGTAATACACATATTCATAATGTTGAAGCCAAAAGATGCAGAGTTGATAATGATAGTGCAACTTATTTGTGGCACTGCCGTTTAGGTCATATCGGTGTAAAACGCATGAAGAAACTCCATACTGATGGACTTTTGGAATCACTTGATTATGAATCACTTGGTACTTGCGAACCGTGCCTTATGGGCAAGATGACTAAAACGCCATTCTCCGGTACTATGGAGAGAGCAACAGATTTGTTGGAAATCATACATACAGATGTATGTGGTCCGATGAATGTTGAGGCTCATGGCGGATATCGTTATTTTCTCACCTTCACAGATGATTTAAGCAGATACGGGTATATCTACTTAATGAAGCATAAATCTGAAACATTTGAAAAGTTCAAAGAATTTCAGAGTGAAGTTGAAAATCATCGTAACAAGAAAATAAAGTTTCTACGATCTGATCGTGGAGGAGAATATTTGAGTTACGAGTTTGGTCTACATTTGAAACAATGCGGAATAGTTTCGCAACTCACGCCACCTGGAACACCACAACGTAATGGTGTGTCCGAACGTCGTAATCGTACTTTACTAGATATGGTGCGATCTATCATGTCTCTTACCGATTTACCACTATCGTTTTGGGGTTATGCTTTAGAGACGACCGCATTCACTTTAAATAGGGCACCATCAAAATCCATTGATACGACTCCTTATGAACTATGGTTTTGCAAGAAACCAAAGTTGTCGTTTCTGAAAGTTTTGGGCTGCGATGCTTATGTGAAAAAGCTTCAACCTGATAAGCTCGAACCCAAATCGGAAAAATGTGTCTTCATAGGATACCCAAAGGAGACAGTTGGGTACACCTTTTGTCACAGATCCTAAGGCAAGACATTCGTTGCTAAGAATGGATCCTTTCTAGAGAATGAGTTTCTCTCGAAAGAAGTGAGTGGGAGGAAAGTAGAACTTGATGAGGTAACAGTACCAGCTCCCTTATTGGAAAGTAGTTCATCACAGAAATCGGTTCCTGTGACACCTACACCAATTAGTGAGGAAGTTAATGATGATGATCATGAAACTTCAGATCAAGTTGTTACTGAACTTTGTTGATCAACCAGAGTAAGATCCGCACCAGAGTGGTACGCTAATCCTATTCTAGAAGTCATGCTACTAGATCATGGTGAACCTACAAACTATGAAGAAGCGTTGGTGAGCCCAGATTCCACAAAATGGCTTGAAGCCATGAAATCTGAGATGGGATCCATGTATGAGAACAAAGTGTGGACTTTGGTTGACTTGCCCAATGGTCGGCAAGCAATAGAGAATAAATGGATCTTCAAGAAGAAGACTGACGCTGACGGTAATGTTACTGTTTACAAAGCTCGACTTGTTGCAAAAGGTTTTTGACAAGTTCAAGGGGTTGACTACGACGAGACCTTCTCACCCGTAGCGTTGCTTAAGTCTGTCCGAATCATGTTAGCAATTGCCGCATTTTATGATTATGAAATATGGCAGATGGATGTCAAAACTGCATTCCTGAATGGATTTCTGGAAGAAGAGTTGTATATGATGCAACCGGAAGGTTTTGTCGATCCTAAGGGAGCTAACAAAGTGTGCAAGCTCCAGCGATCAATTTATGATCTGGTGCAAGCCTCTCGGAGTTGGAATAAACGCTTTGATAGTGTGATCAAAGCATATGGTTTTATACAGACTTTTGGAGAAGCCTGTATTTACAAGAAAGTGAGTGGGAGCTCTATAACATTTCTGATATTATATGTGGACGCCATATTGTTGATTGGAAATGATATAGAATTTCTGGATAGCATAAAAGGATACTTGAATAAAAGTTTTTCAATGAAAGACCTCGGTGAAGCTGCTTACATATTGGGCATCAAGATCTATAGAGATAGATCAAGATGCTTGATTGGACTTTCACAATGCACACACCTTGATAAAGTTTTGAAAAAGTTCAATATGGATCAGGCAAAGAAAGGGTTCTTGCCTGTATTACAAGGTATAAATTTGAGTCAGACTCAATGCCCGACCACAGCAGAAGATAGAGAGAAAATGAAAGGAGTTCCCTATGCTTCAGCCATAGTCTCTATCATGTATGCAATGCTGTGTACCAGACCTGATGTGTGCCTTGCTATTAGTTTAGCAGGGAGGTACCAAAGTAATCCAGGAGTGGATCACTGGACAGCGGTCAAGAATATCCTGAAATACCTGAAAAGGACTAAGGATATGTTTCTCGTTTATGGAGGTGACAAAGAGCTTGTCGTAAAGGGTTACGTCGATGCAAGCTTTGACACTGATCCGGACGATTCTAAATCGCAAACCGGATACGTATTTATATTAAACGGTGGAGCTGTAAGTTGGTGCAGTTCTAAACAAAGCGTCGTAGCGGGATCTACATGCGAAGCGGAGTACATAGCTGCTTCGGAAGCAGCAAATGAAGGAGTCTGGATGAAGGAGTTCATTTCTGATCTAGGTGTCATACCTAGTGCATTGGGACCAATGAAGATCTTCTGTGACAATACTGGTGCAATTGCCTTGGCAAAGGAATCCAGATTTCACAAGAGGACCAAGCACATTAAGAGACGCTTCAATTCCATCCGGGACCAAGTCCAAGTGGGAGACATAGAGATTTGCAAGATACATACGGATCTGAATATTGCAGACCTGTTGACTAAGCCTCTTCCATGAGCAAAACATGATCAGCACCAAGACTCCATGGGTGTTAGAATCATTACTATGTAATCTAGATTATTGACTCTAGTGCAAGTGGGAGACTGAAGGAAATATGCCCTAGAGGCAATAATAAACTTATTATTTATTTCCTTATATCATGATAAATGTTTATTATTCATGCTAGAATTGTATTAACCGGAAACATAATACATGTGTGAATACATAGACAAACATAGTGTCACTAGTATGCCTCTACTTGACTAGCTCGTTAATCAAAGATGGTTAAGTTTCCTAACCATAGACATGAGTTGTCATTTGATTAACGGGATCACATCATTAGGAGAATGATGTGACTGACTTGACCCATTCCGTTAGCTTAGCACTTGATCGTTTAGTATGTTGCTATTGCTTTCTTCATGACTTATACATGTTCTTATGACTATGAGATTATGCAACTCCCGTTTACCGGAGGAACACTTTGTGTGCTACCAAATGTCACAACGTAACTGGGTGATCATAAAGGTGCTCTACAGGTGTCTCCTAAGGTACATGTTGGGTTGGCGTATTTCGAGATTAGGTTTTGTCACTCCGATTGTCGGAGAGGTATCTCTGGGCCCTCTCGGTAATACACATCACTTAAGCCTTGCAAGCATTGCAACTAATGAGTTAGTTACGGGATGATGTATTACGGAACAAGTAAAGAGACTTGCCAGTAACGAGATTGAACTAGGTATTGGATACCGGCGATCGAATCTCGGGCAAGTAACATACCGATGACAAAGGGAACAACGTATGTTGTTATGCGGTTTGACCGATAAAGATCTTCGTAGAATATGTAGGAGCCAATATGAACATCAAGGTTCCACTATTGGTTATTGACCGGAAACAGTTCTAGGTCATGTCTACATAGTTCTCGAACCCGTAAGGTCCGCATGCTTAATGTTACGATGACAGTTTTATTATGAGTTTACAAGTTTTGATGTACCGAAGGTTGTTCGGAGTCCTGGATGTGATGAGGTGGCGCGCCCCCTCCCATGGGGAGTCCGAATTGGACTAGGGGTGGGGGGCGCGGCCCCTCTTTCCCTCTCCCTCTCCCTCTCTTTCCTTTCCCCTTCCTCCTTCCTAGTTGGACTAGGAAAGGGGAGTCCTACTCCCACTAGGAGGACTCCCCCCTCCTTGGCGCGCCCCCTAGGGCCGGCCGGCCTCCCCCCTTGCTCCTTTATATACGGGGGCAGGGGGGCACCCTAGGACACACAAGTTGATCTTCGTGATCGTTCCTTAGCCGTGTGCGGTGCCCCCCTCCACTATATTCCACCTCGGTCATATCGTCGCGGAGTTTAGGCGAAGCCCTGCATCGGTAGAACATCATCATCGTCACCACGCCGTCGTGCTGACGAAACTCATCCCCGACACCCTGCTGGATCGGAGTCCGGGGATCATCATCGAGCTGAATGTGTGCAGAACACGGAGGTGTCATATGTTCGGTACTTGGATCGGTCGGATCGTGAAGACGTACGACTACATCAACCGCGTTGTCATAACGCTTCCGCTTACGGTCTACGAGGGTACATGGACATCACTCTCCCCTCTCGTTGCTATGCATCACCATGTTCTTGTGTGTGCGTAGGAATTTTTTTGAAATTACTACATTCCCTAACAGGTGATGCCAGGTTGAACAGCTGAGAACGGCCCATGGTGATGCCAGCCTGGACCAGCAAGGGCTGTGGCTCCGGAGAGCTTACCGGCAAGCTAGCCTGTATCCGACTGGCTCGGCGGGCCACCCAGTCGGCTGGAATGCCGGAGTGTTCCTTCTTCTGCTCGCCAGAGGGGCGTCCCACAGGGCTTTGGAGCTTGAGACTATAACATGTGTGCTACAAAGATAAGATGGAGAGTGGAGGTGTGGTGTAGTTGTTGCCCGGTGTCTGGCCATGTTTAAATCGTGGGCGGATGCCAAACGCCAAGAGGCAGGGTGTTTCATGATGGTCGACATGCGAATGGACGTGTGTCGCTTGGGGCTCCGCAGTAGATTCCTCTGCAGATGCGTTGGTTTTATGGAGGTAAGCAGGAGGACGGATAGCATTCAGTGCGGAGCGAAGCGAAGGCACGTGCAGCAGGCGGTGCTCTCAGCCAGCGCACCACTTTAGTGTCGGCTCTAGTGAGAGGTCATGTCCGCTCTGGGCTGGCATGAATGTATTTTCTTAAGTTAGCGTTCACATGATCACGTATTTTCTTAAATGATAAACTTAAGTTAGCGTTCACCTGATCACGTATTTTCTTAAATGATAAACTTAAGTTAGCGTTCACCTGATCATGTATTTGCTTTGCATGGATTCTTATGATTGGACTGTCGATGGTTGATGGTGTGTGTCAATGGTTGGGTTGTCCTCATCAAGTGCTCTGCATTTACTATACATTTAACAAAAAAAGTTGCAATAATGCATAAACGATGTTTCTAAAACACACTAGTTAAATGACGGACTGCTTATAGGTGGAGTTCCAAGACACAGTAATGTGCAGGATGCCCCTACAACAATTTTGCATTTGAAAAGAAAATACAAATTTACGTCAGTAAGAGCATCTATAGCCGGACTTGGCAGATCCAGCCCCCTAAACGTCCGTGGGCGCGCCCGCCTCATATTTTTTGTCGGGAATCCACAATCATCAAACCCAAACCCTCAAATCCATGCAAATCCATGCACATGGATCACATAGCACAAATTAGCCACAATTCAATAGTTCAACAAAGCAACAAAGAAAAATAAATCATAGTTCAACAATCCGGACATGACAAAATGAAATTCAAGTCCGAGCGTGACAGATCAATCACCGAAAGGATCACAGGACGAACGCCATCTGAGCTGCCTCCTGAGGGAGTCTTAGACATGGGTCCTCGGGAAGCCAACCTGTGTGACATGGGCCGGACTGATGGGCCGTTAAGATACGAGATAGAAGGACCTTCCCCGTGTCCGGATGGGACTCTCCTTTGCGTGGATGACAAGCTTGGCATTCGCATCATGTACCTTCCTTTCTCTATAACCGACTCTGTACAACCCTAGATCCCTCCGGTGTCTATATAAATCAGAGGGTTTAGTCCATAGGGGCGATCACAATCATACAGGCTAGACATCTAGGGTTTAGCCATTACGATCTCGAGGTAGGTCAACTCCTGTAACCCCTATACTCATCAAAGGCAATCAAGCAGGAAGTAGGGTATTACCTCCATTAAGAGGGCCCGAACCTAGGTAAACATCGTGTTCCCTGCCTCCTTGTTACCTTCGATCCTTAGACGCATAGTTTAGGACCCCCTACCCGAGATCTGCCGGTTTTGACACCGACATTGGTGCTTTCATTGAGAGTTCCACTATGTCATCACCAGAAGGCTCGATGGCTCCATCAACCATCCACAACAATACCGCCCTGAGGGAGACTTTCCTCCCCGGCCAAATCTTCATATTCAGTGGCTTCGTACTATGTGCCAACTCGATTGGCCATCTGGAGCAGATCAATAGTTACACCCCTGGTCATCAGATCAGTTTCAGAAACCTAAAGTATGTCGCTGATATCCGAGGAGACTTGATCTTCCAAGGGTTCGCAGCCTCGACCACAACTCCCGTCTCAGATTCGGAACTCCTCGCCAAGTCCGAAGATGGGAGTTTAGAGCCCACTGGACTCTCCGCAGCCATAGAGCTCAACACCGGAGATACAGAGGGGATTGTTTCACCGGCCGACCCGGAATCACTCCAAGCTCCCTCTATCCTCATCGAGCTGGACTCACCTCCGTACACCAGCTCCGAACTCTCGAGGTCTGTGTTATAAGAGCTCGGCCAGGGAACTCATGTCCCGCCCCGCTCCGCGGATTCTCGCTTCCCTGTCCAAACCTCACCCTTAAAAGAGGCCCTGGACTTAAGGTGATCTCTCGCCATTACAGAAGGAGCGCTGCCGAATTATGCCCAGCCCGTACTAGGGGCTGAGAGGGGGAATTTTACGTCCCACCCACCACCCACTTCATAGCCACTATCGAGGACTTAACCGACTTGCTTGATTACGCTTTCCAAGACATCGACGGCATGCACGACGATGCCGGGGAAGAGCAAAGCCAGAACCCGCCGCTTACCGAACGTTGGACGGCTACTTCCACATATGATGTGTACATGGTGGACACCCCGAAAGAGGATGACGGTGAAGGGGGGAAGGGTTCACTCGAAGACAAGCCTCCCATGGCACCACCAAAGCGTCGACGTCAGCGGCGCCGCTCTAAATTATGGCGCGAAAAAGATAGCAATACCGGCACCGGAGACAACAATACTTCGGATAACGCCAAAGATCAAGAAGCCCCTATTGAACGAACATCCGAGCATGATGATTGGGAGGAAGGGCAATTCAACACCGATGATCCCATCGGGAATGAGGGCTCAGAGGATAGTAACTACCTACCGACCTTCAAAGAGGACAAAAGCCTCGGCGATGAAGAATTCATCGTGCCAGAGGAACCCTTCGAACAAGAGCGCTTTACGCGCCGGCTAATAGCCACTGCAAGAAGCCTGAAAAAGAAGCAGCGGCAGCTTCAACCTGATCCGGATCTGCTCAATGACAGATGGACTGACGTCCTGGCAGCCAAGGAATATGGCCTCGAACGTCCAACCAAGAGCTACCCGAAGCGCAAGCTGCTACCCCAATTTGACGATGAGGCCCCAGAGCATATACCGCCCACGCGTAGCACTGTCGATGGACCTGACCGACCACCACGTGGCCGGGACAGAGCGGCAACTCAAGCTGAATACCTGCCTGCACCACCCCGCCATAAAGGTAGAGAGACTACAACTGCAGGATACACTTAAGACTTACAACAGGACCTGGATAATAGAGCCAGTCAGACCAGATCAATATATGGATCAAGGGGGCGGGCCCCAGCGTGAGAAGACGGCCATCAAGCCTGGCGCGACAAGCATAACTTCACCCGGGCTGAAAACCGCATACGGACTCCATTCGAACTGTGTCGTGACGTGGCCCGATATAGAGGCGCCGCACACCCCTATGCTTCACTAATGAGGTAATGGAGCACCAGTTCCCAGAAGGGTTTAAATTCGTGAACATCGAGTCATACGATGGCACAACAGATCCCGCAGTGTGGATTGAAGATTTCCTTCTCCACATTCACATGGCTCACCGTGACAATCTACATGCCATCAGATACCTCCCCCTCAAACTTAAGGGACCAGCTCGGCACTAGTTAAACAACCTCCCAGAAAACTCTATTGAAAGCTGGGAAGACCTGGAGGATGCCTTTAGATACAACTTGTAGGGCACTTATATCCGGCCTTCGGACGCAGATGACCTCAATCACATAGTCCAGCAGCCCGGAGAGTCAGCCAGAAAATTCTAGACCCGGTTCCGAACCAAGAAGAACCAAATTGTCGACTGTCCGGACGCCGAGGCTCTAGCAGCCTTCAAACATAGCATCCGCGACGAATGGCTTGCCCGACATCTCGGCCAAGAAAATCCGAAGTCCATGGCAGCCCTCACATCACTCATGACCCGCTTTTGCGCAGGCGAAGATAGCTGGCTTGCCCGTAGCAGCAACAGTACCAGCGACCCTGGCACTTCCGAATCAAGGAATAGAAACGGCAGGCCCCGATGCAATAAAAACAAGCATCAGAGCAACACTGAAAATGCCGAAGACACGGCGGTCAACGCCCGATTTAGTGGCTCCAAGCCCGGTCAACGGAACAGGCCATTCAAAAGAAACAAAGATGGTTCATCTAGCCTGGACCAAATACTCGATCGACCTTGCCAGATTCATGGCACCCCTGACAAGCCTGCTAACCATGCCAACAGAAGTTGTTGGGTCTTAAAATAGTCCGGTAAATTAAACTCCGAGCACAC
>NC_041385.1:176478385-176573729 GCF_002162155.2 Triticum dicoccoides
TCAAGACGGTTGACATGATATATGCTACTCACATCCCCAAAAGGGAGCGCAAGCGTGCATTAAGGGACATCTATGCAATAGAGCCAGTCGCCCCAAAATTCAATCCATGGTCAGCATGCCTGATCACCTTTGATCGCAGGGACCATCCGACCAGTATCCATCATGGAGGTTCAGCCGCATTGGTCCTCAACCCAATTATCGATGGATTCCACGTCATGAGAGTCCTCATGGATGGCGGCGGCAGTCTTAACCTGCTCTATCAGGACATGGTACGGAAAATGGGTATTTACTCGTCAAGAATCAAATCCACCAAAACTACCTTTAAAGGAGTAATACCTGGTGTAGAGGCTCACTGCATGGGCTCAATCACATTGGAGGTTGTATTCGGTTCGCCAGACAACTTCCGAAGCGAAGACTTGATCTTCAACATCGTCCCTTTCCACAATGGCTACCACGCACTACTCGGATGAACTGCGTTTGCCCGCTTCAATGCGGTCCCGCACTATGCTTATCTAAAACTCAAAATGCCAGGACCACACGGTGTTATAACAGTTCATGGAAACATGGATCGCTCCCTCTGTACTGAGGAACACACCGCGACCCTCGCAGCGGAAGTGCAGGTCGGCCTTATCAAGCCGAAATCCACATCGGCAGTCAAGCCATCGGACCCTGTCAAACGAGTCTAAACTACCCCCTGGACTGATAGTCCAGCTCGTCAGGAGCTCGATTGGCAATCCGGCCTCTGTCTTCGCCCCAACCAAGCAGCGGTGTATGTACCGCATGCTCATAACTACGCACTAAAAATACCATGGGCGAAGATAGAGGCATATCGAGGATAAAGTCCACAATACGGCTCAACCGTACCTAGACCCCCATCTCTCTTTTTTCTTAACTTCATTTTTTCTTTTCAGGTTCTTTACAACCCACATCATCCTTTTTATGGTGTCATGGGCCCTTTTTCCGTCCCCTTATGAAAACTTATTCATTAATCCTATCAAAGGATTACACACCAAGGCGAAAAGTAGCGCAGATGTACGGCGAAGTACTTAAAGGATCTTTCAAGATCACCTCCTCCCCTTTTCTAATACCTGTACATAGCTTTCCCTCTCGCTCGGCATGTAAAATAGCCTCGACGCTTATAGCATTATCTATACAAATACGTTTTGACGTATCAATCAGACTATAATGGAAACAGTTTTTCGCCCAAACTATTCGGTACTGGCTTATTCCCTATTATGTATTCCTTCTTCTATGTCATCTGATTGTCATGTACACCTCGGCACGACCTAAATCGCCAGGGGCTCCATTCAGCCACGTACATTTCTTAAATTTACCATAAGTCCGAACACTTTCACAGTGCAATTCGGCGTCCCGAATCTAGCATTATATGCATCGGCTCCGAATCATGTCTTGGGTCAATAGTTGGGTTACCCGGCTCTTGTGGTTACTATCTTAAGTTCCGATTGTTCAGCTAAGGAAGTAAAGGGAGAAGTACTGCGATTGTGTTTCTGGTTAGCCGGATAAACACCTCAGTAGAGAAAGCCGAAAACTGACTGTCATGATGCGGCGAGAGCTGGTCAGCTATTCAGTCACTCAGTATAAATCTCTTGCAAATTTTCCGTGTCACACGAAGGACTGGTTTTTACCTAGTCAGATGTCTACAACACCCGAGTTCGGATCACCGAACAATACCACCAAGGGCTGCGCCTTCAACCTTATTGTCAAACTCCTATGGCTAAGTGAGAGTGATAAAGCCGCATAGTCTGATTGCTTGGTTGCCACACTAGCACCTCCTTCAAGGACCAAATCATTGGGTTAAGTGTGTTTTTGTGCTGTTCTGAACACCCCCATAGTATCTACGCGAGGGGCTGAAGCCGATGACTTTCCAACTCTCAGATTTAATAAATGGCCGAAATGGAGGATAAATAATTTTAGATGAAACAATACTAAAATTACACAAACGCCTTGTTTTCATTATACAAAGTTTGGGCAGCATGGATACATTCATTCAAAAATGATGTCCTTCGAACACAGACCCTCTATAATGCGGGATCCTTCAAGGACGTCATTGAAATATTTCTCCGGCGTACGATGCTCCTTCCCTGCGGGTGGTCCTTCGGTTGCAAGACTGGTGGCATTCATCTTCGCCCACTACACATTGACACGGGCGAAGGCCATCCGGGAACCTTCGATATAGATTGACCGCTTTATAGCGTCAAGCCGCGAGCACGCATCGACCAGCTGCTTCACAAGCCCAAAGTAGCTACTAGGTATGGGTTCGGTTGGCCAAAGTCGGACTATGGCATCCTTCATGGCCAGTCCGGCCACCCTATGTAGCTCAGTCAGTTGTTTCAGCTGATCACTGAGGGGCACAGGATGCTCTGGTGCAAGGTACTGCGACCAAAACAACTTCTCTGTTGAGCTCCCCTCTTCGTCCCGGAAGAAATCTGCAGCATCTGCAATACTGTGGGGTAGATCCGAAAACGCTCTTGGAGAACTCCAAATGCGTGTCAGTAAGGTGTACTTTCTCCTTATGTATTTTCTCTGCATATTAAAAGCCTTACCCGCTGTGATCTTCTTGGCTTCTTAGATCTCCTGACAGGCACCTTGGGCTTCAAGCCGGGACTCCTTCGTACTTTGGAGCGCCGCAGCAAGTTCGGAGTCTTGATCCGACACCTTGCGCTCCAAGGTCTCACATTTGTTTATTGCATCAGTGAACTCTTGTTGGACTTCCTCCAACCTTGCTTCATGCTTTTGGCGGGCGGTTCGTTCCTCGTCCACCTCCTTCTTGGCTTCGACCAGAGCACTCTTGAGGGCCTCGACCTTAGATGTGTCACCTGTGAGCGTAATCATAAAGCTCATTTAGATAACAAATTAAAACTCATATCATTTTAGATATTCTTCGGTATCGTATACCTTGTTTTTCCTCCAACATCCGCTTTCCTTCGGAGACTTCGGCAGCATGCAAGGTTGCTGCTAGCTTCGTAGCCTGTTCATCCAAAGAGACATATATGTTAGCTCCCGTGGAATTCGATCCTCTGTTTGGCCTTTCTTCGCGAAGGCCGAACAGAGTCTCCGGGCTACTATCTATATACAGGTATTATTTTTGCAAATAGCCAAAAAATATTACGCCACATACCTAAGCCTGTTAGAAGGCTGGTATAGGCTTGGTTCAATCCGCTCTTAGCGGACCGAACCTTTTGAACCACCATACCCATAAGGGTACGGTGTTCCTCCACAATGGAAGCACCCTGAAGCACTTCCACCAGAGTGTCCGGCGCCTCCAGATTGACAGAGGACGCCGGCAGAGACGGCATGCCCCCTTCCCTCGAAGAAGGCTACCGGGCCGATTCTGGAGCAGTATGGGTCTCCGGAATAATATTCGGTTGGGGGCCGAATTGAGCATTGCCCCCATCACCGGTCTCCATGGGGGTTGATTTCCCCCTCTCTTCGACAATAGAGGTGTTACCCTCTGCCACCACCTTCACGGCCTCCTGCACCTCCCCATGACCTAGAGAGGTTCTTCGGGACAACACTTCAGTGTTATCCGTGGCAGTGGGTGGGGAGATCCGCGGAGGCGACTTGCTCTCCATCGCGTTCGACCCTAGCGAGTTCCCAGATGATGATGATTGTTGGGGGAGATCGTGAACCGGGCTATAATGCGCAGTTCAGTATGTTAAAATAATAAGGCATAAAATTGCATATGTGAACGTTGTCTTCGGATACTTATGATTCAGCCAAGGGCTTCGGCCTGGAGTGCCGCTCTGGGATGGCTTCGCATCCGCTTCGGAATCGTCCAAAAGGGAGGGGTTTCCCTTCTTTGTCGCCTCCACCTCCAGATCCGCGGAAGCCTCCCTTTTCTTCTTCCCCCCTTAGATGGAGAGTTACTCTCTTCCCTCTACATCTTCGTCATGAGAGGAGGAGGTCTCAACGTCTTCGGACACGGCATCTGAAGCACCCTTACGACGGAGGCCACTTCTGGCCTCCTTGCCCTTCTTCTTGGCCTTCTTCTCCGGCACCTGATACAGCGCCAGAACCAGCATCTTCGTCAGCAAGGGGGTGGCCTCGTCCTCAGGTAGTGGAGCCGGGCATTTGATCTGCTCCGCCTTCTTGGTCCAGCCCTGTGGGAATAAGAAAGTTCAATATACTCCTTGGATTTTCAAATAGAAGTTATCATAAAACTTACAGGAGTGGCTGGACGTGCACAGTCAAGGCCGCAGTCTTCGGTTGTCGCCGGCCACGACTTTTGAGTCTTGAAGAGCACCTTCCAAATGTCTTCGTGCATCATGCCGAAGAACTGCTGCAGGGTTCGAGGACCACCCGGGTCGATTCCCACAGATATTGAGTCCGACGTTGACAAGGGAGAATCCAGCAAAAAAGCATCACCTGGATCACGCTGGCGAGGCTAGTGTTCTTGTTTACCATGCCCTTGACACGGCTCTCCAGTGTCGTCACCTCGTCAGGCGATTCCAAATCTAGGCCCTTATTGAGCCAGGATGTAAGCCACATCGGGGGCCCAGATTTGAACTCAGGAGCAGCAGCCCATGTGGCGTCACGGGGTTCCGTGATATAGAACCACCCCTGCTGCCATCCTTTGACACTCTCCACAAAGGTCCACTTTGGCCAGGTGACATTGGGGAGTTTGCTCACCATGGTGCCGCCGCATTCCGCGTGTTGGTCCTCGAACACCTTTGGCTTCACATTGAAGACCTTGAGCCATAGGCCGAAGTGGGGAGGGACACGGAGGAATGCCTCGCACACGACGATAAACACCGAAAGGTTGAGGAAGGAATTTGGGGCTATATCATGAAAAGCTAGCCCATAGTAGAACATGAGACCGTAGACGAAAGGATGAAGGGGAAACCCTAGTCTACGAAGGAAATGGGGGATGAACACTACCCTTTCATTAGGCTTCGGAGTGGGAACAATCTGCTTTTCGGCAGGGAGCCGGTTGACTATGTCCGTGGCTAAGTACCCGGCTTCGCGGAGCTCCTTTATGTTTTCCTCTGTAACAGAGGAAGCCATCCACTTGCCCTACGCTCCAGATCCGGACATGGCTAGGAGTGTCTAGTGGCGGTGGAAAGGACTGGGACTTGGGTGCTGGAGCTCGAATGTCAGATAGGCAGAGGAGGAAGAAGGTGTGAGGTAAAAAGATGGATCTTTGTCTTCTTATAAAGGCAGTGCATATCAAGCGTCCCCTCTAGAGCCTTAAATCTCGCCTATTCCCAAGGGGACGTGTGAACGACACGGTTGGATGATGACCCACAAGTATAGGAGATCTATCTAGTCCTTTTGATAAGTAAGAGTGTCGAACCCAACAAGGAGCAGAAGGAAATGACAAGCGGTTTTCAATAAGGTATTCTCTGCAAGCACTGAAATTATCGGTAACAAATAGTTTTGTGATAAGGTAATTCGTAGCGGGTAATAAGTAACAAAAGTAACTAAGGTGCAGAAGGTGGCCCAATCCTTTTTGTAGCAAAGGACAAGCCCGGAAAAACTCTTATATAAAGGAAAGCGCTCCCGAGGACACATGGGAATTATCGTCAAGCTAGTTTTCATCATGCTCATACGATTCGCGTTCATTACTTTGATAATTTGATATGTGGGTGGACCGGTGCTTGGGTACTTCCCTTCCTTGGACAATCATACCACTTATGATTAATCCCTCTCGCAAGCATCCGTAGCTACGAAAGAAGAATTAAGGTAAACCTAACCATAGCATGAAACATATGGATCCAAATCAGCCCCTTACGAAGCAACGCATAAACTAGGGTTTAAGCTTCTATCACTCTAGCAACCCATCATCTAGTTATTACTTCCCAATATCTTCCTCTAGGCCCAAACAATGGTGAAGTGTCATGTAGTCGACGTTCATATAACACCACTATAGGAAAGACAACATACATCTCATCAAAATATCGAACGAATACCAAATTCACATGACTACTTATAACAAGACTTCTCGCATGTCCTCAGGAACAAACATAACTACTCACAAATCATATTCATGTTCATAATCAAAGGGGTATTAATATGCATAAAGGACCTGAACATATGATCTTCCACCGAATAAACCAACTAGCATCAAGTACAAGGAGTAATCAACACTACTAGTAACCCACAGGTACCAATCTGAGGTTTTGAGACAAAGATCTTACAAGAGATGATCTAGGGTTTGAGAGGAGATGGTGCTGGTGAATATGTTGATGGAGATTGACCCCCTCCCGGTGAGAGGATCGATGGTGATGATGATGGTGACGATTTCCCCCTCCCGGAGGGATGTTTCCCCAGCAGAACAGCTCCGCTGGAGCCATAGATTGGTTCCGCCCAGGTTCCGCCTTGAGACGGAGGCTCTTCGTCTCGAAAGCTTCCTTATTATTTTTTCCAGGGCAAAAGACACCTTATACCAAAAGATGGGCATCGAGGGGCTTCCAGGTGGCCCACGAGGTAGGGGGGCGCGCCCAGGGGGGTAGGGCGCGCCCCCACCCTCGTGGACAGTGGGTGGCCCCCCTTTGGTGCTTTCTTCGCCCAATATTTTTAATATATTCCAAAACTGACTTTCTGGAGTTTCAAGACTTTTGGAGTTGTGCAGAATAGGTCTATAATATTTTGCTCCTTTTTTAGCCCAGAATCCAGCTGCTGGCATTCTCCCTTTTCATGTAAATCTTGTAAAATAAGAGAGAAAAGGCATCAGTATCGTGACATAATGTGTAGTAACAGCCTATATTGCAATTAATATCGATATAAAAGCATGATGCAAAATGGACGTATCGTTGGATTACCCAAACCCCTGTTGATAAGAATCTCGTGATAAGGGGACACGATCTTTGCTTTGACAAGACGTGTCAATGGTCGTGCCTCGAAATGCGAAACAAGGCTATAAAACTGTTCAGAATGCTAACAAGGCCAGGACATAACGCCTCGCTGGAAAAATCGCCTATGGACGTAACTTATTCCGTCTCGAATATTTTTGCCCTTACAGCTTAAAGCTATAATTGTTTAATAAAGACGGATACAACTATTTTGAGTGGAAGACCGCGTTGGAGTATTCAGAGAAGGAACCTGCCTTGCAACGGCGAAGACAATATGCACGCCAAATACATCGTCACTGAAGCCCGGTTCAGGGGCTACTAAGGAGTCCTGGACTCTGGGGTCCTCGGGAAGCCGACCTGTGTGACATGGGCCGGACTGTGGGCCATGAAGATACAAGATAGAAGGACCTTCCCCGTGTCCGGATGGGACTCTCCTTTGCGTGGATGACAAGCTTGGCGTTTGCATCATGTACCTTCCTTTCCCTATAACCGACTCTGTACAACCCTAGATCCCTCCGGTGTCTATATAAACCGGAGGGTTTAGTCCATAGGGGCGATCACAATCATACATGCTAGACATCTAGGGTTTAGCCATTACGATCTCGAGGTAGATCAACTCCTGTAACCCCTATACTCATCAAAGTCAATCAAGCAGGAAGTAGGGTATTACCTCCATTAAGAGGGCCCAAACCTAGGTAAACATCGTGTCCCCTGCCTCCTTGTTACCTTCGATCCTTAGACGCACAGTTCGGGACCCCCTACCCGAAATCTGCCGGTTTTGACACCGACACCTCCTTCGCCGCCTGTTGTGCCTCCATCCATGTCGCATGCTCTGCCTCCATCCGTGCCCCCTGCTCTGCTGCTGTCCATGCCTCATTCTCTACCTCAATCCATGCCTCTTGCTCTGCTGCTACCATCGCCACTCTTGTTGCCTCGTACTTTCTATGTTCGTTGATCTCCTTCTTCCTTCCGGTGAGCCATATCTTTCCTTACTCATCCAAGAGGCTTGCGTCCCCCAACATTATCCTTGAATCATAGACGTCTCGAGAGAGTTGCAGAATCTCGTTCTTAATCTCTATTGATAAAAAACCAGACCCTCTCGCTCTCCCATTTGAGACATGCCTTTTTTCTTCTCCAACTCTATCTTCTCCCTCTCAATTTCCAACTTATTAATCTCAATTGCCAACTTGTTGTTCGCCATCTCTCGGACCCAATCCACCCTTTCCTTTTGTGCATCCAACATGAGCTTGTACCTCTCCTCTTTCTTGTCCTCCCTTGTGGAAAAAATGCCCGTCCATGTGGTGGACATTTTTTTCACCATGGCGGCTCACTTGTTTCCCATCACTTGTCAGTTATTCATTGGCATGGTTACATTCTCCCATACAACCCAATTTATTGGTGGGAGTTTGAGTCATCATTCTTCCTCTTGCCGACCTTGAGATCGTCCACAAGTTGTGTCCACTTTGGTTTACCAACAAATATCACCCAACGATGGTCAAAATAGAATGACTTCTTCTTCCTTTGTTGGTACATAGTGTCCGCCACCATTTTCTATCAAACAATCAGTATAACAATGAGAATGCACCCAAAAAACAAGCAATAAAATTATGCCCACTTATGTGAGTTGACACTACCATCTCACTTTGAGGGCGGCCAAGCACTTGTACATAGTAGCCAGCATACTTGCTCACTTCTCCTTGAATGATCCCCCATCTGTCACGACCCGGATTTGGTAAAATCCAAGTCTCTTTGCTTACTGTACTATCCCTGGATCGTAGCTAGCACACAGTAGCAAGAATGAATATCAGTAAAACATACATCATTTTACTACAACGATAGATCCAAAATTAAGCAAATACATACCATTGGCACAGCTCAATGCTGTCACATAATACAACAGAATTATACGTAGTCGCTAAGTTAGGGCTCCATCAACACCACTGGGCTCGTTGAGTGTAGGCCATAACCTTACTCTCAATCTGTCGAGATCTGCACATGACTGGTGCAGATGAGCATGTGGAATGTACTCGCAAGTTGCAAAGGAAAGTTTAACAGAATATATATGCAGGGTGAGTATTGGTGGAGGTTTCCTTTGCATAAAGCCAATTTTCTCCTATACTAAATTTTGTAAACTTCTTTTGAAATAAAAAAAGTTTTTAGTATAAAAGGTAGGAGTGAGACACTTGGATATACGCACCAGTGCTCATTCTCCAAAAATAGCTTAAAACATACATAAGGTTGAAGTGGAACACATTCCCTATGCTCAATCCTCAACTTTAACCCTTAAAAGAGACTTTTAGAAAAGAGAGGGGAGATTCTTCTTCAGTCCAAGTCTTTAGTTGCTCAAAATTGCCCGTAACCGGTGCACGGCTAATCGGTTAGGTTAAACCCTCTACAGAGGTCGTACACGTTCCCCACGTGACACAACCAACCCCGTTTACCGTTGCACACTTGGGTGTATGACTAGGAGGAGATTGTGCTGAAGCCTTTTTGTAACAGTCCCCCATACCTGACCAAGCCGCCCGCAACTTAGGCAATGAAAGCCCCTCTCCGATGGCGGTCCTGGGGTAAGGGTTTCCCGTTAGTACTCTGCTAAGCCAGAGCCCATAGTAGCATGTGGCTGTACTGGAAGCTACATCGAACTGTACTTAGAAAATCTCATTTCCCTGGACGGCGGTCCCCACCAAAAACCTGTGTGCAAGACCCCGGTTGGGCACATTCACTGCAAGAACCCGATGGGTGAAATCACTTGTAGACGCTCCCGTTAATACCATTCCCCCTAGGGAGTAGAAGTAAAATAATATATAGTTTTGTTTTTCAAAAAATTTCACAAACATTGCCCCAAAAGAGGCTAGTTTAAAGGTTTAAAACAATTTTGGTTTTCATCCCACCCATTTTGTGCAAGCGTGGCCAAGCATGAATGCAGGTCTTGAACCTATGGCTCTAGCTAGTAATAATACTTTGCAAAACTTTTGTCAACATGCATAGTATAAAATTTAAAGGGATATGCATAATATGAAAATATAGGTCAAAGCATGGTCGATTTGCAACTTGCCTAAGTCTTGAAGTTGATTCCCTACTTGTTATCACCACTCCTTTACTTTACGTTATATCTATCGATGAAAGAAAATACTTCAACACACAACAACATCTAAATAAAGATCCAAATAAAAGGTACAAAAAAATTACAAAATAATGAGCGGATAACATTCCTATGGAAGTTGTTAGGACTTGATTACGGGTTGAGATAAGATCAAGAATGGGAATATAGCATAGGTTTAAAGCATATGAAATTGGGTTTATGGAGTTTGATGGAATAAAGGTCCATGCTAAAAGAATTGAACTAAACTTTTATAAGTGTGCGGTTAGATCCTATGGGTATATGATTAGAGAACAATCTTGATGGTCTTCTCAAGAAGATTGTGTCAAGAAATAAAATTAAACTAATGATGGAGTTGTAGTACGATAAAAGAAAGGAAGTTTCGAGTGCTGAGGACAAAATAGTAGCTAGACATAGCTGAAAGATTATGGGAAATGTTTTAATTGAAAGGTATTGTCTCAAGGGTCAACTTGGGTACAAGGAATATGTTCATATGGTTTATAGACTAAAAGATATAGCAAAATCACTCAATTTCTTAATTAAATCAGAATTAAATTTTAGTTTGCTCAAAGTGACTTTTATTTTATAATAAACTAGATATTCCAACGAATCCAGGGATATCTTAATTTGTTGAAATCGGACATACGGTTTGGGAGATAGGAATTTTCGAAGTTTGGATATTCTTTTGTAAATGAACTATGGGTTTAATATTGGGCTGCCACTTGTCGCGTCGTGATTGATGGCACAGAGTATGTACAGGAGAGAGAGAGAGAGAGAGAGAGAGAGAGAGAGAGAGAGAGAGAGAGAGAGAGAGAGAGAGAGAGAGAGAGAATTCACTGGAGTTGGTCACCGGCGACGAAGAAGACGGTGGCTCGGGCGTGCTTTGGCGAAGGAAATTTGTAGAACGGTGTAGAGAACAATGAGTTGAACCTCGTGGACAAGTCGTGGTTGTCGATTGCTTCCTATACACGCGATGAGAGGTCGCCGGAATCGCACGGTATGTCGGACGAATGTGTACCTCGTGGACAACGCGATCTGGTGCTGGAAATAGATGAATCAAAACGTCTCAAAGATGCGTTGTGATGTGGGTTAAAGACAAGAGGAAAGAGGAGGACCTGGGATGCCTGGACGGCGACATAATCTTTGACGAACTATGGCTGTTGTAGGTACTCCGACGAGTAATTCCTCACGGTATGGAGGGGGATAGCTCCCACAAGGAGGGGGCTACAGATGAGGGGTGAGAGGGGCTCGCGCGGGGGTGGGGGTGGGGGTACTTTTTATAGGGCTTGAGGATGTCAGAATTCGAGCAGAAGATCGAGTTTAATGGTGTCTGTTCTGCTGCCTCGTAATGGCCACTACGGGCGACTCCAAGGCGCACTAAGAGCATGGTTAATAGTATAGTCAGCCGCCGGCTATAAGCCAGTGCCATGTCATCTACAGCTCATCTTATAGCCAACATGTACAATAATAAATCAAAAGAGTGTACTGCTTTTTTTATTATGTGGCCCACCTTTCATTCTCACAAAGTGCCTAGGAGCACGTGCTAGAGCTGGCTCTTCACAAAGAGCCCGCTTACCTTGTCTCTCCTCTTCTTTTTCCTCCAACTAAGCAGAAATATACTAGTTTATTCCTTATAGCCCGCTGACTCAGCTCTATTGTACTTGCTCTAAGGAAGGGAAAGGGTGGAGGGAGGCGACGGGAACCGATTCTGAGGGTTAGTGGATTGGGAGAGGAAGAGGAGGGGAGGAAGACATGGAAGCATCATGGTTGTTCTCTGTACGGTCTGCGTTGTGTGGATGCGTTCCGAGGAAGATGATGAGTAGGGTGGTCTGAGCAAGAGAGAGAGAGAAAATAAGTGGGCCAAGCCCAATTCACTTTGGAGGGAGCAAATAAACTGTGGACTCCTCCTAGAAAAAACAAATGAACTAGAGAAAGATGAAATTGGTCCAGTAGGCTTAGGATAGAATTTGGTTAATTACTTATGTACGTGTACAAAGGATTACTTACAACAAAAAGTAAAAAATGTCTACATTAATCTCAATATTATTTAGAGTCCATGGAAATAAAATCAGAATTCAAGTTAGTAAAATACGTTTTTTTGTTGTGTGCACAAACTAGTATTAATGCGTTATGGAAATAACTCAAAATCCGATTTAGAGTTTTGCAAATTCCTGAAATGATAATTATACGATATTAAATATTTCCAATTTTTTTTGGAGAAATCTCATTATCTCCTCTTATTAAATTTATCTGAATAATTTGGAAATATTTAAATAGCATTAAAACTCCAAATAAGATCCAATTCAAATGGCACTCCAAAAATTCAAGGAACTTCACATAAAGTATTCTTCCACCACATTTTGAGAAAGTCATTTGATTCTCACACCATTTTTATTTGTGGTTTCAAAATATTTCATAGGTGTCCAAAAGAAAAGCAATTGGATTGAATTTTTTTGAAACAAGACTCAAAAGGTTTTAGTTCACATGAAAATCATAGCAATTCCTTGAATAATATCTTATTATTAACATTCCAAAATTTGGAAATTTTGGGATGTTACACCATCAATGTTGGAGAGATTCCACATTGCGGGCGGTCATGCTAGGATGAAGCTTGGCATATTCCTTGTATTCATGATATTGTTTGTGGATCTTCTCCCAATACTTATTGCCCTTTTGCTCTGTGCCACATATAGGGTCCATGCTTATTTCCAACTAAGCTCTAACCAATAGGATGTCCTCGAAAGTTGTGAATGCCGAACCTCTTGTCTTGGCTACCTTTTCCTTTCTTTTCTTATTGGGGTTTGATGTTCTGCCAACTTCAAACGTCAGACAATTTGGATCCCCCAAGTCATAGTCCATTTTGCCTAGTTTCTTGATTTTCAATGATCATGTCCGACATGATATTTTCCTAAGATTATCATGATTGCAACTAAACTAATGGTGTATGCAACTAATTGATCATGTCCGACATAAGAATGCAAGGTACGGTATCGATCGGGAAAGAGCCACAAAATATATTGCGTCCTGTTGTGTCATTCTGTCGAACAGGATGTGGGCAGACCGGGCGCCTCTGCTACTTATGCTTGCCCGTGCCCACTAGAGCTATGGTGAGTGATACACGTTGTCCTCTGGTGCTTGCTTAGATGAAAACCCATCTGGAATGGCCCAATCAGCCGTCAGATCAACCTCTGTCACCGACAGCCAGGACAGCCCCTTCCTTGTTGGCGGCTGTCGGTACTGAAATTGGCTGAACAAGGTTCGGGGGGAGGGGGGGCACTGAGGGGACACTTCCTCCTCGAGGTTCACAAGCATAACTCTCTGCGACGCTGCTTCCCTCTCGTGTTGTCTCCTTCGCCAGTTCCTCTGGGTGACGTTCTCCGGCTTGCAGGCCGGAGCCCCATGGACGAGGCCAAGGCAACATCTATTGCAGCGGTTGGGAACGAGCTGTATGACATCTAGGGAGGCGGATGGGGGCTGGCAGCGCGGATGGGGGAGAAGGGTGGACGTTGGTAATGTCTCGGACATGGGAGGAGGGTTGTGGGTTTGGTGGATGATACCTCCATTTTGCATCATGTTTTTATGTTAATATTTATTGCTTTGTGGATTGTTATTACACTTATGATACAATTCTCATGCCTTTTCTCTCTCGTTTTGCAAGATTCACATGAAGAGAGAGAATGCCGACAGCTGGAATTCTGGACCAGAAAGGAGCAAATCTGAGATCCCTTTCTGCACAAATCCAAATGTCTTGAAACTTTACGGAGAATTATTTTGGAATATATAAAAAATATTGGGCGGAGAAATACCAGGAGGGGACCCACCAAGTGGCCAAAACCCTGGGGGCGCGCCCCCTGAGCTTGTGGGCCCCCTGGCTAGCCTCTGGTGCCCATCTTCTACTATATGAAGAGTTTTGACCTAGAAAAAAAATATAGAGAAGACTTTCAGGACAAAGTGCCGCCGTCTCAGGTGGAACCTGGGCAGAAGCAATCTAGGTCTCCGGCAAAGTGATTCCGCCGGGGAAACCTCCCTCTGGGAGGGGGAATCGAAGCCATCGTCATCACCAACGATCCTCTCATCATGGGAGGACCAATCTTCATCAACATCTTCACCGGAAACATCTAATCTCAAACCCTAGTTCATCTCTTGTATTCAATCTTTTTCTCAAAAGCTTAGATTGGTACCCATGGGTTGCTAGTTGTGTTGATTACTCCTTGTAGTTGATACTAGTTGGTTTATTCGGTGGAAGATCATATGTTCAGGTCCTTAATGATATTTAATACCCCTCTGATTATGAACATGAATATGATTTGTGAGTAGTTACATTTGTTCCTGAGGACATGGGAGAAGTCTTGTTATAAGTAGTCATGTGAATTTGGTATTCGTTCGATATTTTGATGAGATGTATGTTGTCTTTCCTATAGTGGTGTTATGTGAACATCGACTACATGACACTTCACCATTGTTTAGGCCTAGAGGAAGACATTGGTAAGTAATAACTAGATGATGGGTTGCTAGAGTGATAGAAGCTTAAACCCTAGATTATGCGTTGCTTCGTAAGGGGCTGATTTGGATCCATATGTTTCATGCTATGGTTAGGTTTACCTTAATTCTTCTTTCGTAGCTACGGATGCTTGCGAGAGGGATTAATCATAAGTGGTATGCTTGTCCAAGGAAGGGAAGTACCCACGCACCGGTCCACCCACATATCAAATTATCAAAGTAATGAACGCGAATCATATGAGCATGATGAAAACTAGCTTGACGATAATTCCCATGTGTCCTCGGGAGCACTTTCCTTTATATAAGAGTTTGTCCAGGCTTGTCCTTTGCTACAAAAAGGATTGGGACACCTTCTGCACCTTAGTTACTTTTGTTACTTATTACCCGCTACGAATTACCTTATCACAAAACTATTTGTTACCGATAATTTCAGTGCTTGCAGAGAATACCTTGCTGAAAACCGCTTGTCATTTCCTTCTGCTCCTCATTGGGTTCAACACTCTTACTTATCAAAAGGACTACAGTTGATCCCCTATACCTTTGGGTCATCAAAACTCTTTTCTGGCATCGTTGCCAGGGAGTGAAGCGCCTCTGGTGAGTGGAATTGGGTAAGGAAACATTTCTATTATGTGCTGAAATTTACTGTCACTCTTGTCAGTATGGAAAGTGATCCTTTGAGGGTCTTGTTCGGGGTATCTTCACCTCGACCGGAAGCACAAAGACTTATCCCTCAACCTACTGCACCTACTGAAAATATTTATTATTAAATTCCTTTGGGTATGATAGAGAAATTGCTAGCTAATACTTATGCAGGAGATGGAATGGTGCATCCTGATATGCACCTGATATACGTGGATGAAATTTGTGGATTGTTTAAGCTAGCAAGTTTATCTGAAGATGGAGTCAAGAAGAAGGTTTTTCCATATTCTTTGGTGGGATCATTGACATGGTATAGGCTATGTGATGATATTGGAATATGGGATTGGAACCGATTGAAATTGGAATTTCATCAGGAGTTTTATCCTATGCATCTGGTTCATCGTGATCGGAATTATATATATAATTTTTGGCCTCGTGAAGGAGAAAGTATCGCTCAAGCTTGGGGGAGGCTTAAGTCAATGATGTATTCATGCCCCAATCATGAGCTCTCAAGAGAATTTATTATGCAAAAAAATTATGCTCAGCTTTCTCATAATGATCAATCCATGCTCGATACTTCTTGTATTGGTTCATTTATGAATAAGACTATTGAATTTAGATGGGATATTTTAGAAAGAACAATTCGACAAAGGTAAAGAGTCAGGTATAAATCTTGAGTTTGATTGTGTCAAATCTTTTATGGATATCGATTCTTTTCATGAGTTTAGCACTAGTATGTACTTGACTCTGAGATAGTAGCTTCTTTCCATGAATCATTTGCTACTCATGTTGAACTCCCCAAGGAGAAGTGGTTTAAGTATCATCCCCCTATTGAAGTAAAAGTAGAAGAACTTGCTAAAGCTAAATAAGAAATTATTACTTATAGTGTTAACCCAATTATATTGAGAAACCCCCTTTTCCTGTAAGGATAAAAGAACATGCTAAAGTTTCAACTATGGTCAACAAAAGTTATATAAGAACACATGCACCCTCTAAACAAATTAACGTTGAACCTAATGTTTCTACGGTTAAAGATCTCTTGGTCGATAATATTGACGGGCATGTTATTTATTTATGTGGTGATGCTGCTAGAATTGCTAAGTCCGATGATAAAGATAAGAATAAACTTGTTGTTGGCATATGCCTATTGTCTCAGTTAAGATAGGAGATCATTGTTATCATGGCTTACGTGATTTGAGTGCTACTGTAAGTGTTATCCCATTTATCTTATATCAAGAAATTATGAATGATATTGTCCCTAGTGAAATAGAAGATAGTGATGTTACAATTAAGCTTGCTAATAGAGACACTATTACACCACTTGGGATTGTTAGAGATGTTGAAGTCTTGTGTGGGCAAATGAAATACCCTACTGATTTTCTAGTTCTTGGTTCTCCACAAGATGATTTTTATCTCATAATATTTGGTAGACCTTTCCTGAATACAGTTAATGCTAAGATTGATTGCACTAGGGAAACTGTTAGTGTTAACTTTGGTGATGTGTCTAATGAGTTTAATTTCTCCAAATTCCGTAGACAACCTCCTGATAAAGAATTGCCTAGTAAGGATGAAATTATTGGTCTTGCTTCTATTGCCATGCCTCCTACTGATCCATTAGAACAATATTTGTTGGACCATGAAAATGATATGCATATGAATGAAAGAAACGAAATAGATGAGATATTCTTCAGACAAACACCCATTTCAAAACACAATTTTCCTGTTGAAACTCTTGGAGGTCCTCTTCCACCTAAGGGTGATCCTGTGTTTGAATTAAAACAATTACCTGATACATTGAAATATGCTTACCTTGATGAAAAGAAGATATATCCTGTCAGATTAGTGCTAACCTTTCAGAGCATGAACAAAAGAGATTATTGACAACTCTAAGAAAGCATTGTTCCGCTATTGGATATACTCTTGATGACCTTAAGGGCATTAGTTCCACTCCATGTGAGCACAAGATTAATATGTAGCCTGATGCTAAGCCAGTTGTTGATCACCAGCGACTATTAAATCCTAAAATGAAGGAAGTGGTAAGAAATGAAATATTAAAGCTCCTAGAAGCAGGTATAATCTATCCTATAGCTGATAGTAGATGGGTAAGTCATGTTTGTTGTGTTCCTAAGAAGGGAGGTATTACTGCTGTCCCTAATGATAGAAATGAACTTGTCCCACAAAGAATTATAACAGGTTATAGGATGGTAATTGGTTTTAGAAAACTAAACAAAGCTACTAGGAAGGAACATTACCCCCTATCATTCATTAATCAAATGCTAGAAAGGGTACAAAAGCCTACACATTTATGTTTTCTAGATGGATACTCTGGTTTTTCCCAAATACATGTGTCACGAGAGGATCAAGAAAAACTACTTTTACATGCCCTTTTGGTACTTTTGCTTATAGACGCATGCCCTTTTGTTTATGTAATGCACATGCTACCTTTCAAAGATGTATGGCTGCTATATTCTCTGACTTTTGTGAAAAGATTGTTGAGGTTGTCATGGATGATTTTTCCATGTATGGAACTTCTTTTGATGATTACTTAAGCAACCTTGAACGAGTTTTGCAGAGATGTGAAGAAACTAATCTTGTTTTGAATTGGGAGAAGTGCCACTTTATGGTGAATGAAGGTATTGTCTTGGGGCATAAAATTTCCGATGAAGTTGATAAAGCTAAAGTTGATGCAACTGAAAAAATGCCATGTCCTAAGGATATCAAAGGTATAAGAAGTTTCCTTGGTCATGCTGGTTTCTATAGGAGATTTATATTGAAGACTTCTCAAAAATTTCTAGGCCTCTTACTAATCTCTTGCAAAAAGATGTTCCATTTGTTTTTGATGACGATTGTGTAGAAGCCTTTGAAACACTTAGAAAGCCTTAATCTCTGCACCCATTGTTCAACCACCTGATTGGAACTTACCTTTTGAAATAATGTGTGATGCTAGTGACTATGTTGTTGGTGTTGTTCTAGGACAAAGAGTTGATAAGAAATTAAATGTTATCCATTATGCTAGAAAAACTCCAGATAGTGATCAAATAAATTATGCTACCACTGAAAAAAAGAAGCTGTGTTTGCTTGTGATAAATTTAGGTCTTACATTGTTGATTCTAAATTAATTGTTCACACTGATCATGCTGCTATTAAATACCTTATGGAAAAGAAAGATGCTAAACCTAGACTCATTAGGTGGGTTGTTTTGTTACAAGAATTTGACTTGCATATTACTGATGGGAAGGGAGCTGAGAATCCAGTAGTTGATTACTTGTCTAGGTTAGAAAATATTCTTGATGACTCACTGCTTATTAATGATAGCTTTCCCGATGAACAATTAGCTATTGTAAGTGCTTCTCGTAACACTCCTTGGTATGCACACTATGATAATTATAATGCTGCTAAATTTATACCACCTAGTTTCACATACCAACAAAAGAAAAAAATCTTCTTTGATTTAAGACATTACTTTTGGGATGACCCACATCATTTAAAAGAAGGAGTAGATGGTATTATTAGATGTTGTATACTGAGCATGAACAGGAACAAAACCTACAGAAGTGTCACTCCGAGGCTTATGGAGGACACCATGCGGGAGATAGAACTGCACACAAGATATTATGATCTGGTGTTTATTGGCCCGCTCTTTTCAAAATGAACGTAAGTTTGTTCTATCTTGTGATGAATGTCAAAGAATTGGTAATATTGATAGACGTTAGGAAATGCCTATGAACTATTCACTTGTTATTGAACCATTTGATGTTTGGGGATTTTATTACATGGGACCTTTTCCTTCCTCCAATGGGTATACTCATATTTTAGTTGATGTTGATTACATTACTAAGTGGGGAGAAGCTATTCCAACTAGTAGTGTTGATCACAACACTTCTATTAAAATGCTTAAAGAAGTTATTTTCCCGAGGTTTGGAGTCCCTAGATATTTAATGACAAATGGTGGTTTGCACTTCATTCATGGTGTTTTTCATAAAATTCTTGTTAAATATGATGTTAACCACAGAACTGCATCTCCTTATCATCCTCGGTCTAGCGGTCAAGTAGAATTAAGTAATTGGGGAATAAAGCTGATCTTGCAAAAGACTATCAACACATCTAGGAAGAATTGGTCTAAGAAACTTGACGATGCACTATGGGCTTATCGAACTGCTTATAAAATCCTATGGGTATGTCCCCATATAAAATGGTTTATGGAAAAGCATGTCATTTACCTCTTGAATTAGAACATAAAGCTTATTGGGCAATTAAAGATCTCAACTATGATTTTAAACTTGCCAGTGAAAAGAGGTTATTTGATATTAGCTCACTTGATGAATGGAGAACCCAAGCCTATGAAAACTCTAAATTGTTCAAAGAAAAGGTTAAAAGATGGCACGAAAAAAGAATACAAAAGCGGGAATTTAATGTAGGTGACCAAGTCTTTCTATACAAATCCCGTTTAAGATTTTTTGCAGCAAAACTTCTCTCCAAATGGGAAGTACCTTACATTATCGAAGAAGTTTATCAGTCTGGTGCTATCAAGATCATTGCCGAAGGCACTAACCCGAAGGTGGTGAATGGACAAAGAATTAAGCATTATATCTCAGGTATGCCTATAAATATTGAGTAATATTATTTATTCCATAACACTGGAGGAGTACATAAATGAAACTTTTAGGAACACTCCAAAACCCTGAAAAAGGAATAGGTATGTGATATGGTACGTAAACCGACTCCAAAAGTTCCATAAAAATAATTTTACTCCATTTTGGAATATTAAAAAAATTAGGAAAATAATAAGTAGTCCGGAAAGCGCACGAGCAGGCGACAGGCCTGGGGGCTCGCCCTACCCCTAGGCACACCTCCCGAGCTTGTGGAGCCCTTGTGCGCCATCCAGACTTTGTTTTCTTCCAGATTAGTTGTTTTGCACGGTAAAAAATCATTATATAATCTCCCGGAGGTTTTGACCACCGTATTGCGACAATATCCTTTGTTCTCGTTTCGAGCTACTTTTCTGACAGATCTAGATTGCCATGACACCTCCAAGTTCACCCAAGGACAAGTTCTACGAGAAGGTCATCAGCCCCTACCTTCCGAAGGTGATGGAACACCCTCAAACCATTAAGATGAATGAGGGGGTGCTTCACATCTAGGATGTTCAAGGGCCAAAGAAGACCGGAAGCATGGATACCAGGCTCGAAGTAGTGGAGTAGGAGATCTTCAAGTGCTAAGGGATAGTGCAGCGCGAACTCAACATCAGCCACTCCATGATCACATAATTCACCCGTGATCACAAGCTGGGCAATGATAAAATTGGAGAGGCCATCTTCAAGCTTCACGAGCGAATTGAGCACCTTCAAGCTTCACGAGCGAATTGAGCACCTCCAAGCACAGATCTATGACTTAGAAAACCAAAACTACGAGTATGCATCCAGATTTAAGAGGATGAGTTTAGCTGCAGATTTCAGGATTCCAGAGACTCGTTCATCCTTCCATGATGGGGAGCCTATGCCTTGGAAGACGGAGGACAAGCCTCCCATATCATCAACTTCATCATCACCACCTCCGAAGAAGGAGACTTGAGTACACGGGTATGGGCACTCCCCTTGGCTAGTGCCAAGCTTTGGGGAGATGCCCCGGTATCGTATCACCATCACATCTTTATCATTATCATCTATTTTAGTTCGATCCTTTTGGTTAAATTGTGATCTAGTAGAATAAAAGTTTTAGTATGATCTAGTCTTTAAGTTTTTGCTTCGTGATCTATCTATGTATAGTAATATAATAAAGATTAGTTTTGAGTTGAGTGTTTTGCTTTCTACCTTTCATCTTAGAGATGAAAAAGAATAAAGGAAATAAAACATTATATAATAATCTTATGGGGAGTTATGACTTCACATATAAAGAAGTATAATGCATAAAATTTGTTAAAGGTTGACAAACATAGTATTGGTCATTATTGCAATTAATGAGAAGTAATAAAGAAAGAGAGGTTCAACATATAAATACACATTCTGGGACATCTTTTATGATTGTGAGCACTAGTTAAAATATTATATGCTAATAAGTTGATGTTAGATAAGGAAGACAATGTAATGAGTTATATATGTTTTCTTATATCTGAATAGAAGTTATATTGTCATGTATCCTCTGACATGTGGAGCTTGCTTTCTATCCCATGCTAGCCAAAAATTCCGCACCAAGTAGAGATACTACTTGTGCATCGAGACTCTTTAAACCCAGTTTTGTCATAAGAGTCCACTATACCTACCTATGGATTAAGTAAGATCCTTCAAGTAAGTTGTCATCGGTGCAAGCAATAAAAATTGCTCTCTAAATGTGTATGATCTTTTAGTGTGAGGAAAATAAGCTTTGTATGAACTTGTGATGGAGAAGAAATAAAAGCGACAGATTGCATAATAAAGGTCGCTATCACAAGTGGCAATATAAAGTGACGTTCCTTTGCATTAAGAGTTTGTGCATCCCAAAAAAAGTGCATGACAACCTCTGCTTCCCACCGCGAAGGGCCTATCTTTTACTTTGAAAATACGTATGTTTATGCAAGACTCATGATGATCATCACCATTCCTTTTTATTTTTCTCTTTTTGGCAAGCATCATGTGTTGGGGAAAGATCGAGGCACGCATATCCAGTCGGATGTAGGTGATCATGAGTTATTATTGTTGACATTACCCTTGAGGTAAATGGTTGGGGGGCAAAATTATAAGCCCATATATTTCTATTTGTCTGACTGAAGCTTTGCTCATAAGTATCACGTGAGTGTTAACGATTGTGAAAGATTAAATGATGGTTGAGTATGTGAACTTGTTAAATAAAAGCTCTTACATAGACTCTTTCTGACATTATGACAAATTACAATTGCATCAATGACTGGAATCATAGTTTGTTAGTATTCAATGAAGTTTATGGTTCATACTTTACCTTGTGAATGAACTATCACTTTAGCATGAGAAGTTATATGACAATATAATGTTGTTATAATGATGATCATGATGCCTTCATGACCGTATTTTGTTTTATCGACACCTCTATCTCTAAACATGTGGACATGATTATCAATTCGGCTTTCGCTTGAGGACAAGCGGGGTCTAAGCTTGGGGGAGTTGATACGTCCATTTTGCATCATGTTTTTATGTTGATATTTATTGTATTATGGGCTGTTTATTACACTTCATGATACATTTTTCATGCCTTTTCTCTCTTATTTTGCAAGATTCACATGAGGACAGAGAATGCCGACAGCTGGAATTCTGGACCAGAAAGGAGCAAATCTGATATTCGTATTCTGCACAACTCCAAATGTCTTAAAACTTTACAGAGAATTATTTTGGAATACATAAAGCTATTGGGCAAAGAAATACCAGGAGGGGACCCACCAGGTGGCCACAAGCCTGGGGGGCGTGCCCTACCACCCAGGGCGCACACCCTAAGCTTGTGGGCCCCCTAGACAGCCTTCGGTGCCCATCTTCTGCTATGTGAAGGGTTTTGACATATAAAAAATACATAGAAGACTTTTGGGATCAAGCGCCACCATCTCAAGGCGGAACCTGGGCAAAAGCAATCTAGGTCGCCGGTGGAGCGATACATCGGGGAAACTTCCCTCCAGGAGGGGGAAATCAAAGCCATCATCATCACCAACGATCCTCTCATCGTGGGAGTACCAACATTCATCAACATCTTCACCAACACCATCTCATCTCAAAGCCTACTTCATCTCTAGTATTCAATCTTTGTCTCAAAATCTCAGATTGCTACCTGTGGGTTGCTAGTAGTGTTGATTATATTACACCTTGTAATTGATGCTAGTTGGTTTATTTGGTGGAAAATTATATATTCAGATCCTTAGTGATATTCAATACCCCTATGATCATGAATAGAAACATGCTTTGCGAGTTGTTACTTTTGTTCCTGAGGACATGGGAGAAGTCTTGTTATAAGTAATCATGTGAATTTGGTATTCGTTCGATATTTTGATGAGATGTATGTTGTCTTTCCTCTAGTGGCGTTATGTGAACCTCGAATACATGACACTTCACCATGATTTGAGCCTAGGGGAAGGCATTGGGAAGTAGCAAGTAGATGATGGGTTGCTAGAGTGACAGAAGCTTGAACCCTAGTTTATGTGTTGCTTTGTAAGGGGCTGATTTGGATCCACATGTTTAATGCTATGGTTAGATTTATCTTAATTCTTATTTTGTAGTTTCAGATGCTTGCGAGAGGGGTTAATCATAAGTGGGAGGCTTGTCCAAGTAAGGACACCACCCAAGCACTGGTCCACCCACATACCAAAGTATCAAAGTAGCGAACGCGAGTATATGAGCATGATGAAAACTAACTTGATGATTGATACGTCTCCAACGTATCTACTTTTCCAAACACTTTTACCCTTGTTTTGGACTCTAACTTGCATGATTTGAATGAAACTAACCCGGACTGACGCTGTTTTCAGCAGAACTACCATGATGTTGTTTTATGTGTAGAAAATAAAAGTTCTCGGAATGTCCTGGAAATCCACGGAGGCACTTTTCAGATTTAATAAGAATTTTTGGCGAAAGAATTAGTGTCAGGGGGCCCACGACCTGTCCATGAGACAGGGGGGCGCGCCCCCCTATCTCATGGGCCCCCTGGACACCCTACAACCTCAACTCCAACTCCATATGTACCGTCTCGGGGAGAAAAAAAATCAGGGAGAAAGTTTCATCGCGTTTCACGACACGGAGCCGCTGCCAAGCCCTAATCTCTCTCGGGAGGGCTGATCTGGAGTCCGTTCGGGGCTCCGGAGAGGGGGATTCATCGCCGTCGTCATCACCAACCATCCTCCATCACCAATTTCATGATGCTCACCGCCGTGCGTGAGTAATTCCATCGTAGGCTTGCTGGACGGTGATGGGTTGGATGAGTTTACCATGTAATCAAGTTAGTTTTGTTAGGGTTTGATCCCTAGTATCCACTATGTTCTGAGATTGATGTTGCTATGACTTTGCTATGCTTAATGCTTGTCACTAGGGCCCGAGTGCCATGATTTCAGATCTGAACCTATTATGTTTTCATGAATATATGTGTGTTCTTGATCCTATCTTGCAAGTCTATAGTCACCTATTATGTGTTATGATCCGACAACCCCGAAGTGACAATAATCGGGATACTTCTCGGTGATGACCGTAGTTTGAGGAGTTCATGTATTCACTATGTGTTAATGCTTTGTTCCGGTTCTCTATTAAAAGGAGGCCTTAATATTCCTTAGTTTCCGTAAGGACCCCGCTGCAACGGGAGGGTAGGACAAAAGACGTCATACAAGTTCTTTTCCATAAGCTCATATGATTGTTTACGGAATACATGCCTACATTACATTGATGAACTGGAGCTAGTTCTATATCACCCTATGTTATAACTATTGCATGAGGAATCGCATCTGGCATAATTATCCCTCACTGATCCATTGCCTACGAGCTTTCCATATATTGTTCTTCGCTCATTTACTTTTCCGTTGCTACTACTACAACTACTACAAAAACCCAAAAACATTTATCTTTACTTTTGCTACCGCTACTATTATTATCATACCACTTTTGCTACTAAACACTTTGCTGCAGATACTAAGTTATCCAGGTGTGGTTGAATTGACAACTCAACTGCTAATACTCAAGAATATTCTTTGGCTCCACTTGTGTCGAATCAATAAATTTGGGTTGAATACTCTACCCTCGAAAGCTGTTGCGATCCTCTATACTTGTGAGTTATCAAGACTAATTTTGCCGGGGAGCATAGCTCTATTCTCTGAGTCACTTGGGATTTATATCTTTTAATCACTATGAAGAACTTGAAAGACGATCGAACTACTATTTTGCCCTCAACTACGAGGGGAGGTAAGGAACTGCCATCTAGCCTTGCACTAGATTCTCCTTCTGTTATCAGTAGGCTTGCTACACCTAAACCTACTACTGCTATGAATTCTGATATGTCGCATGTTATTAATGATGCCACTTCTGCTATGCATGATGAAACTACTTCTGTGCGTGATACTACTTTGCCATTAGGTGAATTTCTTGATGAACAACTTGCTAGATTTAGGGGGAATGAAATTACTGAAGATCCTATTACTAATGATAGTGATGATGAAGGTCCCCCCAATGATTATGTATTACCGGTTGTTCCTAAGGGTTATGTTATGCATGAAACAGCTGCTATGGAAATTCTTGCTTGCAATGATAGAAATGATCTTAAGAAATTATTAGCTAAATGGAAGCAGCAGTCTCTTAATGCTAGAATGAAACCCGATCCTGCTTTTGCTACTTCACCTATCTGTGTTACTGATAAGGATTATGAATTCTCTGTTGATCCTGATATTATTACTTTAGTTGAATCTGATCCTTTTTATGGCCTTGAATCTGAAACTATTGTGGCACATCTTACCAAGTTGAATGATATAGCTACCCTGTTTACTAATGATGAGAAGTCTCGCTATTTATATATCCTTAAGATATTTCCGTTCTCATTAAAGGGTGATTCTAAAACTTGGTATAATTCTCTTGCTCCTGGTTGTGTGCGTAGTCCCCAGGATATGATTAATTACTTCTCTGCTAAATATTTCCCTGCTCATAAGAAACAAGCTGCCTTGCAGGGAATATATAATTTTGTGCAAATCAAAGAAGAGAATCTCCCACAAGCTTGGGGGAGGCTTCTCCGGTTACTTAATGCTTTGCCCGATCATCCTCTTAAGAAAAATGAAATACTTGATATCTTTTATAATGGACTAACCGATGCTTCCAAGGAAAGAACAGTCGACGAAGCTGTGCAGGTTGTGTTTTCAGGGAAAGAACAGTCGACGAAGCTGAAATACTATTGAATAATATGTTGACTAATGAAAATAATTGGACTCTTCCTGAGCCAGTTCCTTAAGTAATTCCAGAACCAATTGAGCCAACTCCTGAGCCTACTCCTAAACCCACTCCGAAGAAGAGAGGTGCTTTATTTCTCAGTCCTGAAGATATGCAAGAGGCAAAGAAATCAATGAAAGAAAAAGGTATTAAAGCTGAAGATGTTAAGAATTTACCTCCTATTGAAGAAATACATGGTCTTAATTTATCACCTGAAGAACCACATTGTCTTGATAACCCGACACAGGTAGTAAAGGTAAATTCTCTCTATAGCTATGATAAAGTTGAAATACCCTCTACTAAATTTCATAGCCCATGCTTAGATGAATTTGATGACTTTATGGCTAGACAAGAAAGTTTTAATGCTTATGTTGGTAGAGAGTTAAAGAATAATGCTTTCGAGATTGGACGCGTAGGTGATAATCTGGCTAGAGTTAAAGATGAACTTCACCGCGTTAGCAAATATGCTTCTATGGTTGCTACTCAAGCTGAGCAAGTACTTAAAGCTCAAAATGATTTGCTTGATGAATTAAATAATAAAAATGACTTTGCTATTAGAGTGGCTACTAGAACTGGTAGAATGACTTAGGAACCTTTGTATCCTGAAGGCCACCCTAAGAGAGTCGAGCAAGATTCTCAGAGAAATAATTTAGAGGCACCTAGTTCTTCTAAAAAGAAGAAAAAGAAAAACGATAGAACTTTGCATGCTTCTAGTAAACCTACTGTAGACACACCTGAGAATCCCAATGATATTTCTATTTCTGATGCTGAAAGTCAATCAGGTGATGAACATGAACCTAGTGATAATGTTAATGATAATGTTCATGCTGATGCTCAACCTAGCAAAGACAATGATGTAGAGATTGAACATGCTGTTGATCTTGATAACCCACAATCAAAGAATCAACGTTATGATAAGAGAGATTTTGTTGCTAGGAAGCACGGTAAAGAAAGAGAACCATGGGTTCAGAAACCCATGCCCTTTCCTCCTAAACCATCCAAGTTAAAGGATGATGAGGATTTTGAGCGCTTTGCTGAAATGATTAGACCAATTTTCTTACGTATGCGCTTAACTGATAAGCTTAAAGTTAATCATGCTAAATATATGAAGGATACCATCACAAATAAAAGAAAGATACCGGAAGCTGAAATTTCCACCATGCTTGCTAATTACACTTTTTAAGGGTGGAATACCAAAGAAACTTGGAGATCCGAGTGTACCAACTATACCATGCTCTATTAAAAGAAATTATGTTAGAACTGCTTTATGTGATCTTGGAGCCGGTGTTAGTGTTATGCCTCTCTCTTTATATCGTAGACTTGAATTGAATAAGTTGACACCTACTGAAATATCTTTGCAAATGGCTGATAAATCAACTGCTATACCTGTCGGTATTTGTGAGGATGTGCCTGTTGTGGTTGCAAATGTCACTATCTTAACAGACTTTGTTATTCTTGATATTCCTGAGGACGATAGTATGTCTATTATCCTTGGTAGACCTTTTCTTAATACTACAGGGGCTGTTATTGAATGCAACAAAGGCAATGCCACTTTTCATGTTAATGGTAATGAGCATATGGTACATTTTCTGAGGAAACAATCTCAAGTTCATAATATCAATTCTATTGAAAAAGTTCCAACTGTCATTTTTGGAGGTTTTGAATTTCTTCTCCCTACTGTCAAGAAAAAGTACGATATTCTTATTGTTGGGGATTTTCATATCCCCGTTGACGTAACTTAGTGTTATTCGAAATTTCTCTGGTTCCGTGTTATTCGGAATGAGTTTGTTAATAAGACTTGATCAACCTTGTTAGTGGGTTAATTTTGATGATCACGAGATGGATGAAATTAGAAGGCACAACCTTCTGTACCCTCTTTTTACTTTCTGTTTTTTAGAATAAATAAAGCAAAAATAGTATTACCCGTCTGTTTTCTGAATTATCCGTGCATTAAAAAATAGTCCGAAAATAAAAGTGCTCCAAATGCCCTGCAAATTTAGTATGATATTTTCTGGAACATTTGAGGATTTTAGGCACTAAAAACACTGCAGGAGGGGCAAGCACCAGGCCACGAGAGAGGAGGGCGCCCCCCCTGTAGGGCGCGCCCCCTGTCTCGTGGGCCCCTGGTGGCCCCCCTCCACTTATGCCAGCACCCACACACTTCATCTTCTACCAAAAAAATACCCATCCAGCTCAAGCCCGAGTTGTAGCTCGTTTTGCTGCGATTTTTGATCTCTTAGCTCAAAGCTCCATTCGCAAAAATGCTTTGGGAGATTGTTGCTTGGTATGTGACTCCTCCATTGGTCCAATTAGTTTTTGTTCTAGTGCTTTATTCATTGCAAATTTTTGCTGCATAGGTGACCATGTTCTTGAGCTTGCATGTTAAATTTTTGAGGTCCCAAGCAATTCCAATGCATGATATAGGCTCTAGGAACTTGTAGGAGTAGTTGCTATCAATCTTGTTTTGTTTTATTCACTTTTATTTTGAAGTTACTAAAATTTCAAAAAAATTCAGAAAATGTTAAGGAGGCTCTTTAAAGGCTCTTCTAGCCAAAGCTCTAAGGAAAAACAAGACAAAGAGAAAGAAAAACCTAAGTATAATCTTCCTCGCTTAGCGGAAGTACGGTCATGTGAATGGCCGTGTGAGGATTTATTGAAAGAAGCCGGAATTCATGAAGACTTTTATGCTTTAATCGGGACTGCAGGCCTCACCGGTTTCATGAACGACCGAATCGATCAGTATATCTTACTTACCAATACTTTCGTGCAAAACTTTTATTATTATCCTATCATTTCATTTATATGATGAATTCAGAGAAATGTCTTTACGTGATTTTTGCGCGGTATGTAGGATACCTTATGAGGGAGAATTAGAGGAACCCCATCGTGAAGATGTGGATGGCTTCGTTAAAACTATTGCTGTAGAAGAGCCAAAGAAGGGCTCTAAGGCAAAAGTCTCTAGCATACACTTTCCGGTTTTACACTACTTTGCTATATTTGCTAGTAGATGCTTGATTGGTCGTGGAAATAGTGGAAATTTGAGTGTTCCAGATATTATTATTCTTCAACATGCTTTGCTGGGAGACAATACTTTTAGTATGGGTGCTGTCGTTGCTAAACGGCTAGCCCTGAATCGCACAAAAGGCCCCATATTTGGAGGTATCTATGCTGCACGCCTTGCTGAACATTTTCAGATACCCATTAGGCACCATGAGGAGGAGGAGACAAAATTACCTCCTCACATTTTAGATTACAAGAGCATGGTAGCACACAAGTTTATTGTTGACAACGAAGAGAAGATGCTCTTGTATAGACTTAGATTCAATAAGAAACACTTTGAGTTCATTATTTTGCCTGCACCTCTGTTATTTGACTTGCTTGCAGAAAATCGCCTTGTTACGCCGGAAGCGGTGAACAACCATCTAGCCCAAGCTTTTACTCCAGAACCTGAACCTGAGCCGGAACCTGAGCTGGACCCTTGTCGTGCATCATCTGTCCAGTGGGATCCGGAGATGACCAGCCAGTGGTATCCTGATTACACCTCCCACTACACCGGGGAGAGTAGCGGCGGTCCTTGGTATTAAACCAACTTAGGCCAAAAGCCTAAGCTTGGGGGAGTACGTATTTCTCACCGACTTTACATTCATGTTTACACACTAGTCGTCGGTGCTCACACTCTTTCATTGTATTATCCATGCTAGTTTAAATTTCTTTTTCTAGTTTTCTTCTTGTGTGTTTGATAGACCTTTAGAAAAAACAAAAAAATAGTTAGTTTAATTTCCTTGCTTGTAGTAGAAATTAAAATGAAAACCCCAAAAGATTTCTTGTTCTTCTTTTACTTGTTGGGAGCTTTCCCGTGTAAATAGTTTTATTTTCTTTTCTTTCTTTTGGGGGTCGAGAAGACCATATTGAAATTGCTTAGTGGCTCTTATATGCATGATTGTTTACTTAATTTAGAGCCCATATTACTTGTCTTCTCTCCTGAGTTGAATGCTTGCAGATTCCAGCTTAGTCCAATGCACGTGCACTCTTATTATTATACACACTGTTCGGTCGTGCAAGTGAAAGGCAATAATGACGATTTATGATGGACTTATTGGAATGAGAAAAGCTGGTACGAACTCGACCTCTCTTGTTTTTGTAAATATGATGATTCATCGTTCCTGAGTCAGCTATTATGAAGTAAACATATTTGCAATGACATTTAGAGATTACAGTTGCTTGTGCCATGCTTGATTAGCTATGAGTTATAATGGTTTACCTTGCGTGCCAACATGCTATTAGAATGATTATGATGTGATATGATGGGATGGTATCCTCCTTTGAACGTATTAAGTGACTCGACTTGGCACATGTTCACGCATGTAGTTGAATCAAATCAACATAGCCTTCATGATATTTATGTTCATGGTAGATTATATCCTACTCATGCTTGTACTCGGTGTAAATCTTATATTTACTAATTGGAGGCACCTTTCATGATCTTTCATTAATCCACATCATCAAGATTAATTGAATTGTCAGATATAAAATTTACGACCAGGATGAAAAGACAACCTGTTAATTTTAATGCATGTTTATGACTGTTGTCGCTCTCTCAGTTGGTCGCTTCCCAGTCTTTTGCTAGCCTTCACCTGTAATAAGCGGAAATACTGCTTGTGCATCCAAACTCCTTAAACCCCAAAGTTGTTCCATATGACTCCACTATACCTATCTATATGCGATATTTTTTTTAGAGAAAAGGCCAAGGCCCGACTTTATAGATAAAGCCACACGGCAGCGTCACAGATACCAAAGGTTCACACAATAATAGAGCCACAAAGTGAAGTTAAAGAGAAACCAAAGCACGCACGATACAGGCAACTGCCAAACACGGCACGCAGGCTGGGGAGTGAGAAAGACCTAATTCCCGCAAACTACAGCACCAGAAATATATGACATGATTCGTCCCGGAGATCTGAGAAGCCGAAGCCCGAATTTTGGCGATGAGCAGGTCCAGGGCGTCCCGATCTGGCTCCTTAGTCAATAATCTCCACTGCTGCAAGAATATACATGTTTTGAAAAGAACATCAGCAGGCTTAGATGGGAAGGTAAGCTCAATAGTAAATTTGTTTCTAATGGTCCATAGAGCCCAACATAAGGCTCCCAAGCCAACCCAAAATACCCTCTTGGTGACCCCGACCAAAGTTTTGGCTAGGGTTCTAATATCTGAGAAAGAGGAGGGATTCCAGGAAATCCGAAGCCAAGATCTGACGCAAGACCAAACTAATTTGGCAAGAACACAGTTGAAAAAGATGTGATTAGAGTTTTCCAATGCCCCACACAAGTTACAGAATTCCGAGCCTGGCCCATTGCGTTTTTTGATCTGATCAGCAGTAGGGAGGCGACCACGGAAGGCTTGCCAGAGAAAAATCTTAATCTTAGGAGGGACCTTGGATTTCCAAACACAAGAGAATCTAGCCGAAGGAGTACCACCAATGAGTCTAGAATACAACGACTTGACCGAAAATTTACCAGAGGCCGCATGTGGCCAAACCACGGAGTCGGCTGCCTCCGAGAGCACAGGGAAGAGGGCAGAAAGACTTTGCCAATCTTCCAACTCTTCAGGAGACAGGGCCCGACGAAAAGCCAAGTCCCAATTATTAGCAACCACCTCTGCGATGGAGATCTGCGGATTGGGGCAGTAAGAAAACAGAACCGGAAAGCTTACAGCCAGGGGGGCATCCCCAGACCACCAATCCAACCAAAAACGAACAGCAGACCCATTACCCACACAAAACTTGACGTGCTCCAAAAAAATCGGCCGAACTTCAACAAGGGCTTTCCAAAACTGCGAACCACGCCGCGCGGGGGCAAACATAGGGTTGGAGTGAGGAAAATATTTAGCCTTGAGAATCGAAAACCACAGCGGATCGGCCCCCACCGTCATAATTTTCCACCACCACTTGATGAGCAAACAAATATTCATCACCTGAGTGTTAATAATGCCTAACCCCCCAAGGTTTTTAGGCTTACACATAAGCTGCCACTTAACCAGCCTATACTTTCTTTTGTTATCAGTAGAATTCCAATAGAAGCCACCCCTATGTTTGTCGAAGCCAGCATGCACACCATTCGTGAGAAGATAGAAGCCCATTAGGAACATCGGGAGAGAGGATAAGCAAGAATTGATTAGAGCCACTTTGCCAACATTGGTATTATATCTACCCCTCCAAGGAAGCACCCTATTCCCCACTTTAGCAACCACCGGAGCAAAGTCCTTCGCATGAAGCATACCAGGAGAGATTGGAAGACCTAAATATTTGAAAGGGAAGGAACCTAAAGAGCAGTTAAGGAGCCTGGCCACCCGCAAGGCCTCCGCCCGGTCAACCCCCGTCACCATAACCTCACTCTTGGCGAAATTGATCTTAAGACCAGAAACAGCTTCGAAACACAACAAAATGAATTTCAGATTGGCAATACAGGCATTGTCCAACTCCACCAAGATGATTGTGTCATCCGCGTATTGCAGATGGGAGACACCTTCGGGAAGTAGGTGGGAGACCACAGGAATAATGTGTCCACATGGAGCCGCCTTGGAGAACATACAAGAAAAGGCGTCAGCCACAAAGTTGAAAAGAACTGGGGAGGCTGGATCCCCTTGGCGAAGGCCCCTACCATTCGCAAAGAAGTTGCTAATAGCGCCATCCACAGCAACAACAGTATGGCCACCCGAGACCAACTGCATGATATGGTGAACATAGGCGCCGTCGAACCCTTTAGCAAGAAGGACCTGCTTGAGAAAAGGCCAGCTAACCGAGTCGTACGCTTTTTCAAAGTCTAGTTTGAGAATAATAGCTTTAGATTTCCGCACATGAAGGTCATGAATAATCTCATGAAGGGAAAGAATACCGTCTAAAATGAAACGCCCTTTGATAAAAGAAGATTGGAAGGGGTTGATAACTCTGTGAGCTACCGGAGACAAACGGTTCGCAAAGCCTTTGGAAGGGAACTTGGCAAAGTTGTTAATCAACGCTATAGGCCGGAATTGGGAAATGACATCAGCACCCTTGACCTTAGGGATCAGGGATATAACAGCGTAATTCAGGCGAGAGATATCGACAGTACCAAGACAGAAACCCTGAATAACGTTACAAACCAACTGTTTCAACTGGGGCCAAAATTTCCGAATGAAAGGGATGGAGAAGCCATCTGGCCCAGATGCAGCATTGGGATTAGCAGAGTTAACCACATCCCAAATTTCCTGATCGGAGAGCGGAATCATCAAGGAAGCATTCTCCTCGGGGGAAATTTTAAGACCAGAACTCCAGAGGCGGGGAGAAATGGACAGGCCCGATTGAGGTTTAGCCCCTAACAAAGACGAAAAGAAGTCCACCACGTGAGCCAAAATCACAGACTGATCAGAAGAGCGCATACCATTAATCATCAGGCTGTTAATCTCACAGCGCCTATGCCTACCGTTTGCAATCGCAAAAAAAGGCAGTAGGAGCGTCCCCTTTGAGAGTCCAATTGAGAGTGCCCCTCTGGCGCCAGTAAATCTCAGCCTGATGGTGCAGCTGCAATAGAGCAGCCTCCAGATTATAGCGAACAGCCCAGCCATCATCAGAGAGCCCAATAGAGTCAGCAGTACGATCCAGCTCCAGGATCTGATCTTCAAGGAAGGCTTTGGTGCGGCGATCCTCCGCCGCACGATTACGTGACCAGCCTCTAAGAATTTTACGTAAAGCATAAGCGCATGACTGCCAGTCATCTAGAGGGCCAAACGAGCGGAGGTTGGAAGAGAGGGATTGGGAAATCTTCGCCGCGACCATATCAACAAAGCCCTCCACAGACAGCCATGAAGCATCAAACTGAAATCTAGCCGGAGGTCTATTGCAGATGGAACCATCATCCAGAATCAAGGGGGTATGGTCAGACCCGACAATACATTTTGCGAAAAGAGAGGACCTAGGGAACAAGGAATCCCACCTGGGACATAGGAAGACACGATCAAGCACGGATCTGATAGGGTTCACCTGATGATTAGACCAAGTAAAGCGAGCTCCCCCCGAGGAAGCTCACGGATGGCGTTAGCACTAATGAAGTCGTTAAAAGCATTGGCTAAAGACCATGAAAAATTATCATTATTCTTGTCAATAGGGCATCGCAGAAGATTAAAGTCTCCCCCAATAACCATCGGAAGATTACAGGATTCAATCTTGATCGAAAGTTCATTAAGGAAAAGGTTCGATAGAGAGTGATCCACGGGCCCATAAACAACTATAAACTCACAGAGGGTATTCATAGATTTGTGCGAGAGAACAACACTAGCCCAAAAAACCCATGATCAAAAGCAACAAAGTCAAAAATATCCTTATTAGAACCTATCAGAATCCCACCAGAGTGGCCCGAAGCCGGTAAAGATTGCCACTGAAATCTATCCATACCCACGATAGCAGAGAGCTCACTAGGGGAAAAGGAATCCTTAAAAGTTTCAACCAGCCCCACAAAGTCAATAGAGTTAGAACGAACCAAATCATTCAGTTGGTCACGGCGCCCCCTAGCACCGAACCCCCTAATATTCCAGAATAAGGCCCTCATTTATATGAAAGGTTCTTGATACGGAGGCTCGACCTGCAGGGGGCCACGCAGGATTTAGAACGTTTATTAGTGCCCTTCTTAGCAAGGCAGGAAGGGGGCTGGCCACTACCAGCACCCGAAGCCTCCCCCGCAACACACCCAACATCCGCGACCCGCGAGGCAACAACTTCTTTGGCTTTCGCAATGGCAGCTGGGGCCAATTCATTAGCCCGAATAATGGCAAGAAGCGAACTGGGAGAGCCAACAGAAGAATCAACCACCACACCCACATCCGACATAATGTTTAAAAGATGATCATCAGACATCGAAGGTAAAACCACCCGAATCAGAGAAACGGCGACAAATGAGGATGGGGAGGTACCTAGGGGAGGGAGGTCCTTTGCCGCAGCCCGCTTCTCAGCCCTTTCCAGAATAGAACCACCAGAATGCGCCACCCGCCTACCTTTGCGGGCCGTGGACACCGGGGAACGGATAGCAGGCGACCGCGCAGCAGGAGAGCTAGCATGGGGGCCCGAGCGGGACATGGAGCCCAAATCTTGATCAAGACACCGACAGATCCCCGTCATGGATTGCTTCGAGCCCGAAGAGTTCCGGCTCTTAGCCGAGTACTTGCGAACTGAGGATTTCTTCTTCGAGGGGGGATGGGATTCCACCATATCACGAGCAGGAGAGACAGGGAGATCTTCAATTCCCGAACGTGTGGGGGAGATAGGGCGAGCCGGAACGTTGGAACAGGCAGCAGACACAGGAGTGGCCGAGCAAGGCGGAGCCTTTGGCAGATCAGCAACAGCAGAAGGAGCATTTTGGGCAGTAGGGGGAATCACCACATCATCACGAGGAGTATCACCAACAGGCGCTTGAGATTGAAACAACTCACGTTCTGAGTCTGCCAGGCCATCCCATTATGATTGAGTGAAGCGGAGATTAGACCCAAAACTCTGATTGGGGCCACCAAAAGAACCATCCCCTTCCTTGTCATGTTTATCCGAAGGATTAGCAGGAGGAGGGGGGTGGAGCTTGGAAAGACGCCGCCGCCCCCTCCACCCGCACCCGCAGCCTAATACCATTGGGAGAAGGATAAACATCAATGAGGCCATGCACCCGATCAGGATCAACGCACCAGACCTTCATCCTAGCAGGACCAACCTTGTTCAAAGACTCCTCATCCACCTCAATGGGTTTCCCAATCAAAACCCCAAATGACATGAGGAAAGCAGACGAGCACAGACTAGCAGGCAGATCATCAATCAACACCCACACTTGAGAAAGAGGGCCAACTACAGTACCATTGGAGGCAGCCGCTTTAACAGAAACCACCAGTTGATTAAGAGGTAAGGTAAAGCTGGTGCAGGATGCGATCATTCGCAGGCAATCTTTGGAGGGGAACACCACAGAGAAATCAAAATCCGATAGCTGCACAACTTGCCAGTCCCATCCAGCCACATCCCAGATGCGAAGCCCTTCCAGAAGAGTTTGGGGCGAGATCTCTTGGTCCTTGACAGAGACAATAGCCGCATTGGACAGCGGAGGAGCCACCTCCCGAACAGGCAGGTCACCATCAAAGGCGAAGAAGGAGCAGCCAGGGAGACCCAGACCAAACTGGAGGACCGCGGCAGGTTTCTGCCTATCCATGCAGTTAACCGTGAGGTGACCATTAGAACGACATATCAAGCAAAATGGGGGATTGGTGCAGCGAGACTAGAAGTGGCCCGGTCTGTGGCAAGCAAAGCAGGTAAGCGCTGAAGGGTTGCTGTGGGAAGAGGGAGAGGGACGGGGTTGCTGATGCGACGGGGGAGGAGGAAGGATCCCATCCCCCATCCCCGGAGGAAGGGGCGCCCCCGAGGCCGGACCAGGTGGCCAACGCGCCGGCCCCGTGAAGGATCGAGGCGGCGGACGAAAACCAGATCCAGCCCCAAACGAGCGAGGAGGAGGGGGAGGCAGGGGCCGAGACGGGGCAGACGAGCCGCGCCCCGCACCCTGAACCGGGAGGGAAGCCGAGGACGAAGACACCACACCGCCAGAGGCCACCGCCGCCTCCCACGGATCCAGCACCGGGGAAGGAGAGGGACCAGACCCAGAGCCCTGCGGACCAGATCCAGTCACACCATCCTTCTCCGGGCGCTGCACCCGCTCCGGACCCGAAGCCTAGGCCTCGCGGGCACGAGCCGCCTGCTCGCGCGCCGCTTGCTCCGACTCCAGCTTGGAGCGGAGCGAAGCTTCAAGCTCCAGATCCACCGCGGAGGCAGGGGAGTCCTCGCGGCGCCGCTTGCTACCAGAAAGCGCCTCACAGGAAGAGCCCCTAGATTTATCCATGGAGATCACTGCAGCAAAAGGAAGAAGGAGGGGTGGAGGTGGGGGGGATCTGATGAAGCGACGGATGGGAAGACGATAGCGGCGCAGGTCAGCGGCGGAAGCAGGAAACCCTAGCAGGGGGGAACCGAGCCGCGTGGGATCCATATATAGCCCAAGCGAGTCGTGCCCCCCAGGCCCGACTCGCCAAATGGGCCGGAGAGGGATGGGGAGCCGGTAACCGGGCGGGGGGCCCAACTGGGCCAAAAGAAACAAGCGAGGGGAAATCGACCACCGAAGAGAGGGAGGGGGAGGGGGAGGCCCACTAGCCAACACCACCCCGACAGGCCCAGCAGGCCCCCACGGGGAGCTGGCCCGCGAACCGGCAGCCACAGCACAGAGATCTGGATCTAGGTTACACGGAGCGACCACCGGCCCCGCCGTCGCCACCGCCGGCGACGAAGCCCCAGCAGCCGGAGACGGAGAGGGAGATGGAGAGCCTCCAAGCTCCCCATCAGGTGCACAACCCAAGACACCAGGCGCAGGAGATGCGAACGCAAACTTACCAGATCTACGCCGACGCCGCGAGATCCGGATCCAGCCATCGGCCGACGGAGCCACCACCACCGGCCGGCCCCGACCCCCGGGGGCGAACTTACGAGGGCGAGGGGCAGCGCATGCGACCCCCACCCCCCCAGAGCAGGTCACCGCACCACCGGGGGAGGAGGGCAGAGACCGCGAATCCTCCTCATCCGACACCAGGGCCCAAAAATGAGATCCAAGAACCGGCAGCGTAGAGAGGGAAGGGGAGAGACCCACCTGCGGGGAAACAGGGGGGGATAGGGGAAGGGCAGCTGCACGCGGAGGTGAGGGCGACCGGACACCGGCCACCGGGGAAGGGCGGGGAGCAGATCTACCGAGGCGAGGAGGAGGGGAGGAAGGGAGGGGAGGGAGAGAGGAAGGAGGAGCCATCTTTTCGATTCAGACAGTATATGCGATATTTACCTGCCGTTCCAAGTAAATTTGCATGTGCCAAACTCCAAACCTTCAAATGAAATTATGTTTTGTATGCTCGAGCAGCTCATGTTTCAACTAGGGCTGCCTATATCTTCCATGCTAGGTGGGTTATTCTCAAGAGGAGTGGACTCCGCTCCTCATTCACGAGAAAGGTCCGGTAACCGGGATGCCCAGTCCCATGATCCAAAAAGATCAAAGCAAGTCAAAATAATTAAACAAAACTCCCCCAGGGCTGTTGTATGTTGGAGGCACTCGTTGTTTCGAGCAAGACATGGATTGATGCTTGTTGGTGGTTGGGGGAGTATAAACCTTTACCATTCTGTTTGGGAACTGCCAATAATGCATGTAGTATGGAAGATACAGCCATCTCATAGTTGTTGCGTTGACAGAAAAAGTATGCCGCTCAAAATGTTATTCAATCTCTATTTTAAAATCGAGCTCTGGCACCTCTACAAATCCCTGCTTCCCTCTGCGAAGGGCCTATCTATTTACTTTTATGTTGTGTCATCATACTTCTTATTAAAAGCACCCGCTGGAGAGCACACTGTCATCTGCATTCATTATTATTGGTTTATATTGGGTATGACTTTACTGGATCTCTTTTACCATGAATTACCATGTTTAGTCAATCCTTGATCTTTAAAGGTGCTTTGCATTTATGTTTTGCGGTCTCAGAAAGGGCTAGCGAGATACCATTTTGTTATATCATGTTATTATTATTTTGAGAAAGTGTTGTCATCCGAGTTTTATTATTATAGCTCGCTAGCTGATTATGTTATTGATATGAGTAATCGTGAGACCTATGTGTTATTGTGAGTATGGTTAGTTCAAAATATTTGCTGAAACTTGAATGCTGGCTTTTCATGTTTACAACAACAAGAGAAAACAGAGTTTGTAAAAGTTTTTTCTTTATCACTTTCAGTTTATCAACTGAATTGCTTGAGGACAAGCAAAGGTTTAAGCTTGGGGGAGTTGATACAACTCCAACATATCAACTTTTCCAAACACTTTTGCCCATGTTTTGGACTCTAACTTGCATGATTTGAATGAAACTAACCCGGACTGATGCTGTTTTCAGCAGAACTACCATGATGTTGTTTTATGTGTAGAAAAGAAAAGTTCTCGGAATGTCCTGGAAATCCACGGAGGCACTTTTCAGATTTAATAAGAATTTTCGGCGAAAGAATTAGTGCCAGGGGGCCCACGGCCTGTCCACGAGACAGGGGGGCGCGCCTCCCCCCTAGGGCGCGGCCCCCTATCTCATGGCCCCCTTGGACACCCTACGACCTCAACTCCAACTCCATATATACCGTATCGGGGAGAAAAAAAATCAGGGAGAAAGTTTCATCGCGTTTCATGACACGGAGCCGCTGCCAAGCCCTAATCTCTCTCGGGAGGGCTCATCTGGAGTCCGTTCGGGGCTCCGGAGAGGGGGATTCGTCGCCGTCATCATCACCAACCATCCTCTATCACCAGTTTCATGATGCTCACCACCGTGCGTGAGTAATTCCATCGTAGGCTTGCTAGACGGTGATGGGTTGGATGAGATTTACCATTTAATCAAGTTAGTTTTGTTAGGGTTTGATCCCTAGTATCCACTATGTTCTGAGATTGATGTTGCTATGATTTTGCTATGCTTAATGCTTGTCACTAGGGCCCAAGTGCCATGATTTCAGATCTGAACCTATTATGTTTTCATGAATATATGTGTTTTCTTGATCCTATCTTGCAAGTCTATAGTCACCTATTATGTGTTATGATCCGACAACCCCGAAGTGACAATAATCGGGATACTTCTCGGTGATGACCGTAGTTTGAGGAGTTCATGTATTCACTATGTGTTAATGCTTTGTTCCGGTTCTCTATTAAAAGGAGGCCTTAATATCCCTTAGTTTCCGTAAGGACCCCGCTGCAACGGGAGGGTAGGACAAAAGACGTCATACAAGTTCTTTTCCATAAGCACGTATGATTGTTTACGGAATACATGCCTACATTATTTTGATGAACTGGAGCTAGTTCTATATCACCCTATGTTATAACTATTGCATGAGGAATCGCATCCGGCATAATTATCCATCACTGATCCATTGCCTACGAGCTTTTCATATATTGTTCTTCGCTCATTTACTTTTCCGTTGCTACTGTTACAATTACTACAAAAACCCAAAAACATTTATCTTTACTTTTGCTACCACTACTATTATTATCATACCACTTTTGCTACTAAACACTTTGCTGTAGATACTAAGTTATCCAGGTGTGGTTGAATTGGCAACTCAACTGCTAATACTCAAGAATATTCTTTGGCTCCCCTTGTGTCGAATCAATAAATTTGGTTGAATACTCTACCCTCGAAAGCTGTTGCGATCCCCTATACTTGTGGGTTATCAATGATATATCCCATGTGTCCTCGGGAGCACTATGCTTTATATAAGAGTTTCTCCCAGCTTGTTCTTTGCTATTAAAAGGATTGGGCTACCTTCCTGCACCTTTGTTACACTTTTTACATTGCTACCAAACTATCTATTACCGATAATTTCAGCGCTTGCGGGCCTCCCAATACCCGCCCCAAATTTGGGATGGATATGAGGGGTACCAGTCAGCCTGGGAATTTATGGCCGGTATGCGGAGCCCGTATGGTCACACTTTTTTTATCGATCAGTGACCAGACTATCCGCCCGTGCCTATAGGGGGGTTTTGGGGTACCCGACTGTAAATGCTCTAAGGACTTGAGATGGACATTCGTTTCTTTATTTCCACTCTATAGTGTGTTTGTTTGTGGTTGGCAACATGATACCATCTCAAGTTCTAAGGACAACTCCAACTGGCCGACTTAAACAAACGCAGATTTTGTCTGCTTTTTGTCCATTTGGGTGTGCTGGAGGCGCATTGTTTGGTCGTCTCCACCCAAATCTGGATGGTGCGCCCAACCGGCCGACCCATTTGGTCCAACTGGTTGAATTTTGTGCAAACAAACATGTTTTAACAAAATAAAGCTAGAATTCAGGGCCAACGGCCGTAGTTCATGTCAGCATATGTGTCAGTGGCCGGCTTACATGCCAGCTTACAAAAAATCGCCTCTCTCAGCCATAGTTCATGCGAGCACACAAAAACGCCTCTCTCAGCCATAGTTCATGCATCTCGTCTATAGTTTATGTCAGCACACATGTCCGCATACAAAATGATCACGTCTCAGTCATAGTTCATCCATCACGCTCGAGCATCTCCTTTTGCCTCTTCTCGAACCAAACCCTTTTTCTTGGGGACACCTTCTTCAAGTCAACCGACATGATCTCCACTTCCTTCGACATTAGCACGAGCTTCACATTGTTTTCTTTTGTCTAAGCAATGCTCTCCTCGATCTCGAGCTTCTTCTTTTGCAAGCTCTATTCAATCTCGAGCTTCTTCTTTTGCACGCTCTACTCGATCTCGAGCTTCTTCTTTTGCATGCTCAACTCGATCTCGAGCTTCTTGTTTTGTATGTCGAAGTAGGCCTTCATTTGCTTCTCTTTCTCTTGGCACTTCCTCTCCCCCTTGTTTACTTTTGGGTCATGAACCCCTTGAAAGTTTCATGTAAGGGAAGTGTTGTTGAATCACCCTTCTCATCCACCTTGGAGTTTCTCTTCTCCCTCGGCCACTTCTCACCATCACTAGGCTCAACGACCGCCGACGGCCTACCACCATTATTTTGGGAGGCACAAAACTTGTTGCACTCCAGTTAGATGAAGGCACACCTATTTTGGACCAACACATAGCCACAGTTACTCTCAAACTTGTAGAGCTCAAACTTCCTACGTTCATGGAAGTATGTATGGATCCTCTTCCAAAGTGTTGTGTCTTTTTGCTTGACGCCGGTCTTGGGGTCTTGTCCAATTTTGATCCATGCTTCACAAATCAACTTGTTCTCATCCTTTGTGTATCCTCCCATTTGGATGCTTTGTTGCCTCCTTTGTGCATTTGCGTGTTGAGAGAGCTCATCATGGAACAATGTTTCATCATTGATGTCCACACCATCTTCTTGCCCTTGTTGTCATGGAAGTCGGTGTCTTCTTGCCATTCAGTGTACTGGTCACGGGCGTCTTGGATTTGGGTCTTATCAGCATCATACACTTGGCCACCCTCGTAGATCATGACATCCACGAATTTGGTGTCGTAGGTAGGGTCCTCATCAGTCGGCGTCCAGGTTGGTGTTTGGTCGAACAGGTTGAGATCATTGGGAAAGTTTCCCAAGTGATCTCCCGCGGACGCTTCCTTTGTGTCCTAGTGGACTAGCAGGCCACGGGTGTGGCATTGAGGTCGAGGGCCACTGCCATGAGGAATGCTGGTATGTGCTCACCCACTTTCGACGAGCCGCTGATGACCCACAAGTATAGGGGATTAATCTTAGTCCTTCTATAAGTAAGAGTGTCAAACCCAACGAGGAGTAGAAGGAATCAATAAGCGGTTTTCAGCAAGGTATTCTCTGCAAGTGTTGTAAGATAGTTTGATAGCAAGTAACAAGTAACCAAAGTAACAAGGTGCGGCAAGGTGACCCAATCCTTAGTATTGCTAAGGACAAGCCAGTGGAACTTCTTATAGTGACTAAAACACTCTTGAAGAGACACGGGAATTTCGTCTAGTTACCATCACCATGATTCAATGACTTACGTTCATTGCCTTAATAAGTTTTTATGTGGGTGGACTAGAACTAAGGTGTTGTTATTACTTGAACAAAAAATATACTTATGATTACACCCTTCAGGAAAGCATCTGCAAATACAAGAGAAGTAATTAAGATAAATCTAACCATAGCATAAAACATATGGATCCAAAACATCCTGTTACGGAATAATTAATAAACTAGGGCTTAGGCTTCAATCACTCCCATAACCCATCATCTACAAACTAATTTCACAATGCCTTCCCCTAGGCCCAAAAATGGTGAAGTGCCATGTAGTGTACGTTCACATGACACCACTAGAGGAAGAACAACATAACATATCATCAAAATATTAAATGGTGATCTATTTAACATGATTACTAATAACATGAATTCTCCCTTGTCCTCAAGAACAAATAGAACTATTCACAAATAATAATTATGTTCATGAACAGAGGATGTAAATATATGTTTAACAATTTGAACATATAATCTCCCATCAAGTAAACCAACTAGTATCATCTACAAGATGTAATTAACACTACTAGAACCCCTAGGTACCAATCTGAGGTTGGATACAAAGATTGATCACTGATAACCCACAAGTATAGGGGATCGCAACAGCTTTCGAGGGTAGAGTATTCAACCCAAATTTATTGATTCGACACAATGGGAGCCAAAGAATATTCTCAACTATTAGCAGTTGAGTTGTCAATTCAACCACACCTGGATAACTTAGTATCTGCAGCAAAGTATTTAGTAGCAAAGCAGTATGATAGTGATGGTAACAGTGGTAAAACTGATGATAGCAGTTTTGTAGCAATTGTAACAGTAGCAACGATAAAGTAAATAAGCAAAGCACAATATGTGAAAATCTCACAGGCATTGGATCAGTGATGGATAATTATGTTGGATGCGATTCCTCATGTAATAGTTATAACATAGGGTGACACAGAACTAGCTCCAATTCATCAATGTAATGTAGGCATGTATTCCAATATAGTCATACGTGCTTATCGAAAAGAACTTGCATGACATCTTTTGTCCTACCCTCCCATGGCAGCGGGGTCCTAGTGGAAACTAAGGGATATTAAGGCCTCCTTTTAATAGAGTACCGGACCAAAGCATTAACACATAGTGAATACATGAACTCCTCAAACTATGGTCATCATCGAGAAGTATCCCGATTATTGTCACTTCGGGGTTGTCGGATCATAACACATAATAGGTGACTATAGACTTGCAAGATAGGATCAAGAACTCACATATATTCATGAAAACATAATAGGTTCAGATCTGAAATCATGGCACTCGGGCCCTAGTGACAAGCATTAAGCATAGCAAAGTCATAGCAACATCAATCTCAGAACATAGTGGATACTAGGGATCAAACCCTAACAAAACTAACTTGATTACATGGTAAATCTCATCCAACCCATCACCGTCCAGCAAGCCTACGATGGAATTACTCAAGCACGGCGGTAAGCATCATGAAATTGGTGATGGAGGATGGTTGATGATGACGACGGCGACGAATCCCCCTCTCCGGAGCCCCAAATGGACTCCAGATCAGCCCCCCCGAGAGAGATTAGGGCTTGGCGGCGGCTTCGTATCGTAAAACGCGATGAAACTATCTCTTTGAATATTTTCTCTGCGAAACGGAATATATAGAGTTGGAGTTGAGGTCGGTGGAGCTCCAGGGGGCCCACGAGGCAGGGGGCGCGCCCAGGGGAGGGGGCACGCCCCCCACCCTCGTGGACAGGGTGTGGGCCCCCTGGCCTTGATTCTTTCGCCAGTATTTTTTATATTTTCCAAAAGTTATCTCTGTGGATTTTCAGGTCATTCCGAGAACTTTTGTTTTCTGCACAATAAATAACACCATGGCAGTTCTGCTGAAAACAGCGTCAGTCCGGGTTAGTTTCATTCAAATCATGCAAGTTAGAGTCCAAAACAAGGGCAAAAGTGTTTGGAAAAGTAGATACGTTGGAGACGTATCAATCACAAGAGATGAACTAGGGTTTGTAGATGAGATGGTGTTGATGAAGATGAGGCCTCCCATGACAAGAGGAGTGTTGGTGATGACGACAACTTCGATTTCCCACACCCGGAGGTAAGTATCCTGGCGGAATCGCTCCGACGGAGAGAAAAAGTGATCCTGCCCAGGTTTCACCTCGAGATAGCGGCGGCTCGTCCTGAAGCTTCCCTTCTTATTTTATTTCTAGGGCAAATGGGTTCATATAGGAGAAGATCATCATCAATGGACCTCCCTAGGCCCCACAAGCCTGGGTCGCATCCCCTAGGAGGGCGTCGTGCCTCCTGGGCTTGTGCCCCCATCGAGGCTCTTCTCTGGTAGTTTTTCTTTCCTATATTTACTATATATTCCAAAATAAATCTTCATACATTTTACATCATTTTGAGTTCCGGAGAATTGTTATCTCCGTAGTAGTATTTTTAGGTCATAATTCAACTTTGGGTAATCCCTCTTCTTTTGATGTATCTTACATTTTAACTTTTTAAGTAGAATTACATCATAATATGGAATATAACTTCAAAACAATATAAATAAGAGTAGGAAAAAATTGTCGGAGCGGGCTCCGCAGACCCAAGAAAGGTTCGAACTCAGGGGCGTGTGCGAAAAACTCAACCTCTCAAACCGATCGACCTGCTACTCTCACAACCTAGCTCGATGAACATGAAGGAAATGGACACGACAATTTACCTAGGTTCAGGCCACCTTGCGGTGTAAAACCCTACTCCTTCTTGTGGTGGATTAGCCTCGTGGGGGGCTGAGGATGAACTAGTACAAGGGGCAGAACAGCCTCAGGAGCCTTGTTCTTGTCATGAGCTCTCAGGACTTGGTCTCTCAAGGGCTCGATGACTCGATCCCTTCGATGGTGGTGGCTAGGCTATATTTATAATGGCCTTGGTCCTCTTCCCCCAAACTTAGGCGGGAAGGGATCCCACAATGGCCAATTTTGGAAGGGGACAAATAGTACATATGATCTTGGCAAAATATGGTCTTCGCCTGCAAAGCTTCTGATCATGATGTCATGGTGGGCTCGACAATGACATCCATCCTGCCGTCCTGGCGGTCCTGGTCTCGTTTCATGCAAATGGCAACCTTTAGCTGGTTCCTTGGGACTCTGCACATGCGCTTGCCTCCTTTGCACCAAAGAGGAAACCTGCCACTCTGCGCTCGCTGGCGCGTGCCTGCCCTTGGTCGTCATGGCTGATGTCACCTCAGCCTCATCAGGTGAGGGCTTGCATAAGAATCTCCGCTCCTCAGGAGGCTGCCTGGGGAGGTCACTCCTTCAGGAGGTCTCTATGTCATACGCCTTGTGAGGCTTGGCCCCTCGCAAGGGTCTTGTCTTGTCGTGGTTGAAGATGGGTCGTACTAGGCCGTCGATGGAGCCACACCGTGGGCCGCAGGCAAGCAAGTCTGGGTACCCTGGTTCCCAGAATACCGACAAACATGATGCAAAATGAACGTATCAGCTGCCCCTAGGTGACACGGAGAAGCGGGACACGCTCGAGTTGTGTTGAGGAAGGAACTCGTACGTCGGCGACATTGTCGAGGTGCATGGAAACAATAGACGTGGAGGGTGGGCATCCGACGAGCCTGTACTGGCCGGGTCGCAGCGACGGCGGCTAGAATGGCTAGCTCACCACGGATCCCTAGCATGAGGAGGGCTGTTGCGTGTCCTTGATGTCGACGGCATCGTTCTCCGCATTGGTGGCCTTAGGTCGCACGACTTTGGCTATGATAGCGTTGGTAGCAACATCTTTTTTCTCTGCCGTGACCTTCCTCCGGCCAACTCTCCTCACCTTCTCGACAGCAGTCTCCTCCGGCGTGTGTGCCTTCTTCGGGTTCTTGTTTGGGCGCATGATGGGGTGGCCACACGTTGACCGTGGCCGCCAGGAAGGAAGCAGCAATGGTACCGTCTTTAAAGACGGGAAGAGGCATCCTTCCTGATCGCGACGGCACAGAGGAACTCTCAATGAAAGCACCAATGTCGGTGTCAAAACCGGCGGATCTCGGGTAGGGGGTCCCGAACTGTGCGTCTAGGCGGATGGCAACAGGAGACAAGGGACACGATGTTTTTACCCAGGTTCGGGCCCTCTCGATGGAGGTAAAACCCTACTCCTGCTTGATTAATATTGATGATATGGGTAGTACAAGAGTGGATCTATGTCACGACCGGTTTTCCGGGTAATAAATTTCCAGAAAAGACCGTCGTGCTCATCAGCCCCAGGATTACTGTTAGCTGATGAGGCTCCAACTTGATACAGAAATTCCAAGCAAAGTACAACATATGTAGCACAAGGCCATTCTGGCCTGTGAGTACAACAAATGGTTTCTAGTGGTTGATGGCGGAAGCGGGTTGTGAAACATCAGTGTCTATGGGACTCCATTTCCCACGGGAACAGCTGACCAGGTTAACTCCTATCTTCGCGAGGCTGCTATCTCCATTACTTAGGTTCCGGGGCTGTCATCGCGTCGCTCCTCTTTGTGCAAGAAAATCTGGCCAAGACAATAGCCAGGGACAAGCCAGTGAGTACTTTGAATGTACTCGCAAACATTATGAACACAGGTATAATATAACAATGATGTGCTAAAAAATATTTTATGCTCATGACGTCAGTCAAAAATAGTAAATAAAATACTGATGCATGCAGACGGTTATTTATAAAAATGCAATAACATAGTAGTCTTAAAATTTATGAAACAAATAACAAGCAATGCCACAGTCGGGCGTCTTAGCGACACCACATAAAGGGCTTTAAAAGAAATGCCACAGTCGGGCGTCTGAGCGACACCACATAAAGGGCTTTAAAAGAAATGCCACAGTCGGGCGTCTGAGCGACACCACATAAAGGGCTTTAAAAGAAATGCCACAGTCGGGCGTCTGAGCGACACCACATAAAGGGCTTTAGAAGAAATGCCACAGTCGGGCGTCTGAGCGACACCACATAAAGGGCATTAAAATAAACAATCATAATGAATATCCCGGAGGTAGAACCATCCCAGAGATACTCGATAATAACAATAATATCACGGGTTAGTCAACAATAATAATAATCATAATTATCACAAGTCACAGGTAGTAGTTCCAGTTCTGGTTAACAGTTTCACCTTCGAAGACCGACACTAAGACCGACACCTGACCCATCCCAGACTGTAATCCTTAACCATGGACACGGCTATTCGAATAGGTTTATTCTCTGCAGAGGGTGTACTCTTTACCCACGAGTAACGGATTTCTTTAGTCCATCGGGACTAATTCCGTCTACGGTCTTTTTGTTGAAAACACACCTAACTTGCACACACCAGCTTATCTCACACGTGTCTGGAATCACCCACGACACCTGTTAAGCAAACTCTAAGTGGGGAGGCTACAACCTCGCGTAGCATGGGATCAAATTTATATCGCGCGCTCTAAGGGGTGGCCTCCCCTCTCGGTCCCAACCGGAAACACCCATGCCCCCGGACCAGGTGGCCTGCCTACCAGCTACAACCGGTATCTTCCACCATGGCCTCTCTGTACGGTGTCTGCTAGAAAGAGGTTGACAACTTACTGAACCGTACTCTACTTGCTGTAGAGACGAGTGGTAGTACGAAACAAGTATGGGGGTTACTGGCACAAGACTCGATCTACGGTCGACTCAGGAGGTTTAAGTATTCCCTGCATGATTAGCATGACGAATATATTTCAACCAACAGAGTCACCGCTCATATCACCTTGCCATGCCATACCAGACATAACCGTCCCGACGGAGACCGGCGACAAACTCATGCCTACCCAAGGCAGAGGTTTTCCCGGGTTCCTGCCGGTATGCATGCAAGGCACATGAGGGTGATTATCATCACAAGTGTGTCCATTTCCAACAGCATGGAAATCAATAACATGCACCCATGCATATGATCATATCACATGAAATAACAAGTTTCTCCAAAGTGAGGTGATGTTATGAACATGTCATCGAACACACAAAAATATTATGCCGGGGTTCAGAATGCTTGCCTTCAATGTGTGGAAAGGCAGGGTGCACTCCAAAACTTGAAACATTTCTCCTCTCTTCAAAAATCCTATTTTAGCAATATAAAAGAATTAACACACAAAATAAAAACAGCACCAAAAGTTGTTCTGAATTTTTTTCAAATAAATCTTAAAATAAACTAGGTGAAATTTGAGAGAGGTAGGAAAAAGAATCATTTCATTTGGAGTTGTATTTAAAAAGTTATAACCAGTCAAAGTTTTGGTCAAATCTGTTATTTAAATAAAACAGAAAAGAAAACGTTTTGGAGGGGAATACGCTTTCGGAGCGGGGGAAACGTACTGGGGGATTACGCCTTCACTTAATCCCATGTGGACAGGCACGGGGTCGCTGACAGTGGGTCCAGAGGGCCCACTGGTCAGGTTTGACCAGTCTATCCCTCCCTCCTCTTACTCTGCCCGAACGGAGGCGAGGCAACGGCGATCGTCGCCGGCGAACGGTGGCTCCCCGCGGGTTCCAGAGGGTCTGGATGGATCCGCGAGACTACGGCGGTCCTTCCGGTGGTCGCTGGGTAGACGGGGGTGGAAAGAGTCATCGGCGGTGAACTTCGCGGCGGAGGGGAGCTTCGGGAGCAGAGTGGTTTTGGGGCTACGGTGGTTCCCGATCAAAATCGAGTAGGGGGATGTGTTCACGGAAGGATGAGGAGGTTCTTGGCGAAGAGAACGGAGAGGGGGAGGCGCTGGTGGTGCCGGAATGGCCGGGGCAGTGGCGGCGGCCGCGGTTGCCGGAGATGAGGAAGGAGGCCTCCCCGGGTCGATTGGCTGCCAATGGGGGTCCTCGGGAGGTGGCTTGGGACTGCCTGCGTGCGGAGATGAGCTCGGGGCTCCTTTTATAGGCGTGGCAAGGCGGTTCCGCGGCGGCCGTGGATAAGCTCTCCGGCGACCGCCATTCTGTAGCTAGGGCGCCGTGGCGGTGACGAGGCTAGTGGACACACTCGCGGATGAGCACGCGCTGTTCCAGGGGCCAGGTGGCGAGCGGGAGTGGCTTTGGCGGCGCCGACATGGGCAGAGGCTGTCGGGCGGCTGTGGCGGCTAGCTCTTGGCCTGCCGGCGTGGCGAGGGGCGGCTTGGCGCGTAGCGGTGAGAAGGGGAGCGCGTGGCGTGGTGCTGCAGAGCGGACCAAAACCGTGGGGGCCAGCGTGTCGGCTCGGTGCACGTGCGTGCCAAACGCACGCTCTGCTCGCGCTCCGGGCGTGCACGGGACGTGCTCGACGCAATGCCAAAGCATGCTACAGAGCTTGGGTGAGGCTGGCAATTAACAGATCTAGGTTAGGAGAAACGGGGAGTCTAGTGGACATGCTTGTTGTATCAGAGGTGCAAGTTCACAGTGCAATGCCACAATTCATGTCAAAACAGATCATGCCCGTAAGGTGTTTGAGAAAATGCTAAGGGCACTTAGGCAGGTCTTGGAGTGGCCAAAAACTCCAGATGGTGGTCTCTTTAGATGTACAAGAGGGTGGTGAGGTTAGTTTGCCAAAAGTAGAAACTTGTTAGTGCAAGTTTTGCAAAACTACAATTCTGGATAGGAAATAAATGACATTATTTCATGAACCAAAATTAATCCAAGGGTTGCATGCTCCTGGATTTAGGGGTTTGGTGGGGCTATCTACAAGTAGGAGAAAGCACAAGATCATTGGAGCAAAAATAAATAGGGTTGCAGTAGAAATCACAAGGCTGGACCAGAATGAAAAAGAGGCTGATTCACTCAATATTTTCAAAGAACAGCACTAGGTTTTTGCATAAAGTTGAATCATATGCTACTAACAATATCCCATAATTTTGGTGGAGGCCAGGAAGAAATATTTAAATGGGTTGTAGTGCAAAATGCACTCTAGACCAGAGAAGAAAAATTGAGTGTAGGGCTCAAAATATTTCATGAATGAAATATATTTTTGCATAAAAGTGATTTAAAAACATCACATGACATCTCCAAATTTTTGTGGGAATTTTAAGTGAATCTATCAAATGGTTGTAGTTCAAATATGGCCATTTAACCTTGAAAAACCATTTTCAAGAAAGTAAAGATCAAGCAACTTAATTATTTAATTAGTTATATTAAATAAGGGAAAGTTTCTCTTGAGAGATTAAATATGTCCAATGACATATTTGAAAAATTTTCTCTTTGGGAAAAACTCATCATCACAGGGAAGGAAATGATTTAAAGAAATCAAAAAGGAGCTCAGATATCCAAAGTTTTAATTCCTGGAATTTTTTTAATTCATTAAAACAAGGCCAAATTTTTGGGGTGTCACAATACTACCCCCCTTAAGAAAAATCTCGTCCTCGAGATTTGTTAAAAGCTGTGTTAAGAAAGACTATACGCAATAAAAATGTGGCTACAGTGAGAGGGCAATAAGTGGTGAAAAACCACAGTGTGAAAACTGGTGCTGCGTGGAAGAGTCTACGGTTCGGGACAAAATCGTGAGATTTCTATGCTGGATATAAATTTAGAATAACTCCTAAATTTAGATATACGCTGGTCGTACCCGAGAGCACAGTGCTCTCTCTGGCCGACAGGTGGACCCGGGGTCCACTGTCAGCCTCTTCTTCTCCCTCTGGCTCTTTCTTCTACCTCTTTCCCGCGTGCTTTCTCCATCGGCGACGCCTAGTGTGTAGGGCATCTAGGCCGTACCGTCGTAGTGCGCGGCGTGCTAGCTGCCGGTGCAGCGTGCACTCACCTCGCGGGCCAGTGCGCTGTCGGCACTGCTCGCGGATTCGACTCCGAACACCGGCGATCGGCGACGAGCGGCGTTGGTGGACTTTGCCCATCGTACACCGAGCTCGAGCTATAAAAACTGCCGGGGTGCCTCTCTCTTCTTCCTCACACCTGGCCTCACTTCTCCTCCTCCTTCTTTCTCCATTACTGCTTACAGAAGCTCGGGTGAGGCTCTAATGGCGGAGGCGATGCCGGACTGGTTTGTGATCCTGATATGCGGAGGGCTGGCGACACTGCTGGGGCTCTCTGTGCTCCTGTGCGCGATGATCCTCGACGATCGTCGCGACGCTGCTGCTCGGGTGTTAGCTCTCCGCGGTGGTGGTGATCATGAGGAGTAGATGGGGTGTGCCGGGTGCTAACTGTTGTTAGGGGGGGTGATTAGCTGGATGTAACACCGTTGCAAGGTTTTGCAAACAGTGTATGTGTCTGAATGATTATGGTTGTGAGTCTGCTGCGTGGTGCTGTGTGAAATTAAATAATCCACGTCGTGAGAAGGGGCAGGTGTAGCAACTCAGGGAAAAGAAATCTCACTCCAGGATTTTGCGAGGGAAAAACAGTTACTTTAAAGGAGCATAAACCACAACAAAAACTACACACATTAGTAGAAGCCAAATAATTGACTCGTCGTACAAACTCAGGGTATCACGCATAAGTCACACACATAAATAAATGTTGCAAAAAACAAATACAGTAGTGACGTCTAAAATGAAAACGGTAACTGGGTGGGGTCCTGATAAAATGTCTCTGGTAAAGGGATACACTCCTCTTCTATCGGAGGCAGTGGATTGACCAATCGATGTATGCGTCTCTCCGGGTCGGGTCTCAGTGATCTGCCGATGGCAATCTAAGGACTTAAATATGCGAGGCTCTGGAGATAATCCATCACTCGCTGGTTCAAATGCTCTTGAGCAATGATGTACTGGATAAGGTTGGCTAGCACTGGGTCTCTCTCAATGCGTCCACCGGGAAAAGATGTTACTTCTCCGGGTGCTGCACGGCTCGGAAAGTAATAATATCCTCGTTCGCGGGCATAGGGTACAGCGGATCGAAGGCGAGCAATCGCTTCTTTCGCAGCAGCTTCTATGGCCAGGTGTGGGGTTGGCATAGATTTCCCCACGAAGGAAACTTCCGTTGGATCTTGGTTGGGGTCTACAGGAGGAATGTGTACTGCTGCCCAATATTCCAAGGTGGATGGGGTGATCCTTGATTTGAACAGCTCGTACTGAGGTGGCTGGGTAGAACCCATGGTACTGTGGGTAAAATCCCACAATATTTTGACAAAGCTACCTGGTGTTGCATCTGGGGTTCTCAGATGAATGCTGGGGCTCGGCATGACAGGAAAAAGTTGTGAGTGTGGTGCACAAGGTGAGGGTTGCTGGGTAAGGTCACAAGGTGGCCTTTATATAGCAATGGAGCCGGATTTGTTTTACCGTGGTGAAAGGTAAAAAAATTTGCCAGCTTAGCTCCAAAGGTCAGGTCAGTGTCAGAGATACACATATCTCATAAAGAGACGTGTTACTGTGGTTGTCGTCGGGTTGGTTTTGGTAGTTGTGCCTGGAAAAATATGCAACTATGCGCTGACCAAAAATGCAAGGCCACTATTAAAACAGAGGCACAACGACAGGCTGCGTTAATATACACGGTCGCACGATTACAAAGTGAGGATACACTGAAACTCGGTGCTACTCATACGGCTTAGTCTACCTCGTTTATGTCTAAACGGGCGTGCCTGGTGGATGTCGAGGCTTCTCCACGGGTCTTGTCGTCGGAATTAGCTGGAGTGGGTTGAGGGGCTGCAGGCTCGGGGTAGCGATGAGGACCATCTCGGGGATTGTTGGCCACAATCCCGTTGGAGTGTGCTCCCAATATGCGACGAAGCACTTCTGGGGTCATCAAAGCATCTCGGCTGATGGCTGGAGCTGATCTCGGGGTCTCGATCGGTTGTCCAAACAGCACGACTGGGTTGTCGGCGTTGGGCTCGTTTTCTTCTCTCGCCAGGGCTCGACGAACCAGCTCTCCACGAGCTGCAATTAAATCAATAGTGATTTGATCGCACAGTTCCTCTAGTGCACTTACATAGCGCACCAGGTGCAACAATGCAGGGTCTGTCTCGTGATCTCCGTTGGCAACTTGGGGTGGTCTACCATACCCTTCACGTCTGGGGTAGTAGTGGAACGAGCGACAGTTTACTTTGGGCGACAAGTGCCTGAGATGAACTATAGCCTCTCGAGCCGCTAGTTGTATGGCTTGTGGCTCAAAGGAAGTTGTTCTTCCAGTGAACCTGTAGGGGCGCTCGGGTGCTAGACCCCTACTGTAAATGTGCACAGTGGCCCAGAATTGACGGTCTTCACCGCTCATGGGTCCTTGATACACAACATATTCTGGTGGCTCCTCTAACGCATAGGCACGACGGGCGAGGTTTGCGAGGATGGTCACAAAACCTCCAAGGTTGGTTGCTGTGGTCTCGTTGTGCACGACAGGGCCAAGCATTGTAGCTTGGTTTGGGGTAGAGGCTGTGATGTGCTATGTTGGGACTAGTGTGCCCCTCTTTATAGGAAAAAGGGGACGGAGTCTTCCTTCGCACGCTTGCGAGAAAGGACTATTTAGGGGCCGGTCACTGGCGCATGAGTGACAGGTTAGGTTGATAGGTTGGGAACCGACTGCCAAAAAGGTGTTGGGTCACTGTGTGGCTATCTTGCACGAGAAGCTTGGCTGGGGTTTGGTTAAGGTCTAGTGGGTTGGTTTGCCTAAGTTTTTCGACCTGGCTAAGATAGGATTAGCCAATGGTCAGCCCGGCTCTGATACCAAGTCTGTCACGACCGGTTTTCTGGGTAATAAATTTCCAGAAAAGACCGTCGTGCTCATCAGCCCCAGGATTACTGTTAGCTGATGAGGCTCCAACTTGATACAGAAATTCCAAGCAAAGTACAACATATGTAGCACAAGGCCATTCTGGCCTGTGAGTACAACAAATGGTTTCTAGTGGTTGATGCCGGAAGTGGGTTGTGAAACATCAGTGTCTATGGGACTCCATTTCCCACGGGAATAGCTGACCAGGTTAACTCCTATCTTCGCGAGGCTGCTATCTCCATTACTTAGGTTCCGGGGCTGTCATCGCGTCGCTCCTCTTCGTGCAAGAAAATCTGGCCAAGACAATAGCCAGGGATAAGCCAATGAGTACTCTGAATGTACTCGCAAACATTATGAACACAGGTATAATATAACAATGATGTGCTAAAAAATATTTTATGCTCATGACGTCAGTCAAAAATAGTAAATAAAATACTGATGCATGCAGGCGGTTATTTATAAAAATGCAATAACATAGTAGTCTTAAAATTTATGAAACAAATAACAAGCAATGCCACAGTCGGGCGTCTTAGCGACACCACATAAAGGGCTTTAAAAGAAATGCCATAGTCGGGCGTCTGAGCAACACCACATAAAGGGCTTTAAAAGAAATGCCACAGTCGGGCGTCTGAGCGACACCACATAAAGGGCTTTAAAAGAAATGCCACAGTCGGGCGTCTGAGCGACACCACATAAAGGGCTTTAAAAGAAATGCCACAGTCGGGCGTCTGAGCGACACCACATAAAGGGCTTTAAAATAAACAATCATAATGAATATCCCGGAGGTAGAACCATCCCAGAGATACTCGATAATAACAATAATATCACGGGTTAGTCAACAATAATAATAATCATAATTATCACAAGTCACAGGTAGTAGTTCCAGTTCTGGTTAACAGTTTCACCTCCGAAGACCGACACTAAGACCGACACCTGACCCATCCCAGACTGTAATCCTTAACCATGGACACGACTATTCGAATAGCTTTATTCTCTGTAGAGGGTGTACTCTTTACCCACGAGTAACGGATTTCTTTAGTCCATCGGGACTAATTCCGTCTACGGTATTTTTGTTGAAAACACACCTAACTTGCACACACCAGCTTATCTCACACGTGTCTGGAATCACCCACGACAGCTGTTAAGCAAACTCTAAGTGGGGAGGCTACAACCTTGCGTAGCATGGGATCAAATTTATATCGCGCGCTCTAAGGGGTGGCCTCTCCTCTCGGTCCCAACCGGAAACACCCATGCCCCCGGACCAGGTGGCCTGCCTACCAGCTACAACCAGTATCTTCCACCATGGCCTCTCTGTACGGTGTGTGCTAGAAAGAGGTTGACAACTTACTGAACCATACTCTACTTGCTGTAGAGACGAGTGGTAGTACGAAACAAGTATGGGGGTTACTAGCACAAGACTCGATCTACGGTCGACTCAGGAGGTTTAAGTATTCCCTGCATGATTAGCATGACGAATATATTTCAACCAACAGAGTCACCGCTCATATCACCTTGCCATGCCATACCAGACATAACCGTCCCGACGTAGACCGGCGACAAACTCATGCCTACCCAAGGCAGAGGTTTTCCCGGGTTCCTGCCGGTATGCATGCAAGGCACATGAGGGTGATTATCACCACAACTGTGTCCATTTCCAACAGCATGGAAATCAATAACATGCACCCATGCATATGATCATATCACATGAAATAACAAGTTTCTCCAAAGTGAGGTGATGTTATGAACGTGTCATCGAACACACAAAAATATTATGCCGGGGTTCAGAATGCTTGCCTTCAATGTCTGGAAAGGCAGGGTGCACTCCAAAACTTGAAACATTTCTCCTCTCTTCAAAAATCCTATTTTAGCAATATAAAAGAATTAACACACAAAATAAAAACAGCACCAAAAGTTGTTCTGAATTTTTTTCAAATAAATCTTAAAATAAACTAGGTGAAATTTGAGAGAGGTAGGAAAAAGAATCATTTCATTTGGAGTTGTATTTAAAAAGTTATGACCAGTCAAAGTTTTGGTCAAATCTGTTATTTAAATAAAACAGAAAAGAAAACGTTTCGGAGGGGAATACGCTTTCGGAGCGGGGGAAACGTACTGGGGGATTACGCCTTCACTTAATCCCACGTGGACAGGCACGGGGTCGCTGACAGTGGGTCCAGAGGGCCCACTGGTCAGGTTTGACCAGTCTATCCCTCCCTCCTCTTACTCTGCCCGAACGGAGGCGAGGCAACGGCGATTGTCACCGGCGAACGGTGGCTCCCCGCGGGTTCCAGAGGGTCTGGATGGATCCGCGAGACTGCGGCGGTCCTTCCGGTGGTCGCTGGGTAGACGGGGGTGGAAAGAGTCATCGGCGGTGAGCTTCGCGGCGTAGGGGAGCTTCGGGAGCAGAGTAGTTTTGGGGCTACGGTGGTTCCCGATCAAAATCCAGTAGGGGGATGTGTTCACGGAAGGATGAGGAGGTTCCTGGCAAAGAGAACGGAGAGGGGGGAGGCCCTGGTGGTGCCGGAATGGCCGGGGCAGTGGCGGCGGCCGCGGTTGCCGGAGATGAGGAAGGAGGCCTCCCCGGGTCGATTGGCTGCCAATGGGGGTCCTCGGGAGGTGGCTTGGGACTGTCTGCGTGCGGATATGAGCTCGGGGCTCCTTTTATAGGCGTGGCAAGGCGGTTCCGCGGCGGCCGTGGATAAGCTCTCCGGCGACCGCCATTCTGTAGCTAGGGCGTCGTGGCGGCGACGAGCGCTAGTGGACACACTCGCGGATGAGCACGCGCTGTTCCAGGGGCCAGGTGGCAAGCGGGAGTGGCTTTGGCGGCGCCGACATGGGCAGAGGCTGTCGGGCGGCTGTGGCGGGTAGCTCTTGGCCTGCCGGCGTGGCGAGGGGCGGCTTGGCGCGTAGCGGTGAGAAGGGGAGCGCGTGGCGTGGTGCTGCAGAGCGGGCCAAAACCGTGGGGGCCAGCATGTCGGCTCGGCGCACGTGCGTGCCAAACGCACGCTCTGCTCGCGCTCCGGGCGTGCACGGGACGTGCTCGACGCAATGCCAGAGCATGCTACAGAGCTTGGGTGAGGCTGGCAATTAACAGATCTAGGTTAGGAGAAACGGGGAGTCTAGTGGACATGCTTGTTTGATCAGAGGTGCAAGTTCACAGTGCAATGCCACAATTCATGTCAAAACAGATCATGCCCGTAAGGTGTTTAACAAAATGCTAAGGGCACTTAGGCAGGTCTTGGAGTGGCCAAAAACTCCAGATGGTGGTTTCTTTAGATGTACAAGAGGGTGGTGAGGTTAGTTTGCCAAAAGTAGAAACTTGTTAGTGCAAGTTTTGCAAAACTACAATTCTGGACAGGAAATAAATGACATTATTTCATGAACCAAAATTAATCCAAGGGTTGCATGCTCCTGGATTTAGGGGTTTGGTGGGGCTATCTACAAGTAGGAGAAAGCACAAGATCATTGGAGCAAAAATAAATAGGGTTGCAGTAGAAATCACAAGGCTGGACCAGAATGAAAAAGAGGTTGATTCACTCAATATTTTCAAAGAACAGCACTAGGTTTTTGCATAAAGTTGAATCATATGCTACTAACAATATCCCATAATTTTGGTGGAGGCCAGGAAGAAATATTTAAATGGGTTGTAGTGCAAAATGCACTCTGGACCAGAGAAGAAAAATTGAGTGTAGGGCTCAAAATATTTCATGAATGAAATATATTTTTGCATAAAAGTGATTTAAAAACATCACATGACATCTCCAAATTTTTGTGGGAATTTTAAGTGAATCTATCAAATGGTTGTAGTTCAAATATGGCCATTTAACCTTGAAAAACCATTTTCAAGAAAGTAAAGATCAAGCAACTTAATTATTTAATTAGTTATATTAAATAAGGGAAAGTTTCTCTTGAGAGATTAAATATGTCCAATGACATATTTGAAAAAATTTCTCTTTGGGAAAAACTCATCATCACGGGGAAGGAAATGATTTAAAAAAAATCAAAAAGGAGCTCAGATATCCAAAGTTTTAATTCCTGGAATTTTTTTTAATTCATTAAAACAAGGCCAATTTTTTGGGGTGTCACAATCTACCACGAGATCAAGGAGGCTAAACCCTAGAAGCTAGCCTATGGTATGATTTTTGTTCGTCCTATGGACTAAAACCCTCCGGTTTATATAGACACCGGAGAGGGCTAGGGTTACACAGAGTCAGTTACAATGGTAGGAGATCTACATATCCGTATTGCCAAGCTTGCCTTCCACGCCAAGGAAAGTCCCATCCGGACACGGGACGAAGTCTTCAATCTTGTATCTTCATAGTCTTGGAGTCCGTCCGATGATGATAGTCCGGCTATCCGGACACCCCCTAGTCCAGGACTCCCTCAGTAGCCCCTGAACCAGGCTTCAATGACAACAAGTCCGGCGCGCATATTGTCTTCGGCATTGCAAGGCGGGTTCTCCTCCAACTTCCATGTGCTTGCCGAATAGTGTCCGGCTTCCTTATAAACGTTGCGCTCCTTGGCTTCCACGCCCAATAATGGCCCTCTTCCACGTGTCGTACGAATGCGAAAGGCCAGGGTATTTTTACATTTTACCCCCTAGCTGCGTGAATAAGCTGCCTATAAGAGAGGCAAGAATCCAGATCCAAATCACACCATCCTCCTCCTCCCGCGAGTACTCATCGGAGTGCTTCTGACAAAAATCCACTCCATCATGGACCGTCGACGCGGCTCCTCCTCTCGCGCTCCCAGCCCTCAGCCAGGAGATTGGGGGAGATGTTTAGTCCCGCACATCGAACTGGTGACGCTCCAAGCGGAGGGATATCTTCCTCCAGCCTTTATGGTCCCGGTTCGAGGCGGGCTGGCCACCTACAAAGGTGGAAAGCAGGCGGAGACCACCCCCAGTCCCTCCAAAGGAGAGCGGGTGTGCTTCGTCCCTTATCTAATAAGGGGGCTCGGATTTCCCATACATCCGTTTCTTCGGGGGCTTCTGGAGTTCTACGGACTCCAGCTTCATCACCTCACGCCCGCCTCCATTCTGCACATTGCGGGTTTCGTAGCTCTTTGCGAGCTGTTCCTGGGCATCGAGCCCCATTTCGCGCTGTGGAAGAGATTGTTTTGCCTCGTACCCCGTTCTCACGAGGGGTCTATATATCAAGTGGGCGGAGCCGAAATATGGCGCATCGCCGGGACCGGATATCTATCCGGAACCCCAAAGAAGGCGTCCGAAGATTGGCCTTCGGAATGGTTTTATGTGGAGGATGCTCCACTGCCGGACCCAGTTCGGATCGGCATCCCGGAGTTCAGCAATGCTCCTCTGAAGAAACGCCTGAGTTGGCGTCCGCGAAGCCCTCAACAGGAGGATGACAGGAGCGTCCATTATCTGATGGGCCGGATAAGGCTGCTAGCTCATTCCGGACTGACCATGATTGGGGTTATGGCCACATGCATTATGCGAGGGGTGCAGCCGCTTCAATATAGGGGCCACCCCATGTGGGATTTCAATGGGGAGAATGACGCCACCCGTCATGGCCGCAAGGGGCCGGGATCGGCCGCAGATCTGGTGAAGATCCTGTCCGGCTTGTACAAGGGGGAGAAGGAGGACTTCCTCCAAACGAGTCCATTGAACGGATTCTCCATGAATAACCCTCGGAGCTGGGTAAGTGAACGTTTATCTATCCGATCCGGGCTTTCAGAGTTAAGTGTCTTACTTTATGATTTCGACGCAGGATCTGCGTCGGGATGTGGAGGGTATACACAGTCCGGCTCCACAACCCGAGGATCCGGGAAGATCCCTTGATCCGACCTCTGAAGAGGATCCGGACATAAAGGTGGAGCTGATTGACGGGGTGTTCCATCAACTTAGCATGGACAATGCTCTAGTCGCCATTACGGCTAACTACCCCGGTCTGTCTCCGGCTTCCCAGGTAACTATGACCGGAGCCCTAACACCATTTTTTCGTCCGTGCTTATGTCTGACCACTGTATACCAGCGGTGTCTCGCAGGAGGTGCCTTCAGCGCTGGAAGCTGATCCTGTGGTGGCTGACCAATTAGGGTCAATTCGGCCCAGCAGGCAGAAGAAGGGCGCGGTGCGAATTGAAACGTCGCCGCAAAGGTATGTCACGCCACCGTTGTTAAGTAAAAAACTCCTATGAAGTATGTTAATGCTCATGACTCTTCTAGGAGAAAGAGCGCTCGCCGACCTGTGCCCGGAGAGTTGCCAACCAAGCCTCCGCCAGCCAGGCCCCAACACCTGGTCCGAGGGGGGAGGCGAGCGCAAGGCGCGAGCCGGATGCTCCTCCAACGGAGGATGCCGACAGGCTGTCCACCAACAGGTCTAAGGTGGAGAGCGCCATGAATCACAGGCGCCGCCGGACGGTTCTTCGTGACGCGTGTTTCTCCCCGGAGGCGTTGAATGCCTTTAACGCGGGAGACGCGCACCTCCGTGCCGCTCAAGATGGTTTAACCAGAGCCACGGAGCAGTATGTGAAAGACATACGGGTAAGGGATTTTAATAGTTGTATATGCCAGTAGCCCTCGAGACTTAGTTAAAATAACTGATTTAAGGATCATTTGATATGCAGGATCTTACGGAGAAGAATACCCAATTGTCCCAGGAGCTACAAGAGTGCAAGGCCCAACTTGAGGCTGCACTAGCCGCCGCCGGAGGAGACACAGAGACCCCTCCGGTAACACATTATTTCAAAAATATAAGCGATGTGCGGCGTGCGTATAAGTCTGACAATGATATTGCAGATGTTGCCGGACTGGATCCAGACAAGCAACAACTACTGCGCCAGCTGAAGGCCGGTGAGAGGGTGCTTATGAAGGTGCAGCAGGAGAGGAACAAACTCCAAGATGTCCACACCCAGCTTGGAGAAGAGCTAAAGGGTGTTCGGGCCCAGCTGTCTGGCTCCGTGAAGGAGAATCGGCGGCTTCGTCGTGGCATCTACAGTAAGTGCTTGAGCAAACTCTTTTGAAAAGAAGAGTTCAGCAAGGAAGTCGATTGACAGGGATGTGTCTGTAGGTGTGCTCACAGGTCGCCCTGCGGAGGAAATGCCTGATTCAACGGGTGACCAACTTCCCGAGCTGCTGCAACTGCACGAACGTGTTCGGCAGGCGATGAGTGGCGTCGCCCAGGCCTTATGGCCGTCCGTCTCCCTACCCGAGGGTCTTGGAGGGCTTGCGGAGAAGCTTCAGGGAGCACGGCAGCCCTTCCGTCTATGGAAGATGTCGGCCTGTTGTCAAGGCGCCAGGGAGGCCTGGGCCATGGTGAAGACGCGGTACAAGAAGGCGGATCCAAACCACATGGCTGAGGTCGGACCTGTGGGGCCCGATGGGAAGGAGATCCCTGTGAGCTTAGTCTACGGCCAAGTAGAGTTGGCCTCTAAGTATTCCCAACGGGACTGTAAATTAGACAGCCCGTTGGACGGGATTGAAGAGGAGTACAGTCAGTCAGTTTGACGATGTATTTATAAAATGACATGTATAATGCCTTCTAGCCGGATTGTAGATCGTTTGTCTTTGCGGACCTTTTCACTTCAAGCTCGGGACCCTAGAGTCCGGAGTGCGTCTGAATACCCTCACGGTTATGAAAAAACCGGGGCATGCATGGAGACCAGGCGTAGGGGCCATTAGTGCTTTATCAGACAAGTGCCCAACTAGTTATGTTATATTACATGGTTAGTAAGAAACATCTTCCAGGGAGAATAGTTCCGTTAGGGGTTCCTTTCCCTGGGAGGCATGCCCTAAAGTGCATGTCCGGACTGCAAAAAGAGCAAAAAAGCATCTAGGGGCAGATAAATGAATAAATAAGAAATCATCTTTTAAGTCACCGACCGAATATTCCCTTAAGAACGCTAGCTTTCGGCTTCACCCACTCTGAGGTACACATCCGGCTGACCCGGCAGTAACAATCGCAGAGGTGCTCCCTTTACCTCCTAGCCGAACAATCGGGAACGTAGGGGTAAGCAGAGGAGCCAAGCAACCCAGCTTGGCCAAGACTTAAGTCATATCGATGCATATAATGGTGAATAAAAGGTACATGCGGAAGTTTGACACATGTGTTGGGCATAAAGCTCGTTTAAATAAGCTTCTGTAGAAGAAGCCCCCAGGTATAATGAGTGCGGGTAGCACATCAAGTGTGTGCGAACAATGTGCACATCGGCCCTCAAAGGCTTTATGAAAGGGTGGGGAAAAAAGAGAGAAACAAAAGACAACTGAAGTATAAAATATGGACGGAGGAAGGAGACGAACTCTGAGTCCGGCGCTAGGTGTAGAATCTTCGGAGGCGGGCTGCGTTCCATGGGTTCGGCTCGAGTCGGTTGTCCGATGCGTTTCGCAGACGGTATGCTCCGCCGGTCAGGACTTGGTCAATGATGAAGGGACCTTCCCATTTGGGCTTGAGTTTGTCCTTTTTCTTGTCCGGCAGGCGTAGAACTAGTTCGCCAACATTGTAAGTTTTGGCCCGTACTTCTCTGCTTTGATATCTTCGAGCCTGCTGCTGATAGAATGCGGAACGAGCCTTTGCCACGTCGCGCTCCTCCTCCAATGCGTCCAAGCTGTCCTGCCAATCCAACTCGGCTTCTCTTTCTTCGTACATGCGCACGCGAGGTGAGTCATGAATTATATCGCAGGGCAAAACTGCCTCTGCGCCATATACCATAAAGAATGGAGTGAATCCGGTAGTACGGTTTGGCGTGGTCCGCAGCCTCCAGAGTACGGAGTCGAGCTCCTCTACCCAGTGCGTGTTAGATTCCGTAATGGACCGCACTAATCTGGGTTTGATGCCACTCATGATTAGACCATTTGCTCGTTCAACTTGACCGTTGGTTTGAGGGTGATAGACTGAAGCGTAGTCGAGCTTAATGCCCATATTTTTGCACCAGAGTTTAACCTCGTCGACCGTGAAGTTCATGCCGTTATCGGTGATGATGCTGTGAAGGACGCCGTAACGGTGTTCTACCCCGGATAGGAAGTCTATTACTGGTCCGAATTCGACCATTTTGACTGGCTTGGCCTCTATCCATTTGGTGAATTTGTCCACCATTACCAATAGGTATTTTTGCTTATGGGTTCCCCCTTTAAGGGGTCCAACCATGTCAAGCCCCCAGACCGCGAATGGCCAGGTGATGGGTATAGTTTTGAGGGTGGTGGGTGGCATGTGGCTCTGATTAGCAAAGAGCTGACAACCGATGCATCGTTGGACTAAGTCCTGAGCATCTGCCCGGGCCTTCGGCCAATAAAATCCTGTACGGAAGGCCTTGCCTACAAGGGCCCGGGCTGCAGTGTGGTGTCCGCCTAGTCCGGCGTGAATTTCAGCTAGAAGATTTCGCCCTTCCTCTTCGGAGATGCACCTTTGAAGGACTCCGGTTGTGCTTTTCTTATAAAGTTCTCCCTCATGGACCTTGTAGGCTTTAGATCGCCGAACTATGCATCGAGCCCCATTTTGGTCTTCAGGAAGTTCCTGCCTAATTAAGTAGGCTAGGAATGGTTTCGTCCATGGGGCAATGACTACCATTATTTCATGGGCTGAAGATGTTATGTCATTGGCTGAGCCACCGGTTGTGTCAGATTGTTCGGTGTTGGGCGGTGCGGTTAGTTCCGGATTGTTGTTTCCGGACTCCTCTTCCCATACTAGGGATCGCTTAAAGACCCGCTCCAGGAAGATGTTTGGAGGGACTACATCGCGCTTTGCGCCGATGCGCGCCAACACGTCGGCCGCCTGGTTATTATCTCAGGCTACATGGTGGAATTCGAGTCCTTCGAACCGAGCTGACATTTTTAAGACGGCGTTACGGTAGGCTGCCATTTTCGGATCTTTGGCATCGAAGTCTCCATTTACTTGGGATATTGCAAGGTTTGAATCCCCGCGGACCTCGAGGTGTTGAATGCCCATGGAGATTGCCATCCGGAGACCATGTAGAAGGGCCTCATATTTGGCTGCATTGTTGGAGTCCGTGTACATTATCTAAAGTACGTATTGGACTGTGTCTCCGGTTGGGGACGTCAATACGACGCCAGCCCCCAAGCCGGCCAACATTTTGGAGCCATCGAAATGCATGATCCAATTGGAGTATGCGCCGTACTCTTTAGGGAGTTCGGCTTCGGTCCATTCGGCGACGAAGTCAGCCAAAGCTTGCGACTTTATAGCTCGCCGTGGTTTGTAGGTTATGTCGAATGGTAAGAGCTCGATGGCCCATTTTGCAATTCTGCCCGTTGCATCGCGATTGTTTATAATGTCGTTGAGGGGTACTTAGGAGGCAACTGTTATCGAACACTCTGGAAAGTAGTGTCGCAGCTTCCGGGATGCCATGAACACCGCGTACGCTATCTTTTGATAATGTGGATACCGGGACTTGCATGGGGTTAAGACAGTGGATACGTAGTACACTGGTTTTTGAAGAGGGAATTTGTGTCCTTCTGTTTCTCGTTCGACGACGAGTACCGCGCTGACGACTTGATGTGTTGCCGCGATATATAATAACATCGGTTCGCCCAGGTTAGGCGCGGCCAGGACCGGATTTGTTGCCAATATGGCCTTTATTTCTTCGAGTCCGGCCGTGGCGGCATCCGTCCACTCAAAGTGTTCGGTGCGCCTGAGGAGGCGATAGAGGGGCAATGCCTTTTCTCCCAAACGGGAGATGAAGCGGCTTAGAGCCGCCACGCATCCAGTTAATTTTTGTATTTGTTTGAGGTATTTTGGTATATCCAACTAAGAAAGAGCTCGGATCTTGGCTGGGTTCGCTTCAATTCCTCTACCGGATACGATGAAGCCCAGGAGCTTTCCGGCTGGTACGCCGAAAACGCATTTTTCCGGGTTGAGCTTAATGTCATATGCTCGGAGGTTGTCGAATGTGAGCCTCAAGTCGTCTAGTAGAGTTTCGACGTGTTTGCTCTTGACGACCACATCGTCTACGTATGCCTCCACTGTTTTGCCGATCTGGGTAGCCAGACATGTCTGAATCATGCGCTGATATGTTGCGTCGGCGTTTTTGAGTCTGAAGGGCATTGTGTTGAAGCAGAATGGTCCGTATGGAGTAATGAATGCCGTTGCGGCTTGGTCCGCCTCCGCCATCTTGATTTGATGGTAGCCGGAGTATGCGTCGAGGAAGCACAATGAATCGTGTCCTGCGGTAGCATCGATGATTTGATCGATGCGAGGAAGGGGGAAAGGATCCTTTGGACAAGCCTTGTTAAGGTCTTTAAAATCGACACACAGGCGCTAGGATTTGTCCTTTTTTGGTACCATTACCAGGTTCGCTAGCCAGTCCGGATGTTTGATGTCTCTGATGAATCCGGCTTCTAGTAGTTTGGCTAGCTCCTCTCCCATTGCCTGTCTTTTGGGCTCGGAAAATCGCTGAAGAGCCTGTTTGACTGGCTTGAATCCTTTTAGGATGTTTAGGCTGTGTTCTGACAATCTTCGTGGCATTCCTGGCATATCTGAAGGGTGCCAGGCAAAGATGTCCCAATTCTCCCGAAGGAATTCTCGTAGTGCGGCGTCTACATCAGGGTTTAACTGTGCCCCAATGGAGGCCGTCTTTGTGGGGTCCGTTGGATGGACCTGGAATTTGACTATTTCGTCCGCTGGTTTAAAAGAGGTGGACTTGGATCTCTTATCGAGTATCACATCGTCCCTGTTCACCGTAGAGCGCAGCGCAGTGAGTTCCTCCGCCGCTAGGGCTTCGGATAGTGCCTCTAGGGCTAATGCGGCTGTCTTGTTTTCAGCGCGGAGTGCTATGTCCGGATCACTGGCAAGGGTGATGGTTCCATTGGGCCCGGGCATTTTAAGCTTCATGTACCCGTAATGGGGTATGGCTTGGAAAATTGTAAATGCCTCTCGTCCTAATAAAGCATGGTATCCGCTGCTGAACGGGGCCACTTGGAAAGTGACCTCCTCGGACCTGTAATTGTCCGGCGAGCCGAACACCACATCAAGTGTGATTTTTCCTGTGCTGCGTGCTTCCCGACTGGGGATTATTCCTCTAAAGATTGTGCTGCTTCGCTCAATGCAGCTCCAGTCTATTTCCATTTTTCGAAGGGTTTCCTCGTAGATGAGGTTTAATCCGTTGCCGCCATCCATGAGTACCTTGGTAAGACGAAAACCGTCCACTATTGGACTGAGGACCAATGCGGCTGGTGCTCAGGCTGTTCGGAATTTAGGTTCATCGCTGGCGTTGAAGGTGATAGCCGTGTCGCTCCATGGATTTGTTGTTGCTACTTGGTAGACTTCGGCGAGGCTGCGGATTGTTCATTTCCGCATATTATTTGATGCGAAAGTCTCGAAGACTGTTAATACCGTACTGGTACTGTTGGCGTGGTTCTCCGGGGCTAGAAGCTCTTCGCCACTTTTGGCCACCTGCCGCAGTATCCAACATGCTCGAAGGCTATGCGTTGGAGTGGCGCCCTCTGTACTATGAATTTTACAGGGTCCGCTGAGCCATCCCTCCAGTATGGTTCCGTGCCCTCTATGGGGTTTTTGCTTTTTGGTTTTTGTCCTGGGTGCCTGAGTATGATGCACCCTTTTGTTTCGGACTAGGGTTGTGTTCGGAGCCGGATTGTCCCAAAACTTAGTTTTGGTTTTCCGGACACTCTCCATCGCACAGTACTTTCGTACTATGGACGCCAGGTCGGCGAAGCGTGTAATTTCGCGACGACTTACGGTGTTCAAGATTCCCTTGTCCGTGCAATTGTTGCAGAAAATCGAAATTGCGTTTTCCTCACGGCAGTCCTTTATCCTGTCCATAACCAGGAGGAATCTGGCCCAGTAATGATGTACTGTTTTAGCGGGGTCTTGCCGGATTTGAGATAGATCGCATATGTTTGCGTGGGTGGGTGGAATTGAGTCTGGAACCCTACCCAACTTGAGGCTCAAGAGCCGAAAAGTTTCCGAATTTGGAAGCTTGGAGTGCTGGACGTCGTCCAACGAGTCTGGTCTGCTGCCTGACTTTAGGTTCAGTACTTGATCGACGTCCGTCCCTCCGCAGGAATCCGGCATGGAGAGATCAGGAGTCCGGACATAACTGGTTTTTAATACAGAAGAAGAGTCGCTGCATTGTTCCTCTACCACCGCAACGTGGTGGGTAACCTCGGGTGAGTTAATCTCTCTTAGATCGGTTTTAAGCCCAATCTGATCGTAGTCTGTAGAGACTCCCAGGGCGGCGATGCGATCCAAGAGCTCATTTACAGAAGAGAGATCAATCGGATCCAGCTGCTCGGCAAATTCCGAGCTGACACGAAGATCGCTTTTGATGACCCGAGAGGTCATCGTCGAAGCGGCGGCCGAACAGGCGGTCATAAGAAAACCACCTAGCCGGATAGTTTGGCCGGCGGCCAAAGCTCCTTTTGCAATGGTACCGCCTTTAAAGACGGGAAGAGGCATCCTTCCTGATCGCGACGGCACAGAGGAACTCTCAATGAAAGCACCAATGTCGGTGTCAAAACCGGCGGATCTCGGGTAGCGGGTCCCGAACTGTGCGTCTAGGCGGATGGTAACAGGAGACAAGGGACACGATGTTTTTACCCAGGTTCGGGCCCTCTCGATGGAGGTAAAACCCTACTCCTGCTTGATTAATATTGATGATATGGGTAGTACAAGAGTGGATCTACCACGAGATCAAGGAGGCTAAAACCTAGAAGCTAGCCTATGGTATGATTGTTGTTCGTCCTATGGACTAAAACCCTCCGGTTTATATAGACACCGGAGAGGGCTAGGGTTACACAGAGTCGGTTACAATGGTAGGAGATCTACATATCCGTATTGCCAAGCTTGCCTTCCACGCCAAGGAAAGTCCCATCCGGACACGGGACGAAGTCTTCAATCTTGTATCTTCATAGTCTTGGAGTCCGGCCGATGATGATAGTCCGGCTATCCGGACACCCCCTAGTCCAGGACTCCCTCAAGTGGTTTTGCCACCGACGGGCAGCCCAGGGGGAGGACAAGGGAGGGCGTCGCGGGCACCGGTACCGACGCAAACCCGACCCAAATTTGGGTCGAAATGCTTTGCCACGGACAAAAACAGACACACGTCCATTTCTGTCACTGTGTTGAGCAGTGTCTTGTTCACGCAGACCTAAATGTATGCTGACAGAGAAATTGGGTTGTCGTGATTGGAGTTGACCTGAGGTCATCTCCAAGGCGGACCCGCAAACCTCCCGCAACCATCCAGACCACGGAAGCAATCCAGCACCGACCTGTACAGGTCTGCGGGGCGGTCGAGACGCGATTTCTCCCGCAAATTGGACAGAAAGTGGGGGAGGTTAGCAGGAGTCCGGACACCCGAAATGTAGGACTCCGACACCACCGTCCCACCCGATCCCTCCTCCCAGTTACATTTCCTTCCACTCCGCCCCTTCTCCCCCTTGCTTTGCATTCGCACCCTCCACCTCCACCGCCATTGTTGTTCGTCTTTGGCGGCCAAATAGGCATTGCCAGACATCCGCAACCAGCACTGACACACCCGCTCGCCGTTCCGACGGAGCTTTCAACCCAAGAGCCGTTTGCACCCAGATAAACTCCGTCCCCTGTTAACAACCTCCATGGTGGATAGCACACCTGATAGTGACAAAGGTGTCCTGTTTTTTGATGAGATGGTGGCTATCGTTTTGGGTGGAGTAGACTTCGACGATCCGACTATGAACGTGCGAGGACGTCGCGGCTTAGCAATCGCTAAACCAACTCCAAGAGGTTATTGACCACACCGGAGCACGATCAACCTGACCATGAGAGTCTATTTCCTACAAGCAAACAAAGAACAAGCAAGAACTGAGATTGCAATCTGGATATTGTGATATAAGAGGAAAGCTTTATTGATGAATGTGGGGTTCTGTGACGTCTTTGTCTGGTCATTGAACACAAACAAAGTACGTGAAGTTGCAGCTATGGCGAACTTTAATCTAAACAAAACCCAAAGTCTAATCGATGCCCTAAGGGTTGTATATATGGAGGAAGAGGGGGGAATTTCGTGGCCCTTGGGGAAGGGGTCCGAAACCAACCCTATCTCTTGTTTCCCCACACATACGAACTCTAAAATAGCCTATACTTATGTATTTCAAAATTGCATGGGCCTGGTACAATAATAAGGTGACATAGCACCTATAATAGCCTCTAGACGAAATTTGTGAAGTAGCATCTTGTATATTTCATCCAAGCCTTCATGCACTCAATACGGTGGCTTCATAGTCCTGAAATCATCACTTGAAACTTCGTTCTTGTTCCCCTTGCGCATGCCATCATCTCCATGCTTGTTCTTGCTCCATTGTTCATCCTTCTCCAAGCTAGGCCCTTCATTTGTAAGCAAAATAAATGTATCCAATTTAGGCAACATCATATTCTCATGAACATTAGAATCATTACCAAGAAATGAAAGTACCTGGTAATTTAATTGGCGTGCGCGAGCTCTAGTAATTGGTCCATTATGTATAGCAGCAGGGGTTGTGGGTGCAACAATGGTATTGATGTCCTCATCATCCTCCCCTTCTTGAAATGAAGTCGTCCTTGACGGAAGCTCATCTTCCTCACCCAAATAAGGCTTTAAATCTGCAATGTTAAAAGTGGGACTAACCCTAAAATCTGCAGGTAGCTCAAGTTTATATACATTATCATTTATTTTCTCTAACACCTTAAAAGGACCGTCAGCACGTGGCATTAGCTATGATTTCCACAAATTAGGAAATCCATCCTTACGCAAATGTAACCAAACAAGAACTCCAGGTGCAAACACAACATGTTTTCTACCCTTATCACTAGCAAGTTTATCTTTAGCATTCATACGCTCAATGTTTTCCTTAGTTAACTCATGCATTTTAAGATCAATTTAGCATGTTGTTTAACATCAAAATTGACCTTCTCCGAAGATGGAAGAGGCAACATATCAATAGTTGCATGAGGTATGAAACCATAGACAATTTCAAAGGGGCACATCTTAGTAGTAGAATGTAGTGAACAATTATAAGCAAATTCAATATGAGGCAAGCATTCTTCCCACATTTTCTTGTTATTCTTCAAAACAACCCTAACCATAGTAGACAATGTTCTATTGACTACTTCAGTTTGTCCATCAGTTTGAGGACGACAAGTAGTACTAAAAAGCAGTTTAGTCCCCAACTTAGCCCATAAACTTCTCCAAAAGTGGCTAAGAAATTTAGTATCACAATCTGAAATAATAGTATTTGGTACACCATGCAAGCGAATAATTTCACGAAAGAACAAATCAGCAACATTAGTAGCATCATCGCTTTTATGACATGGTATGAAGTGTGCCATTTTTCAGAATCTATCCACGACAACAAATATGTTATCCCTCCCCTTATTTGTTCGAGGTAAACCTAAAACAAATTCCATAGATATATTCTCTCAAGGAACATTACATACAAAGGCATACATAAACCATGAGGATTGAGTCATGACTTAGAATTTTGACATGTAGTGCAGCGAGCAACAAAACGCTGAACATCCTATCTTATCTTTGCCCAAAAGAAATGTGTAGCAAGTACGTCCTCCATCTTCTTCACGCCAAAGTGTCCCATTAATCCTCCTCCACGCGCCTCCTGCAACAACAAAAGACGAACGAAGCTAGCTGGAATGCATAGCTTGTTAGCACGGAACACAAATCCATCATTAATGACGAACTTGTTCCATGTTCTTCCTTCTTTACAATTCTGCAATACATCTTTAAAATCAGCATCATGCACATATTGATCTTTGATGGTCTCCAAACCAAATATTTTGAAGTCAAGTTGTTAAAGCATAGTATAGCAATGAGACAATGCATCATCAATAACATTTTCTTTACCCTTCTTGTGTTTAATGACATAAGGGAAAGCCTCAATGAAATTCAACCCATTTAGCATGTCTACGATTCAGTTTAGCTTGACTTTTAATATGTTTCAAAGATTCATGATTAGAATGTATAACAAATTCTTTGGGCCATAAATAATGTTGCCATGTTTGTGAAGTACGAACAAGAGCATATAATTCTTTATCATAAGTAGAATAATTCAGACTAGGCCCACTCAATTATTCAGAAAAGTATGCAACAGGTTTGCCGTCTTGTAATAACACTCCTCCTAATCCAGTTCCACTAGCATCACATTCAAGCTCAAAAGTCTTATTAAAATCAGGAATTTGGAGTAATGGAGCATGTGTCAACTTATCTTTCAATACCATGAAGGCTTCTTCCTGTGCAGTACCCCAAACAAAAGGAACATCCTTCTTTGTAAGCTCATTGAGAGGTGCAGCAATGGTGCTGAAATCTCTCACAAAACGCCTATAGAATCTAGCGAGGCCAAGAAAACTCCTTACTTGTGTGACCGTTCTGGGCTGCGGCCAACTCTCAATAGCTTCAATCTTGGCTTTATCAACTCCAATTCCCTGTGGAGTAACAACATAGCCAAGAAAAGATACTCGGTCGATGCAAAAGGTGCACTTCCCAAGGTTACCAAACAAACATGCATCACGTAGAGCAATAAAAACAGCACGTAAATGTTCTGAATGTTCCTCCAAAGATCTGCTATAAATCAGTATATCATCAAAATAGACTACCACAAATCGTCCAATGAAAGCACGTAAAACTTCGTTCATTAATCTCATGAAAGTACTAGGTGCATTAGTTAACAAAAAGGCATGACTAACCCCTCATATAATCCAAACTTAGTTTTAAATATTGTTTTCCATTCATCTCCCAATTTCATACGAATTTGATGGTATCCACTATGCAAATCAACTTTGGAGAATATTGTAGAGCCACACAATTCATCAAGCATATCATCTAGCCTAGGAATAGGATGACGATAACGACTAGTAATATTATTAATGCCTCTACAATCAACACACATACGCGACATACCATCCTTTTTTGGCACTAGTATAATAGGAACATCACAAGGACTAAGAGATTCACGTATATAACCTTTGTCGAGCAGATCTGTACTTGACGAATAATCTCCTTCGTCTCCGCTGGATTGGTACGGTATGGTGCATGGTTGGGTAGTGATGCACCGGGAATTAAGTCAATCTAATGCTCAATGCCTCGAATGGGTGGTAATCCCTGATGTCTACTACGCAACCTTCTCCTTGTAGACGTTGTTGGGCCTCCAAGTGCAGAGGTTTGTAGGACAGTAGCAAATTTCCCTAAAGTGGATGACCTAAGATGGCCTCTCTCAAACAACCCTACAACCAAATAACAAAGTGTCTCTTGTGTCCCCAACACACCCAATACAATGGCAATTTGTATAGGTGCACTAGTTTGGCGAAGAGATGGTGATACAAGTGCAATATGGATGGTAGATATAGGTTTTTGTAATCTGAAAATATAAAAACAGCAAGGTAAAAAGTGGTAAAAGTGAGCATAAACGGTATTGCAATGCTAGGAAACAAGGCCTAGGGTTCATACTTTCACTAGTGCAAGTTCTCTCAACAATAATAACATAATTGGATCATATAACTATCCCTCAACATGCAACAAAGAGTCACTCCAAAGTCACTAATAGCAGAGAACAAACAAAGAGATTATGGTAGGGTACAAAACCACCTCAAAGTTATCCTTTCTGATCGATCTATTCAAGAGTCCATAGTAAAATAACACGAGGCTATTCTTTCCGTCGATCTATCATAGAGTTCGTACTAGAATAACACCTTAAGACACAAATCAACCAAAACCCTAATGTCACCTAGATACTCCAATGTCACCTCAAGTATCTGTGGGCATAATTATACGATATGCATCACACCATCTCAGATTCATCTATTCAACCAACACAAAGTACTTCAAACAGTGCCCCAGAGTTTCTACCGGAGAATCAAGACGAATACGTGTGCCAACCCCTATGCATAAGTTCATTGGACCACAAGTTGATCACCAAAACATACATCAAGTAGATCACGTGAATATCCCATTGTCACCACAGATAAGCACGGAAAGACATACATCAAGTGTTCTCAAATCCTTAAAGACTCAATCCGACAAGACAACTTCAAGGGGAAAACTAAATTCATCACAAGAGAGTAGAGGGGGAGAAACATCATAAGATCCAACTATAATAGCAATGCTCGCGATACATCAAGATCGTATCACCTCAAGAACACGAGAGAGAGAGAGAGAGAGAGAGAGAGAGAGATAAAACACATAGCTACTGGTACATACCCTCAGCCCCGAGGGTGAACTACTCCCTCCTGACCATGGAGAGCACCGGGATGATGCAGATGGCCACCGGTGAGGGATCCCCCCTCTGGCAGGGTGCCGGAACAGGGTCCCGATTAGTTTTTGGTGGCTATAGAGGCTTGTGGCGGCGGGACTCCCGATCTATTGTGCTCCTCGATGTTGTTAGGGTATATGGACATATATAGGTGAAAGTAGTCGGTCAGGGGAGCCACGAGGGGCCCACGGGTGGGGGCGTGCCCACGGGGGTAGGGTGTGCCTCCCTGCCTCGTGGCTTCCTCATTGCTTCCCTTACGTATACTCCAACTCTCCTGGATTTCTTCCGTTCCAAAAATAACTCTCCCGAAGGTTTCATTCCGTCTGGACTCCGTTTGATATTCCTTTTCTTCAAAACACTGAAATAGGCAAGAAAACAGCAATTTGGGCTGGGCCTTCGGTTAATAGGTTAGTCCCAAAAATAATATAAAAGTGCTTAGTAAAGCCCATAAACATCCAAAACAGATAATATAATAGCATGAATACTTCATAAATTATAGATACGTTGGAGACGTATCAGCATCCCCAAGCTTAATTCTTGCTCGTCCTCGAGTAGGTAAATGATAAAAGAAAGAATTTATGAAGTGTGAATGCTAGCAGGTGCATAAGTTTGATCAATGATAATTTCAATCACCTTTTCTAGCATCATTATATGTCATAACAGTAGCTCATCTCATAAAACTTCTTATGATCAAGTAACAAGCTATTCAAACGTTAAAGCATAGACCATAAACTTCCTTGAAAACTAGCAAACTATGTTCTCAGTCATCAAACAATCGCAATTCATCTTATTTTCAGGAAGGGTCTATGTAAGAGCTTTGATTTAGCAAATCCCACATACTCAAATATCATATAGTCTTCCATGATTGCTACCACTCAAAGCATATTTTTAGAACAAATAGCATCGATCGAACACAGAGAAACATAGGGGCTTAATGTTTCGCCTCCCAACTTACTTATCATATAGATAATTGTCAACAATAATAATTCATGATCAAATATATTTGAATGGCCATATATGCTTAGATCTTTCCCCATCACACAATGCTTGCCAACTAAAGAGTAGGTTGGAATGAGAAGGAATACTACTGACTCTTGCATAAAAGTAAAAGATAGGACCTTCACAGAGGGAAGCAGAGATTTGCATAGGTGCCAGAGCTCGATTTTGAAATAGAGATAAATAATTTTGAGAGGTATGCTTTCATTGTCAACATAACAACCAAGGGTTCCCAGTTTCTTCCATACTGGATACATTATAGGCGGTTCCCAAACAGAATGGAAAAGTTTTTACTCCCCCTCCACCAACAATCATCAATCCATGGCTTGCCCAAAAAATGGGTGCCTCCAACTAACAACAATCCTGGGGGAGTTTTGTTTGCAATTATTTTTATTTGATTTTGATCTTTTGATCATGGGACTGGGCATCCCAGTTACCAGCCATTTTTCTCGTGAATGATGAATGGAGTCCACTCATCGTGAGAATAACCCACCTAGCATGGAAGATACTGACAGCCCCTAGTCGCTACATGAGCGATTCGGGCATACAAAACAGATTATTATTTGAAGGTTTAGAGTTTGGCACATGCAAAATTACTTGGAACGGTAGGTAAATACCGCATACAGGTAGGTATGGTGGACACTCATGGAAGAAACTTGGTTCAAGGGATTTGGATGCACAAGCAGTATTCCTGCTTAGTACATATATTTTGGCTAGCAAAGGATTCTAAATAGCAAGCACCACATGTTGGAGGATCTATAACAATATAACTTCTATACAAAAACACCCAAGCATTACGTTGTCTTCCTTGTCCAATTTCAACTAATTTTCTCAGGTTTGAAAATAATTAATGGGGCTCACAATCATAGAAGATGTCTCAGATTGTATATTTATATGTGAAATCTCTCTTCCTTTAATATTCTTTCATGAATTGTTCAAGTGACCAATATAATGTTTGCTAACCTTCAATAAATTTACCACCTCTACTTCTTAGATGTGAAGTCATTACTCCCCATGGGATAAGAAAATGAAACGTATATAATTTTATATTTATGACATTCTAATCATTCAACCATTTACTCATAGGATATAAGTGAAGCACACGAGTAAATGACAAACTACTCCAAAAAGATATAAGTGAAGATCAATGAGTAATTAAATAATTATGTAGCTATGTGAAGACTCTCTCTCATTTAAGAATTTCAGATCTTGGTATTTTATTCAAACAGAGAGCAAAGCAAAATAAAATAATATGACGCTCCAAGAAAAACACATATCATGTGGTGAATAAAAATATAGCTCCAAGTAAAGTTGCCGATGAACGAAGACGAAAGAGGGGATGCCATCCGGGGCATCCCCAAGATTAGGATCTTGGTTGTCCTTGAATATTACCTTGGGTGCCTTGGGAATCCCCCATCTTAGGCTCTTGCCACTCCTTATTCCATAGTCCATCGAATCTTTACCCAAAACTTGAAAACTTCACAACACAAAACTTAACAGAAAACTCGTAAGCTCCGTTAGTATAAGAAAATAAAACCACCACTTAGGTACTGTTGTGAACTCATTCTAAATTCATATTGGTGTTAAACCTACTGTATTCCAACTTATCTATGGTTCATAGCCTCTGATACTACTCATAGATTCATCAAAATAAGCAATCAACACATAGAAAACAGAATCTGTCAAAAACAGAACATTCTGTAGTAATCTGTATCATTCGAATACTTCTGTAACTCCAAAAATCCTAACAAATTGGGAAAACCTGAGAAATTTGTATACTAATCCAGAGAAAAAAGAATCAGATCAAAATCTCGTTTCTGTGAATTATCAAAACTAATTTACTGGCTGAAAAAGTTTCTGATTCTCAGCAGAATCAACACAACTATCACCGTAAGCTATCCTAAAGGTCTTACTTGGCACTTTATTGAAACAAAAGCTATAAAACATGATTACTACAGTATCATAATCATGTGGACACACATAAACAGTAAGGGTACATATTGGGTTGTCTCCCAACAAGCGCTTTTCTTTACTGCCTTTCTAGCTAGGCATGATGATGACAATGATGCTCACATAAAAGATAAGAATTGTAACATAAAGAGAGCATCATGAAGAATATGACTAGCACATTTAAGTCTAACCCACTTCCTATGCATAGGTATTTTGTGAGTAAACAACTTATGGGAACAATAATCAACTAGCATAGGAAGGCAAAACAAGCATAGCTTCAAGATTTTCAGCACATAGAGAGGAAACTTGATATTATTGCAATTCCTACAAGCATATGTTCCTCCCTCATAATAATTTTCAGTAGCATCATGAATGAATTCAACAATATAACTATCACATAAAGCATTCTTTTCATGATCTACTTGCATAGAAATTTTATTACTCTCCACATAAGCAAAATTCTTCTCATTCGGGATAGCGGGAGTATCATAAGAGACTCGAATACTACAAATTGTTTCCATATTAAATGAGTATTGTTCATAAAAAGGGTAATCATAATCATGACAAGTTTTATAAATATAATCATTACTACTTTTTATAGCATAAGTTTCATCACAATAATCATCATAAGTAGCAACTTTGTTCTGATCATAATCAATTTAAACCTCTTCCAAAATAGTGGATTCATCACTAAATAAAGTCATGACCTATCCAAATCCACTTCCATAAATATTATAAGATTCAACACTCTCCAAAATAGTGGGATCATTACTTCCTAAAGTTGACACTCTTCCAAACCCACTTTCATCAATATAACCCTCATAAATAGGATGCATGCTATCATCATAATAAATTTGCTCATAGAAACTTGGGAGGCTAAAAATATCATCTTCATTAAACATAGCATCCCCAAGCTTGGGACAAACATTAATTGCAGCAAATATATTCTCAAACACATCATTCTCATCAAACATAGCACCCCCAAGCTTGGGCCTTTTCATATTATAAGCATAATCGCTCTCATCATTAATAGTATGGATAGCACCAATAGTATAGCAATTATCATCATCACAATGAGTAATAGGAGAAACATCATTTGGGAGGGACACCATTTTACCTTTGCTTCTCCGTCTTTTCTTTTTCTTCTCACCATGTGTTGGTTTAATCCTCTTTTTGGAGCTCCTTATTAGTGAGATGGGTTGAATAGAAGTCTCCTCCTCGTTACCTGATTCATCATAAGAAATAATAGGAAGATATTGGGAAGTCTCTTCCCTTTCATTAGTATTCTCTTCATCTTCTATTTGTTTTATTTTATTTATGTAATTGGCAATATAAGGATTTTCAATGCAATTCATCGCACAATACTTATAAATTTCCTCTAGATCAATATCAAGAAATTTCTTAAGATTAAATTCTGGAATATGCTTAGTTGCATGTTTCAATTCTTCATAACCCAAAAGCAAACTAAGTTCATTATGATGTGCAAGGGAAATCAAGTCATCACAATTTTTGGACACGATTTGATCATGAAACAATTTTCATCGGAGACTTAAATGACCACGTTCATTGCAAAGTTCACAAGTACGGCGGAGATATTTTAAATTTTCAGCACTCACATCTAGCCTTTCTTGCAACCATTTAGTTTCCAAATACTTATGCCTCTTGCAAAATCTATCTTCTCTATTTGGTGTGTACTTGCAAGCTCTATATATTCCGCAAAAATTGACATGCTTATAAGAGACATTTTCATCATGACTAGTGCAATCATGATTAGTACTATGCATATTGAAAGAGTTCATACTAACAACATTAAAATCATGCTCATCATTCAAAGATTTAGTGCCAAACATTTTATAAACTTCTTCTTCTAGCACTTGAGCACAATTTTCCTTTCCATCATTCTCACGAAAGATATTAAAAAGATGAAGTGTATGAGGCAAACTTAATCCTATTTTTTTGTAGTTTTATATACTAAATTAGTGATAAAACAAGAAACAAAAAGATTCGATTGCAAGATCTAAAGATATACCTTCAAGCACTCACCTCCCCGGCAACGGCGCCAGGAAAGAGCTTGATGTCTACTACGCAACCTTCTCCTTGTAGACGTTGTTGGCCTCCAAGTGCAGAGGTTTGTAGGACAGTAGCAAATTTCCCTCTAGTGGATGACCTAAGGTTTATCAATCCGTGGGAGGCGTAGGATGAAGATGGTCTCTCTCAAACAACCCTGCAACCAAATAACAAAGAGTCTCTTCTGTCCCCAACACACCCAATACAATGGCAAATTGTATAGGTGCACTAGTTCGGCGCAAAGGTGGTGATACAAGTGCAATATGGATGGTAGATATAGGTTTTTGTAATCTGAAAATATAAAAACAACAAGGTAAAAAGTGGTAAAAGTGAGCGTAAACGGTATTGCAATGCTAGGAAACAAGGCCTAGGGTTCATACTTTCACTAGTGCAAGTTCTCTCAACAATAATAACATAATTGGATCATATAACTATCCCTCAACATGCAACAAAGAGTCACTCCAAAGTCACTAATAGCGGAGAACGAACAAAGAGATTATGGTAGGGTCGAAACCAGCTCAAAGTTATCCTTTCTGATCGATCTATTCAAGAGTCCGTAGTAAAATAACACGAAGCTATTCTTTCCGTTCGATCTATCATAGAGTTCGTACTAGAATAACACCTTAAGACACAAATCAACCAAAACCCTAATGTCACCTAGATACTCCAATGTCACCTCAAGTATCCGTGGGCATGATTATACGATATGCATCACACAATCTCAGATTCATCTATTCAACCAACACAAAGTACTTCAAAGAGTGCCCCAAAGTTTCTACCGGAGAATCAAGACGAAAACGTGTGCCAACCCCTATGCATAAGTTCATTGAACCCGCAAGTTGATCACCAAAACATACATCAAGTCGATCACGTGAACATCCCATTGTCACTACAGATAAGCACGGCAAGACATACATCAAGTGTTCTCAAATCCTTAAAGACTCAATCTGACAAGACAACTTCAAGGGGAAAACTCAATTCATCACAAGAGAGTAGAGGGGGAGAAACATCATAAGATCCAACTATAATAGCAAAGCTCGCGATACATCAAGGTCATATCAACATAGCTACTGGTACATACCCTCAGCCCCGAGGGTGAACTACTCCCTCCTCGTCATGGAGAGTGCCGGGATGATGAAGATGGCCACCGGTGAGAGATCCCCTCCGACAGGGTGCCGAAACAGGGTCCCGATTGGTGTTTGGTGGCTACATAGGCTTGCGGCAGCGGAACTCCCGATCTATTGTGCTCCTCGATGTTTTTAGGGTATATGGACATATATAGGCGAAAGAAGTCAGTCAGGGGAGCCACAAGGGGCCCACGAGGGTGGGGGCATGCCTCCCTACCTCGTGGCTTCCTTGTTGCTTCCCTTACGTATACTCCAAGTCTTCTGGATTTCTTCCGTTCCAAAAATAACTCTCCCGAAGGTTTCATTCCGTTTGGACTCCGTTTGATATTCCTTTTCTTCGAAACACCGAAATAGGCAAGAAAACAGAATTTGGGCTGGCCTCTGGTTAATAGGTTAGTCCCAAAAATAATATAAAAGTCCTTAGTAAAGACCATAAACATCCAAAACAGATAATATAATAGCATGAATACTTCATAAATTATAGATACGTTGGAGACGTATCAATCCCAGTGGCACATCTTGTGGAAAGACGTCGGTGAACTCCTGCAAAATGTTAGTGACAGCAGGAGGGAAAGAGGAAAGTACATCCTCGAAAGAAAATAATGCCTCTTTGCACACAAAAACATAGCAAACAGATTTGCTGAAATCTAGATCATCAATATCAGATTTTGTGGCAAGTAAACATGCACTTTTTAATTTAATTGCAGAAGCAACACTAGATGGTTTATTATTAGGCTTCATTTGTAGCTCAAATTCTTTTGCCATAATATGATTTTCACTCTTATTTTTCTCCTGTTTTGCTTTATTAGCTCTACTAATATCATCTTTTAAAATGGAATCATGAGTCATAGGAAACAAAATAATATTTTAATCCTTATGAACAAGAGTGTACTGATTATTTCTACCATGGTGTACAGAATTTTTATCAAATTTCCATGGTCTACCAAGTAATAAGGAACATTCATGCATAGGTACCACATCACAATCAACATAATCAACATATGTAGAGATACTAAAATGCATACGAACAGTACGTGTTACCTTAACCTTGCCGCTGTTGTTGAACCATTGGATGTAGTAAGGCTGTGGATGTGGTCTTGTGGTGAGAGATAGCTTCACCATCTCTATGCTAGCCAAGTTGTTGCGGCTCCCTCCATCTATGATGACACAAACCGAACATTCCTTCACAACTCCCTTTGTATTGAACAAATTATGCCTATGATTTTGCTCAACTTGTGTGACCCGCACACTCAAAACACGTTGAGCAACTAAAGATTCATACCTATCAGCATCTTCAGGAGCCATGTATTGCGTCTCATGATCAAAATCATCTCCACCGTGTTCTTCACTTGTAATAAGAGCCAAAGTCTCCTTATCAGTCACTAGCGGACTCATACCCACCATCCTCAGTAGCAATCATCACATGCTTAGATGGGCATTGATGACCCACAAGTGTATGGGGTCAATTGTAACCCTTTTCGGTAAGTAAGAGTGTTGAACCCAACAAGGAGCAGAAGGAAATGATAAGTGGTTTACAACAATGTAATGTATGCAAGTGCTAAAATTGTAAGTAGCGGGGTAGTTTGGTAGCAAGATAATTTGTAACGAGCAAGTAACAATAGTAGTAACAAAAGTGCAGAAAGGTAGCCCAATAATTTTGATGCAAAGGACAGGACAAAACGGTTTCTTATGATAAGCAAAGTGTTCTTGAGGGTACACGGGAATTTCATCTAGTCACTTTCATCATGTTGGCTTAATTCCTGTTCGGTACATTGATAATTTAATATGTGGGTGGACCGGTGCTTAGGTGCTGTTCTTACTTGAACAAACCTCATACTTATGATTAACCCTCTCGCAAGCATCTGAAACTATGAGAAAAGTATTAAGAATAAATTCTAACCATAGCATTACAATTTTGGATCCAATCGGTCCCTTACGGAATAGCTCATAAACTGGGGTTTAAGCTTCTGTCACTCTCACAACCCACCATCTAATAACTACTCCACAATGCATTCCCTTAGGCCCAAATATGCTGAAGTGTCATGCAGTCGACGTTCACATGACACCACTAAGAGAATGGCAACATACATACCATCAAAATATGGAACACATATCAAGTTCACATGATTACATGCAACATGATTTCTCCCATGACCTCAAGAAAGAAAGTAACTACTCACAAATGATAAACATGCTCAAGATCAGAGGGGTAGTGAATAGCATAATGGATCTGAACATATAATCTTCCACCAAATAAACCATATAGTAATTAACTACAAGATGTAATCAACACTACTAGTCACCCACGAGCACCAATCTATAGTTTTGATACAAAGATTGAACACAAGAGATGAACTAGGGTTTGAGATGAGTTGGTGCTATGAAGATGTTGATGAAGATAGCCCTACCCAAGATGGGAGAATTGTTGGTGATGATGATGACGATGATTTCCCCCTCCGGGAGGGAAGTTCTCCCGGTGGAATCGCTCCACCGGAGGGCAAAAGTGCTCCTGCCCAAGTTCCGCCTTGAGGCGGCGGAACTTCATCCCGAATGTCCTCCCCTTATTTTTTTTTTCTAGGTAAAAATGACTTATATACTAGAAGATGGGCACCCGAGGTGGGCCGAGGAGGGCAGCACCCACCAGGGTGCGCCTGGGCCTCTTGGCACGCCCAGGTGGGTTGTGCCCACCTGGTAGCCTCCTCTGGTACTTATTTGCTCCAATATTCCTTAAATATTCCATAAAAAATCCTCGGGGAGTTTCAAGTCATTTGGAGTTGTGCAGAATAGGTAGCTTGACGTAGCTTTTTCAGGTCCAGATTTCCAGTTGCGAGAATTCTCCCCCTTGGTGCATACCTTGCATATTATGAGAGAAAAGGCATTAGAATTACTCCAAAAAGCATTATTATACAATAAAAAACTTAAATAAAAGTAGGAAAACATGATGCAAAAATGGACGTATCAACTCCCCTAAGCTTATACCTCGCTTGTCCTCAAGAGAAAACCGAAATAGAAAAACAAGTCCACATGCTTAGAGAGAGAGGTGTCGATGAAACAAAAATACGGACATAGCAGCATCATCTGACTTATTATAACAGCAATAAACTTTAATATGAACCTTTATTATAGAACTTTAATCATAGACTTCTCATGAACAAGTGACAATTCATCACAACATTGAAGTATAAAGCATAAACTCTATTGTAAACTAACAAACTATGTTCTTAGTCAACTTTGCAACTACAATTCATCATCTTTTCAGTAAGGGTCACGTATCGGAGCCTTTAGGCAAGTCCACATACTCAGCCGTCATTTAGTCTTCTATGATTGCTAACACTCACCGCGTACACATGAGCAAAACATTTCAACTGGACACAAAGAAGGATGGGGGCTTATAGTTGCGCCTCCCAACACACCCATCTCAAGTGTGATGCCAACAATAATAACTTATGCTACCGGACATATGTGCCTATATCTTTTATCACCACATGATGCTTGCCAAAGGAGAAAAATAAAAGGAATAGAGAGAAAAACTTTGACTCTTGCATAAAAGTAAATACATGAAAGTAAAAGATAGGCCCTTCACAGAGGGAAGCAGAGGTTGCCATGCGCTTTTTGTTTGTATGCTCAACCCGTTAATGCAAGAGAACGTCACGTTATATTGCCCCTTGTGATGGCAACCTTTATTATGTAGTTTGTCGCTTTTATTCTTCACCATCACAAGTTCGCACAACGCTCAATTTTCCCTTACACTAAATGATCTCACATTTTTATAAGCAATTTTTATTGCCCTTTTTGCACCGATGACAACTTACTTGAAGGATCTTACTCAATCCATAGGTAGGTATGGTGGACTCTCAAACAAGATAGGTTTAAGGGTTTTGGATGCACAAGTAGTATCTCTACTTAGTGCAGAGTTTTTGGCTAGCAAAGATAGGGGCAAGCACCACATGTTGAAGGATCTATGACAATATGACTTCTTTGTGAATATGAACAAACATAAATCATTAAGTTGTCTTCCTTGTCCAACGTCATTAATTTTGGCATATAATATTTTGATGGGTGCTCACAATCACAAAAGATTTACATGATAATATATGTGAATCTTCTCTTCCCTTATTAATTCTTTCATGTGTTGCATCATTGACCAATGCTATGTTTGTCAATCTAAAATAAAATTTTCTACTTATACTTTTCCTTGTGTAATGTCATCACTTACCATAAAATTAGCATATGATCTTTTTTTATTTCCTTTCTTTTTATTGCAGCAAGAAAGTAAAGAAGTCAAAACTCAAACTAAACTTTATTATATTTTGCACACGATTACAAGGATTGATCACTAAGCAAACTCACAAAAAGCAAGGATCAAACTAAACTTTTATTCATCTAATAGCAAAAGATAACCATTGATCAAACTAAGAAAATAAAGGCAAAAGATAGTGGAGATTGATACGATACCGGGGCACCTCCCCCAAGCTTGGCGAAAGCCAAGGGGAGTGCCCATACCCAATACTCATTTTTCTTTTGGTGGTGATGAAGTAGAAGGTTTCTTGTCTTTCCTCTGTTGGAAAGATGCCCTAGAGGCAATAATAAATTAGTTATTATTATTATATTTCCTTGTTCTTGATAATCGTTTATTATCCATGCTATAATTGTATTGATAAGAAACTCAGATACATGTGCGGATACATAGACAACACCATGTCCCTAGTAAGCCTCTAGTTGACTAGCTCGTTGACCAATAGATGGTTACGGTTTCCTGACCATGGACATTGGATGTCGTTGATAACGAGATCACATCATTAGGAGAATGATGTGATGGACAAGAACCAATCCTAAGCCTAGCACAAAGATCGTGCAGTTCGTATGCTAAAGCTTTTCTAATGTCAAGTATCATTTCCTTAGACCATGAGATTGTGCAAATCCCAGATACCTTAGGAATGCTTTGGGTGTACCAAATGTCACAACGTAACTGGGTGGCTATAAAGGTGCACTACAAGTATCTCCGAAAGTGTCTGTTGGATTGGCACGAATCGAGACTGGGATTTGTCACTCCGTGTGACGGAGAGGTATCTCTGGGCCCACTCGGTAGGACATCATCATAATGTGCACAATGCGACCAAGGGGTTGATCACGGGGATGATGTGTTACGGAACGAGTAAAGAGACTTGCCGGTAACAAGATTGAACAAGGTATCGGGATACCGACGATCGAATCTCGGGCAAGTACTATACCGCTGGACAAAGGGAATTGAATACGGGATTGATTGAATCCTCGACATCGTGGTTCATCCGATGAGATCATCGTGGAACATGTGGGAGCCAACATGGGTATCCAGATCCCGCTGTTGGTTATTGGGCAGAGAATTGTCTCGGTCATGTCTACGTGTCTCCCGAACCCGTAGGGTCTACACACTCCAGGTTCGATGACGCTAGGGTTATAGGGAATAAATGTATGTGGTTACCTAATGTTGTTCGGAGTCCCGGATGAGATCTCGGACGTCAAGAGGAGTTCCGGGATGGTCCGGAAGTAAAGATTTATATATGGGAAGTCCTGCTTTGGTTACCGGGAAAGTTTCGGGTGCTATCGGTAACGTAACGGGACCACCGGGAGGGTCCCGGGGGTCCACCAGGTGGGGCCACCAGCCCCAGAAGTCTGCGTGGGCCAAGTGTGGGAGGGGACCAGCTCCAGGTGGGCTGGTGCGCCCCCCCAACAAGGCCCAAGGCGCAGGGAGAGTGGGAGGGGGCAAACCGTAGGTCCAGATGGGCCCTAAGGCCCACCCTAGGTGCGCCCCCCTCTCTCCCCCCTTGGCCGCCACCCAGATGGGATCTGGGGGCTGCCGCCACCCCTAGGGAGGGAACCCTAGGTGGGGGCGCAGCCCCTCCTCTCCCCATATATATACTTGAGGTTTGGGGGCTGCCCAACACATGATTTGATCTCCCTCTTGGCGCAGCCCTACCCCTCTCCCTCCTCGTCTCTTGCGGTGCTTGGCGAAGCCCTGCTGGAGTGCCACGCTCCTACACCACCACCACGCCATCGTGCTGCTGCTGGACGGAGTCTTCCCCAACCTCTCCCTCTCTCCTTGCTGGATCAAGGCATGGGAGACGTCACCGGGCTGCATGTGTGTTGAACGCGGAGGTGTCGTCCGTTCGGCACTAGGATCATCGGTGATTTGGATCACGACGAGTACGACTCCATCAACCCCATTCACTTGAACACTTCCACTTAGCGATCTACAAGGGTATGTAGATGCACTCTCCTTCCCCTCGTTGCTAGTATCTCCATAGATTGATCTTGGTGATGCGTAGAAAATTTTGAATTTCTGCTACGTTCCCCAACAGTGGCATCATGAGCTAGGTCTATGTGTAGTTTCTATGCACGAGTAGAACACAAAGCAGTTGTGGGCGTCGATATTGTCAATTTACTTGTCGTTACTAGTCTTATCTTGATTCGGCGGCATCGTGGGATGAAGCGGCCCGGACCGACCTTACACGTACGCTTACGTGAGACAGGTTCCACCGACTGACATGCACTTGTTGCATAAGGTGGCTAGCGGGTGCCAGTCTCTCCCACTTTAGTCGGATCGGATTCGATGAAAAGGGTCCTTATGAAGGGTAAATAGCAATTGGCATATCACCGTTGTGGCTTTGCGTAGGTAAGAAACGTTCTTGCTAGAAACCCATAGCAGCCACGTAAAACATGCAACAACAATTAGAGGACGTCTAACTTGTTTTTGCAGGGTATGCTATGTGACGTGATATGGCCAAAAAGAATGTTATGAATGATATGTGATGTATGAGATTGATCATGTTCTTGTAATAGGAATCACGACTTGCATGTCGATGATTATGACAACCGGCAGGAGCCATAGGAGTTGTCTTAATTTATTGTATGACCTGCGTGTCAATGAACAACGCCATGTAATTACTTTACTTTATTGCTAAACCGTTAGCCATAGTAGTAGAAGTAATAGTTGGCGAGACAACTTCATGGAGACACGATGATGGAGATCATGATGATGGAGATCATGGTGTCATGCCGGTGACGATGATGATCATGGAGCCCCGAAGATGGAGATCAAAAGGAGCAAAATGATATTGGCCATATCATGTCACTTTTTGATTGCATGTGATGTTTATCATGTTTATGCATCTTATTTGCTTAGAACGACAGTAGTAAATAAGATGATCCCTCATTAAAATTTCAAGAAGGTGTTCCCCCTAACTGTGCACCGTTGAGAAAGTTCATTGTTTCGAAGCACCACGTGATGATCGGGTGTGATAGATTCTAACCTTCACATACAACGGGTGTAAGCCAGATTTACACACGTGAAACACTTAGGTTAACTTGACGAGCCTAGCATGTACAGACATGGCCTCGGAACACAAGAGACCGAAAGGTCGAGCATGAGTCGTATGGTAGATACGATCAACATGAAGATGTTCACCGATGATGACTAGTCCGTCTCACGTGATGATCGGACACGGCCTAGTTGACTCGGATCATGTAATCCCTTAGATGACTAGAGGGAAGTCTATCTGAGTGGGAGTTCATAAGATGAACTTAATTATCCTGAACATAGTCAAAAGATCTTTGCAAATTATGTCGTAAGCTCGCGCTTTAGTTCTACTGTTTAGATATGTTCCTAGAGAAAATTCAGTTGAGAGTTGATAGTAGCGATTATGCAGACTAGGTCCGTAAACTGAAGATTGTCCTCGTTGCTTCAAAGGAGGCTTATGTCCTTAATGCACCGCTCAGTGTGCTAAACCTCGAACGTCGTCTGTGGATGTTGCGAACATCTGACACACACGTTTTGATAACTACGTGATAGTTCAATAATGTTAAACGGTTTAGAGTTGAGGCACCGAAGACGATTTCGAAACATCACGAAACATATGAGATGTTTCGAGGGCTGAAATTGGGATTCCAGGCTCGTGCCCATGTCAAGAGGTATAAGACCTCCGACGAGTTTCTTAGCCTACAAACTAAGGGAGAAAAGCTCAATCGTTGAGCTTGTGCTCAGATTGTCTGAGTACCACAATCACTTGAATCGAGTGGGAGTTAATCTTCCAGATGAGATAGTGATGTTTTTCCAAAGTCATTGCCACCAAGCTGCTAGAGCTTCGTGATGAACTATAACATATCAGGGATAGATATGATGATCCTTGATAGATTCGCGATGTTTGACACCGTGAAAGTACAAATCAAGAAGGAGCATCAATTGTTGATGGTTGGTGAAACCACTAGTTTCAAGAAGGGCAAGGGAAAGAAGGGATACTTCATGAAACGGCAAATCAGCTGCTGCTCTAGTGAAGAAACCCAAGGTTGAACCCAAACCCGAGACTAAGTGCTTCTGTAATAAGGGGAACAGTCACTAGAGCAGAATTACCCTAGATACTTGGTAGACGAGAAGGCTGGCAAGGTCGATAGAAGTATATTGGATATACATGTGTACTTTACTAGTACTCCTAGTAGCACCAGGGTATTAGATACCGGTTCGGTTGCTAAGTGTTAGTAACTCGAAATAAAAGGCTGCGGAGTAAACTGAGACTAGCTAAAGGTGAGCTGGCGATATGTGTTGGAAGTGTTTTCCAATCTTGATGTGATCAAGCATCGCACGCTCCCTCTACCATCGAGATTGGTGTTAAACCTAAATAATTGTTATTTGGTGTTTGCGTTGAGCATAGACATGATTGGATTATGTTTATCGCAATACGGTTATTCATTTAAGGAGAATAATGGTTACTCTGTTTATTTGAATAATACCTTCAATGGTCTTGCACCCAAAATGAATGGTTTATTGAATCTCGATCGTAGTGATACACATGTTCATGCCAAAAATATAAGATAGTAATGATAGTACCACCTACTTGTGGCACTGCCATATAAGTCATATTGCTATAAAACGCATGAAGAAGCTCCATGTTGATGGATCTTTGGACTCACTCGTTTTTTGAAAAGTTTGAGACATGCTAACCATTTCTATTGGTATGCACGCATGAAGAAACTCCATGCAGATGGATCGTTTAGGACTCACTTGATTTTGAATCACTTGAGACATGCAAATCATACCACATGGGCAAGATGACTAAAAAGCCTCATTCTTCAGTAAGACGGAACAAGAAAGCAACTTGTTGGAAGTAACACATTTTGATGTGTGCAGTCTGATGAGTGCTGAGGCATGCAGTGGACATCGTTATGTTCTTACTTCATAGATGATTCGAGTAGATTTTGAGTATGTTTATTGATGAAACACAAATCTGAATTATTGAAAGGTTCAAGTAATTTCAGAGTGAAGTTCAAGATCGTCGTGACAAGAGGATAAAATGTCTATGATATGATCATAGAGATGAGTATCTGAGTTACGAGTTTGGCATACAATTAACACATTGTGGAAATTGTTTCACAACCAGTACCGCCTGGAACACCATAGTGTGATGGTGTGTCCGAACATCATAACTGCACCCTATTGGATATGGTGCATACCATGATGTCTCTTATCGAATTACCACTATCGTTTATGGGTTAGGCATTAGAGACAACCACATTCACTTTAAATGGGGAACCACGTAATTCCGTTGAGATGACACCGTATGAACTATGGTTTAGAGAAACCTAAGCTGTCATTTCTTAAATGTTTGGGGCTGTGATGCTTATGTGAAAAAGTTTCAGGTTGATAAGCTCGAACCCAAAGAGGATAAATGCAACTTCATAGGACACCCAGAACAGTTGGGTATACCTCCTGTCTCAAATCCGGAAGCAAAAGGGATTGTTTCTAGAATCTGGTCCTTTCTCGAGGAAAAGTTTCTCTTGAAAAATTGAGTGGGAGGATGGTGGAGACTTGATGAGGTTATTGAACCATCACTTCAAATAGTGTGTAGCAGGGCACAGGAAGTTGTTCCTATGGAGCCCACACCAATTGAAGTGGAAGCTAATGATAGTGATCATGAAACTTCAGATCAAGTCACTACCAAACCTCGTAGGTCGACAAGGATGCGTACTACTTCAGAGTGGTACTTAATCCTGTCTAGGAGGTCATGTTGCTAGACAACAATGAACCTACGGGCTATGGAGAAGCGATGATGGGCCCGTATTCCGACAAATGGCTCGAGGCCATAAAATCCGAGAGAGGATCCATGTATAAAACAAGGTGTAGACTTTGGAAGAACTACCTGATGGTCGTAAGGCTGTTAGGTACAGATGGATTCTAAAAGGGAAGACAGACAATGATGGTATGTGTCACCATTAAGAAAGCTCGACTTGTCGCTAAGATGTTTTCCGACAAGTTCAAGGAGTTGACTACGGTGAGGCTTTCTCACTCGTAGCGATGCTAAGAGTCTGTTGGAATTGGATTAGCAGTTACTGCATTATTTATGAAATCTTGTAGATAGGATGTCAAAACATTGTTTCCTCGACAATTTTCTTGAGGAAAGTTTGTATACAACCAGAAGGTTTTGTCAGTCCTGAAAGATGCTAACAAGCATGCAAAGCTCCAGTAGTCCTTCTAAGGACTGGAGTAAGCATCTTGGAGATGGAATATACACTTTGATGAGATGATCAAAGATTTTGGGTTTATACAAAGTTTATGAGAAACTTGTATTTCCAAAGAAGTGAGTGGGAGCACTATAGAATTTCTGATAAGTAGATGTTGTAAACATATTGTTGATCAGAAATGATGTAGAATTTCTAGAAAGCATATAGGGTTATTTGAAAAGTGTTTTTCAATGGAAAACCTGGATTAGGCTACTTGAACAATAAGCATCAAGATCTATAAGATAGATCAAAATGCTTAATAGTACTTTCAAATGAGCACATACCTTGACATGATCTTGAAGGTGTTCAAGATGGATCAGTCAAAGAAGGAGTTCTTGCCTGAGTTGTAAGGTATGAAGTTAAGACTTAAAGCTCGACCACGGCAGAAGAAAGAGAAAGGATGAATGTCGTCCCCTGTGCCTTAGCCATAGGCTCTATATAGTATGCCATGCTTTGTACCGCACCTGATATGTGCCTTGCCACGTGTCTGGCAAGGGGGTACAAGAATGATCCAGGAATGGATCATTGGACAGCGGTCAAAATTGTCCTTGGAGTAATAAGGACATGTTTCTCGATTATGGAGGTGATAAAGAGTTCGGCGTAAAGGGTTACGTCGATGCAAGCTTTAACACCTATCTGAATGACTCTGAGTAGCAAACTGGATACGTATAGTGGAGCAACCATTTGGAATAGCTCCAAGTGGAGCGTGGAAGCAGCATTTACAATATGACCTAGAGATTTGCAAAGTACATACGGATGTGAATGTTGCAGACCCGTTGACTAAAACCTCTCTTACAAGCAAAACATGATCAAACCCCAGAACTCATTGAGTCTTAATCACATGATGATGTGAACTAGTTTAGTGACACTAGTAAACTCTTTGGATGTTGGTCACATGGCGATGTGACCTGTGAGTGTTAATCACATGGCGATGTGAACTAGATTATTGACTCTAGTGCAAGTGGGAGATTGTTGGAAATATGCCCTAGAGGCAATAATAAATTAGTTATTATTATTATATTTCCTTGTTCTTGATAATCGTTTATTATCCATGCTATAATTGTATTGATAGGAAACTCATATACATGTGTGGATACATAGACAACACCATGTCCCTAGTAAGCCTCTAGTTGACTAGCTCATTGATCAATAGATGGTTACGGTTTCCTGACCATGGACATTGGATGTCATTGATAACGGAATCACATCATTAGGAGACCGATGTGATGGACAAGACCCAATCCTAAGCCTAGCACAAAGATTGTGTAGTTCGTATGCTAAAGCTTTTTCTAATGTCAAGTTTGTGCAAATCCCGGATACCTTAGGAATGCTTTGGGTGTACCAAACATCACAACGTAACTGGGTGGCTATAAAGGTGCACTACGGGTATCTCCGAAAGTGTCTGTTGGGTTGGCACGAATCGAGACTGGGATTTGTCACTCCGTGTGACGGAGAGGTATCTCTGGGCCCACTCGGTAGGACATCATCATAATGTGCACAATGTGACCAAGGGGTTGATCACGGGATGATGTGTTACGGAACGAGTAAAGAGACTTGCCGGTAACGAGATTGAACAAGGTATCGGGATACCGACGATCGAATCTCGGGCAAGTACTATACCGCTAGACAAAGGGAATTGAATACGGGATTGATTGAATCCTCGACATCGTGGTTCATCCGATGATATCATCGTGGAACATGTGGGAGCCAACATGGGTATCCAGATCCCTCTGTTGGTTATTGGCCGGAGAATTGTCTCGGTCATGTCTACGTGTCTCCTGAACCCGTAGGGTCTACACACTTAAGGTTCGATGACGCTAGGGTTATAGGGAATAAATGTACGTGGTTACTGAATGTTGTTCGGAGCCTCGAATGAGATCCCGGACGTCACGAGGAGTTCCGGAATGGTCCGGAGGTAAAGATTTATATACGGGAAGTCCTGCTTTGGTCACCGGAAAAGTTTCGGGTGCTATCGGTAACGTACCGGGACCACCGGGAGAGTCCCGGGGGTCCACCAGGTGGGGCCACCAGCCCCAGAAGGCTGCGTGTGTCAGGACCCCGACTCAATGCCACATCGATCTAGCATGTAACACCTCATATCACTTTGCGGCCTCACGCACGGTATCCCCACGGGTGTCGCCTTACCTTTGCCCGGGACCGTTTGCGCCTTTTGGCACACGTATATGACAGTGTCGCTAGCATCCATATGATAAGGAGCCCGGGCTGACATGGCTAGTCGTAAACCCAAAGTGGCACTAACTTACAGGGACAGGCATCCATGACCCAGCATCGAACGTGTCGGTCATCAACGAGTGAATCCAGGCTGTAGCACTGGGCTAACAGGACTCCGGTGAACCGGGCTGTAGCGGGCTAACAGGACTCCGGTATTCATCGCGTGACATTTCCCCGAAGGGACAGACACAGGAACGAAGAAGGACACATGCCGGCCAGCCTAAGTGTTCCGGAGCAGTAGCAAGCTACCAGGGCTCAGAGGAAACACTAGGAGACATTTCCCGGTAAGAGAGACTACTAAGGATAAACAACTAGATAGTCAGATCCCACACATAGCAATACACATTACACGTACGCATAACATGCAAGTATGTGTTGTACAACATGGCATCACAGCATAACTCAACAACTCATATAGATAAGGCTCAAAGAGCCATCATAGCATTTATTACAAACAGGGGTCACATGACCCAACATTCAGAGCAATCAAGCAACAAACGGAAGCATTACATGTCTGAGTACAGACATCTATAAATGAAAAAAGGCTGAAAGCCTGACTATCTACAACGTCCGATCAAGATCGTAGCTGAGGTACAAGCTACTTGTCGAAGTCCACGAGAACACTAGTAAGACCGAAGTCTCCGCTGCAAAAACATAAATAAAGCAACATGAGTACAAAGGTACTCAGCAAGACTTACATCAGATCCTATCATACATGCATTTGTATCAAGAGGGTAATGTGGGGTTAGTTGCAGCAAGCCAGCTTTGACTCTGTGGCTATCCTGTTCTACGACTACCAGAACTTCTTTGAGGTGATATGGCGCACACGAGTCCACTAAACACCACACAATACACCACTATGGATTCATTCCCGTCTCCCTACGAGAAGGCCATCCATAGCACTCACACTTGTCTTGAGCATTTTAGAGTATCCACTTCAAGTTGTCTATGTACCATGTAAGCATCCAAGAAGTCCATAACCGCGGACCCGGCTATTCGAATAGATCATGTTAACCCTGCAGGGGTGTACTTCTTCACACACGCTCTCGCCACTTACCGCCATGTACACGTCATGTATCTCGGCAACCTTCAAGCGGAAGCCTGGCGAGGGTGTCGGCCACGACCTGACTAACAACATAAGACTCTAATCCAGGTTTATCGCCTATTCAGGTTCCATCCGCAAGGAGATCCGGCCGGGGTGTCGCTCACGGCCCCAAACGATGTGAGCAGGGTTCCCAAGCCCACCATCCGGGTGCCACTTGGTACACCGTGCCACCTGTGCCTAGTCTGTCCCAAGCCCACCCTGCCGGGTGCCACTCGGTAGAAAAATAACACTACCTACAAACACCAGAAACTAGTTGCGACTCCTGGACAGAGATCAAGTCGGTTAATAAGTCGAGAGGGGTCGAGTTACCGGAACCTAATGTGTGGTAGTATCGAGTCATTGGACAACATACATAGAACTCAGTGCTTAAGGACGGTTCCAGTGAGACAACCCACCATGTACTCCTACATGGCCTCTCACCACTACCTTTACCAAATCGTGTTCACACACTTCACTCTCAGCATCAGAACATATCGTAACACTCCAATTCATTCCCAATGAATCAGACCTGACACAACTCTAAGCAATAGCAGGCATAGCATGGTGGGAACACAACATGGCTCAATCAACTCCTACACATGCTAGTGGGTTTCAACTATTTACTGTGGCAATGACAGGTCATGCAGAGGAATGGGTTCAACTACCGCAGCACAAAGTAGCAGATGAATCGTTGTTGTCCTAATGCAATAACTGAGAGCAGGAGCGAGAGAGTAGGGTTTTATCGAAATGAACAAGGGGGTTTGCTTGCCTGGTAAATCAACAAGGGAGGCACTGCTTCACAGACAGGTACTCTGGAACATCTCCGGAGCAAGACCTATCGAGAAGGAACGGTGCCAACAATCAATACACAAGCATATGCAACAATATGATGCATGAACATGGCATGAAGATGTGATGTTGTTTGAGCTAATGCAACTAGTAATCATTTGGTTTGAAGTCCATTTGAACCAAAAGCTCAAATGCAACTCTAAAATAAGTCTCTTAATATGTCATAATGTGTTTTCTCATATTCAGCATGTATAAGTTGGTTTGTCATGCATGAAACTAGTACAGATGGATAGATTACATTTTTCTGATAATTTTTCATATATAAATTATTTCAATCTGAGCTATGGTTGAATTTCTATGAATTTTTGAAGTTTAAATCATTTTCTGGAATTTCCTGAATTAATTTAAATCCAGAAATCAAATAATTGCGTCAGCACTGTGTCATGCTTGCGTCAGCAAGTCAACAGCGCTGACTGGTCAAACCTGACGTGTGGGGTCCACACGTCAGTGACAGGGGGTTAAACAGGGTTAGTTTAATCCTAACTAAAGGATTAGTGGCGCTGGGGCCCACTGTCAGTGTCAGGGGGTTAACTAAGTGGGTTGTTAGCTGCTAATGGCGGCCCATGTCATCTCACCGGAGTTCAACGCCGGCGAGCACACAGACGCGGAGGCGCTGATCGGAACGGCGGCTCCGGCGATCAAATCGATGGCCGAGCCCATCTACGAGGAGCTGGGGCTCGTGCGCATCCAACGGTGGCAGGGGGAGGGTGAGGCGTGGCCTGAGTCGAGCGCAGCGTCGACTTTGGCGGCGGTCGGAGTTCGGGATAGCGCGGGCGTGGGGCTGCAGCGGGCGGGCGCGGGCGTCGAGCACAGGCGGTAGCTACGAGGCAGCAGGAGCACGTCGGAGCTACTACGCAAGGCGGAGGTGCTCGGGGGCACGGAGCTCGCCGGCCATGGCGGACGGCGGCTTCGGGCGCTCGTGGGGCAGCGGCTACAGGGCACGCGCGAGAGAGAGAGGTGAGGGGAAAGGAAGAGGGGCTCACGGCGGACTCGCAGAGCAAGCCAGTGTGCTCGGGGACGTCCTGCGTGCGGCGAATCGACGGCGATGGCGATCTGCGGCGGCCGGAGGTGATGATGGCGACGGCGACGGCTCCACGGGGCGTCCGGCGTCTTGTGGCTTGACGGAGAGGACGAGGGAGTCGTGGCGGAGCTTCTGGACTCTACGGAGGGGCGAGGGAAGGCCGGTGGCCGCGGCAATGGTGGACGGCGGCGATGAGCTCCGCTCGGGCTGCG
>NC_041385.1:176574106-176692405 GCF_002162155.2 Triticum dicoccoides
GGCGACGTCCGGGGCGTTCCAGGGCGACGAGGAGGGCGCCATGCAGGCAGAGAGGGAGGTGGCGTGGCGCGGCGGAGCGCGCGCGCGTCGGGCACGCTCCCATCCCCCTGTCGAGGACGAAGACGACAGAGGAGGGGGCCAGTGGGCTGGGCCGGCGCTGGCTGCTGCTGGGCTGCACAGGGAGGAGGCCCAGGTAAGTATCCTTTTTTTATAACTGTTTTCTATTCTATTTTTCTGACATATGTTTTGGTTTAGTAATAATACTAAATCAATTTATTACCTTATGCCAATTTTTGCAGGAGCTAACTATATTATTCCAGAGCTCCTTAATAAATGGCATAGTTTTTGGACATATATTAATATATATAACTAATATATTTCCAATGCAAATATTTATGCATTAATTCCAAATGCCCAAAATAAATACTTATGAGCTCTTAAAAATATTGGTTTGATTTTTATCTCTGTCCAATATTTTCAGAGAGTAGCATGAGCATTTTCTTGGACCTTTTTGGAGCAATTTTTATTTGGGTCATTTCAAAAATGATTCTGAGGGTTCCACCAATCCTCATTTCAAATTTAAATGGAATTTAAACATGATGCACAAATGACTAGCTGGTCTAGGTCATACCAGACTAGGGATGTGACAACTCGCCCCCACTTGGAAGAATCTCGTCCCGAGATTCAGGGGTTGACGGAAAGAAAGCGGGGTATTCCAGTCGAAGATGATCTTCTCGCTCCCAAGTAGCTTCTCTCTCGGAATGATGAGACCACTGAACCTTGAGAAACTTGATGTTCTGACGTCGAGTGACATGCTCTGCTTGATCAAGAATGCGAACCGGGTACTCTCGATATGTGAGGTTATCTTGGAGATCAAGCGTTTCGTGGTCCACTCCGCGGATGGGATCCGAGAAGCAACGCCTGAGTTGAGAGACGTGGAAGACATCATGAACTCGAGAAAGATGTGGGGGTAGTTCCAACTGGTAGGCAACCTCTCCTCGTTTAGCGAGAATGCGAAAGGGACCAATGTAACGAGGAGCCAACTTGCCCTTGATACCGAAACGATGGGTACCCTTCAAAGGAGTAACCCGACGGTAAGCTTGGTCGCCAATTTCATAAGTCATATCCTTATGATGACGATCGTACTGGCTCTTTTGACGAGACTGGGCTGTTTTCAAATTCTCACGAATGATGCGAACTTGCTCTTCTGCCTCCTGGATCATGTCCGGTCCAAAGAATTGTCTTTCACCGGTTTCTGACCAGTTCAAAGGTGTTCGACATCTTCGTCCATAGAGAACCTCAAAAGGAGCTTTCTTGAGGCTGGATTGATAGCTATTGTTATAAGCAAACTCGGCAAAAGGAAGACATTTCTCCCAATTCATACCGAATGAGATAACGCAAGCTCTAAGCATGTCTTCGAGAATTTGGTTGACCCGTTCCACCTGACCACTCGACTGAGGGTGGAAAGCGGTACTGAAGGAAAGATGGGTTCCCATGGCAGTTTGGAAACTCTCCCAGAAATGAGAAGTGAAAAGACTGCCACGGTCTGAATTGATCTCTAGTGGAACACCATGAAGTGACACTATTCGAGAAATGTATAAGTCAGCAAGCTGACTAGCAGTGATACTCTCTCGAACAGGAAGGAAGTGAGCCACTTTGGAAAGACAATCAACGACTACGAAGATAGCGTTATTCCCTCTCTTGGTCCTGGGAAAACCGGTGATGAAGTCCATACCAACTTTATCCCATTTCCTTTCAGGAATAGCTAAAGGCTGAAGAGTGCCAGCAGGTCTTTGATGCTCTGCCTTAACGCGACGACAAACGTCACATTTAGCAATGAACTCAGCGATTTCTCTCTTCATCCTAGTCCACCAGAACCTCTGGCGTAGGTCCTGATACATCTTAGTGCTACCGGGATGAATCGTGAGAGGAGATTCATGCGCCTCCTTAAGAATCAACTGCCGAAGATGTTGCTTCTTGGGGACCACCAGGCGGTTCCCAAAGAAAACAACACCTCGATCATCTATAGAGAAACTACCAGCAATACCCTTGGCAATGTTTCTCTTGATCCGGGTAATCCCCGTATCATGCTTCTGGGCTTCTATGATATGATCCACAAGAGTAGGTTTCGCCACCAAGGTAGAAAGGAATCCGTGAGGAGCGATGTGAAGGTTAAGCTTACAGAATTCCTCATGGAGAAGTGGTTGGCCTTGCTGCAACATGAGATTGTTGCAATAGGATTTACGGCTTAGAGCATCAGCCATGACATTGGCTTTGCCTGGGGTGTAGGTAATCCCTAGATCACAATCTGTGATCAACTCCAACCAACGTCTTTGCCTAAGGTTCAGATCCGGTTGGGTGAAGATATACTTGAGACTCTGGTGATCGGTGTAGATCTCGCAACGTTTACCAAGAAGGTAATGTCGCCAGGTCTTGAGTGCATAGACTACGGCTGCAAGCTCTAGATCATGTGTAGGATAATTCTCCTCATGTGGATGAAACTGTCGAGATGCATAGGCAATCACATGACGATCCTGCATAAGAATGCAACCTAGTCCCTCTCGTGAGGCGTCGCAGTAGATAATAAAGTCTTTAGTGAAATCCGGTGGCACAAGTACGGGAGAAGAAGTTAGGCGTCTTTTCAGTTCCTGAAAACTGTACTCACACTGTGGGGACCACTCAAACCTTTTATCTTTCTTGAGAAGTTCCGTGAGGGGTTTGGCTACTTTGGAGAAATTTTCAACAAAGCGGCGACAATAGCTGGCTAGACCAAGGAAACTCCTAACTTGTTTAACGATCTCAGGTGGAGTCCAATCGAGAACGGCCTTGACTCTCTCGGGATTGACAGCAATGCCCTTACCAGAAATTACGTGGCCTAGGTAGGTCACTTCTGGCAACCAAAATTCACACTTGGAGAACTTGGCATAAAGGCGGTGCTCTCTGAGTTTTTCTAACACAAGTCTAAGATGTTCGGCATGCTCTTCCTTGTTCTTCGAGTAAATAAGAATATCATCAAGGTAAACCACGACGAACTTATCTAAGTACTCCATGAAGATCGAGTTCATCAAGCGGGAGAATGTGGCTGGGGCGTTGGTTAGGCCAAAGGACATGACGGTGTACTCGTACTGGCCATAACGAGTGACAAAAGCTGTCTTGGGAATGTCCCCGTTTCTGATCTTAATTTGGTGGTAGCCTAACCTCAAATCCATCTTGGAGAAGACTGAGGATCCAGCGAGCTGATCATACAGGTCGTTGATCCTGGGGAGCGGATACTTGTTCTTTATCGTGACCAAATTAACGGGACGATAATCTACAACCATCCGGTCCGTACCATCCTTCTTCTTAACAAAGAGGACGGGGCAAGCCCAAGGAGAAGAACTAGGACGGATGAAACCCTTTTGCAAGGACTCATCAAGTTGTTTCTTAAGCTCGGCTAGTTCTAAGGGTGCCATCTTGTAAGGTCTCCTGGAGATTGGAGCTGTTCCTGGGATAAGATCTATGACGAACTCTACATCTCTGTCAGGTGGAACACCTGGCAGTTCCTCTGGAAAGACATCCGGAAAGTCATGGACTACCGGGATATCTTCAAGGTCTGGAAGAGGGCTGGCATTAAGAGAATAGAGCTGACGCTTTGCAACTCTAGTGGAGACAGTGACTATCTTGCCAGATGGGTGTGTAAGCTGAACAGATCTTGTGTAACAATCAATCTTGGCATGATGAGTTGTCATCCAGTCCATACCCAGATGATATTAATATCTGAGGACTTGAGGGCTACAAGTGATGCAAGGAATACAAGTCTGTCAACAAGGATTTCGTTACCATGGCTTACACTAGAGGTTTGCCATTTGGATCCAGGAGTTTGGATGACTAGCGGAGAGGGCATATCACAAAATGACATGTCGTGCAAACGAGCATAGCCTTCAGAAATGAAGGAGTGAGATGCTCCAGTATCGAATAGAACTGATACTGGGTGACAATTGACAAGGAGTGTACCAAGAACGACATACGGATCATCATGAGCGTCTTTAGCTGAGACGTGATGCACACGTCCACGTTCAGTGGGGGCTGACTTGACACTGATCGTCTTGCTCGGTGGCTTAACACAGCCAACATACTTCTCGGGCTGGGGTGGAGCATAACTAGTTTGAGAACAGTCACGTGCATAGTGTCCTGGCTTCCCGCATGTGAAGCAAGTCCCTGAGGTTGGACGTGGACCCGCACTGACAAGCGGTCTACCAGTAGGCCTGGGTGGAACATATGACTGAGCTGGGGAAGGCACCACATGGGATGGCCTCGGTGCATATCCGAAAGGAAGAGCGGAGTTTGGAACCCAAATCCGGCGCTTCTGAGAACTAGAACCGGAGGAAGATCCCAAATCATGGGTGTGCTTACGAGACTCCTCGTAAGTGAGTTGAGCTGTCTCTGCATGGATGGCCTTATTCACAAGAGCCTGGAATGTATCACAATGATATAGGTGGAGATCACGACGCAACTTGGGGTTGAGACCCTTCCGGAACCTAGCCTGCTTCTTGGCGTCCGTGGACACTTCTTCTGTGGCATAGCGAGCGAGGTTCTCAAACTCTCTGCTGTAAGCATCAACAGTCATCTTACTCTGGGTGAAACTACAGAACTCTTCTCTCTTGCGATCGATGAGGGCCTCAGGAATGTGATGCTCGCGAAAAGCCTCAGTGAAATCCTTCCAGGTAGGAATCTGGCCAGCTAGAAGCATAGCCTCATAGTTCTGCCACCAAAGACTAGCAGGACCTTCCAGGTGGTATGCAGCATAGGTGACCTTGTCACTTTCAGCTACATTCGCGGAACACAGCTTATGAGTGATGCTACGGAGCCAGTCATCTGCATCGAGTGGCTCGATGGAATGATGAAAGGTGGGTGGGTGCAAACGAATGAAGTCATGAATGGTAGCAGATCCTTTGAACTGATGTGCGGTGTTCTCCTCGATGCGTGCCAACAAACGGTTAGGCTCACGCTTGTTCCTCTCCAACTCTAGCATGAACTCTGTCAACGAAGGCTGGTCGGGAGGATCCTCATCCCTACCATATCCGTGGTTCTGGCTACGAGCAACAGAACTTCGCTTAACTGATGACATCCTGAGAAACGAAACCAAAGACGGAATCAGCATCAACTATAGACTGTAGAATGTAGGACAAGGAATTGGTATCACTCGAACTCCTAGGGAAATTCCGGCAGCATAACGGCAGTAAAATGCTCAGAATGAGACATCCTACTAAAAATGGGGTGGTAACATACTCATCAGCATTACTCAAGGTTCTGAGATCATACTAAACAGACTACACCGCAAATACTCAAAACTGGGGTATGACTCTGATCAACCAATCCTATGGGACTACGGAGCAGTAACACGTGATCCTGATAGACGGAAGAGAAAGCCTAGTTCCTTAACCCCGTAGGAAAGATAGGACGACTCAGATCAGAAGGCCATGAGGTAAAGGAGTAAAAGGATCCCTTACGTTCCTTCCCACAATCAATTCCCTTACATAACTAAAGAATTTCTAGACTCAACTTCGACCAGTTTGGCTTGGTAATCCTACAGGCAGTCAGGCTCTGATACCAAAGCTGTCAGGACCCCGACTCAATGCCACATCGATCTAGCATGTAACACCTCATATCACTTTGTGGCCTCACGCACGGTATCCCCACGGGTGTCGCCTTACCTTTGCCCGGGACCGTTTGCGCCTTTTGGCACACGTATATGACAGTGTCGCTAGCATCCATATGATAAGGAGCCCGGTCTGACATGGCTAGTCGTAAACCCAAAGTGGCACTAACTTACAGGGACAGGCATCCATGACCCAGCATCGAACGTGTCGGTCATCAGCGAGTGAATCCAGGCTGTAGCACTGGGCTAACAGGACTCCGATGAATCGGGCTGTAGCGGGCTAACAGGACTCCGGTATTCATCGCGTGACATTTCCCCGAAGGGGCAGACACAGGAACGAAGAAGGACACATGCCGGCCAGCCTAAGTGTTCCGGAGCAGTAGCAAGCTACCAGGGCTCAGAGGAAACACTAGGAGACATTTCCCGGTAAGAGAGACTACTAAGGAGAAACAACTAGATAGTCAGATCCCACACATAGCAATACACATTACACGTACGCATAACATGCAAGTATGTGTTGTACAACATGGCATCACAGCATAACTCAACAACTCATATAGATAAGGCTCAAAGAGCCATCATAGCATTTATTACAAATAGGGGTCACATGACCCAACATTCAGAGCAATCAAGCAACAAACGGAAGCATTACATGTCTGAGTACAGACATCTATAAATGAAAAAAAGGCTGAAAGCCTGACTATCTACAACGTCCGATCAAGATCGTAGCTGAGGTACAAGCTACTTGTCGAAGTCCACGAGAACACTAGTAAGACCGAAGTCTCCGCTGCAAAAACATAAATAAAGCAACATGAGTACAAAGGTACTCAGCAAGACTTACATCAGATCCTATCATACATGCATTTGTATCAAGAGGGTAATGTGGGGTTAGTTGCAGCAAGCCAGCTTTGACTCTGTGGCTATCCTGTTCTACGACTACCAGAACTTCTTTGAGGTGATATGGCGCACACGAGTCCACTAAACACCACACAATACACCACTATGGATTCATTCCCGTCTCCCTACGAGAAGGCCATCCATAGCACTCACACTTGTCTTGAGCATTTTAGAGTATCCACTTCAAGTTGTCTATGTACCATGTAAGCATCCAAGAAGTCCATAACCGCGGACCCGGCTATTCGAATAGATCATGTTAACCCTGCAGGGGTGTACTTCTTCACACACGCTCTCGCCACTTACCGCCATGTACACGTCATGTATCTCGGCAACCTTCAAGCGGAAGCCTGGCGAGGGTGTCGGCCACGACCTGACTAACAACATAAGACTCTAATCCAGGTTTATCGCCTATTCAGGTTCCATCCGCAAGGAGATCCGGCCGGGGTGTCGCTCACGGCCCCAAACGATGTGAGCAGGGTTCCCAAGCCCACCATCCGGGTGCCACTTGGTACACCGTGCCACCTGTGCCTAGTCTGTCCCAAGCCCACCCTGCCGGGTGCCACTCGGTAGAAAAATAACACTACCTACAAACACCAGAAACTAGTTGCGACTCCTGGACAGAGATCAAGTCGGTTAATAAGTCGAGAGGGGTCGAGTTACCGGAACCTAATGTGTGGTAGTATCGAGTCATTGGACAACATACATAGAACTCAGTGCTTAAGGACGGTTCCAGTGAGACAACCCACCATGTACTCCTACATGGCCTCTCACCACTACCTTTACCAAATCGTGTTCACACACTTCACTCTCAGCATCAGAACATATCGTAACACTCCAATTCATTCCCAATGAATCAGACCTGACACAACTCTAAGCAATAGCAGGCATAGCATGGTGGGAACACAACATGGCTCAATCAACTCCTACACATGCTAGTGGGTTTCAACTATTTACTGTGGCAATGACAGGTCATGCAGAGGAATGGGTTCAACTACCGCAGCACAAAGTAGCAGATGAATCGTTGTTGTCCTAATGCAATAACTGAGAGCAGGAGCGAGAGAGAGTAGGGTTTTATCGAAATGAACAAGGGGGTTTGCTTGCCTGGTAAATCAACAAGGGAGGCACTGCTTCACAGACAGGTACTCTGGAACGTCTCCGGAGCAAGACCTATCGAGAAGGAACGGTGCCAACAATCAATACACAAGCATATGCAACAATATGATGCATGAACATGGCATGAAGATGTGATGTTGTTTGAGCTAATGCAACTAGTAATCATTTGGTTTGAAGTCCATTTGATCCAAAAGCTCAAATGCAACTCTAAAATAAGTCTCTTAATATGTCATAATGTGTTTTCTCATATTCAGCATGTATAAGTTGGTTTGTCATGCATGAAACTAGTACAGATGGATAGATTACATTTTTCTGATAATTTTTCATATATAAATTATTTCAATCTGAGCTATGGTTGAATTTCTATGAATTTTTGAAGTTTAAATCATTTTCTGGAATTTCCTGAATTAATTTAAATCCAGAAATCAAATAATTGCGTCAGCACTGCGTCATGCTTGCGTCAGCAAGTCAACATCGCTGACTGGTCAAACCTGACGTGTGGGGTCCACACGTCAGTGATAGGGGGTTAAACAGGGTTAGTTTAATCCTAACTAAAGGATTAGTGGCGCTGGGGCCCACTATCAGTGTCAGGGGGTTAACTAAGCGGGCTGTTAGCTGCTAATGGCGGGCCACGTCATCTCACCGGAGTTCAACGCCGGCGAGCACACAGACGCGGTGGCGCTGATCGGAACGGTGGCTCCGGCGATCAAATCGATGGCCGAGCCCATCTACGAGGAGTTGGGGCTCGTGCGCATCCAACGGTGGCAGGGGGAGGGTGAGGCGTGGTCGGAGTCGAGCGCAGCGTCGACTTTGGCGGCGGCTGGAGTTCGGGATAGCGCTGGCGTGGGGCTGCAACTCGCGTTCGAGCGAACGGAGAGCACAGGCGGTAGCTACGAGGCAGCAGGAGCACGTCGGAGCTACTACGCGAGGCGGAGGTGCTCGGGGGCACGGAGCTCGCCGGCCATGGCGGACGGCGGCTTCGGGCGCTCGCGGGGCAGCGGCTACAGGGCACGCGCGAGAGAGAGAGGTGAGGGGAAAGGAAGAGGGGCTCACGGCGGACTCGCAGAGCAGGCCAGTGTGCTTGGGGACGTCCTGCGTGCGGCGAATCGACGGTGATGGCGATCTGCGGCGGCCGGAGGTGATGAAGGCGACGGCGACGGCTCCACGGGGCGTCCGGCGTCTTGTGGCTTGACGGAGAGGACGAGGGAGTCGTGGCGGAGCTTCTGGACTCTACGGAGGGGCGAGGGAAGGCCGGTGGCCGCGGCAACGGTGGACGGCGGCGATGAGCTCCGCTCGGGCTGCGCACGAGAGAGAGAGCAGAGGAGGGGGGAAGGAACGAGAGAGAGTGAGAGGGTACGGGGGGGGGGCGTGGCGACGTCCGGGGCATTCCAGGGCGACGAGGAGGGCGCCAGGCAGGCAGAGAGGGAGGTGGCGTGGTGCGGCGGAGCGCGCGCGCGTCGGGCACGCTCCCATCCCCCTGTCGAGGACGAAGACGACAGAGGAGGGGGCCAGTGGGCTGGGCCGGCGCTGGCTGCTGCTGGGCTGCACAGGGAGGAGGCCCAGGTAAGTATCCTTTTTTTATAACTGTTTTCTATTCTATTTTTCTGACATATGTTTTGATTTAGTAATAATACTAAATCAATTTATTACCTTATGCCAATTTTTGCAGGAGCTAACTATATTATTCCAGAGCTCCTTAATAAATGGCATAGTTTTTGGACATATATTAATATATATAACTAATATATTTCCAATGCAAATATTTATGCATTAATTCCAAATGCCCAAAATAAATACTTATGAGCTCTTAAAAATATTGGTTTGATTTTTATCTCTGTCCAATATTTTCAGAGAGCAGCATGAGCATTTTCTTGGACCTTTTTGGAGCAATTTTTATTTGGGTCATTTCAAAAATGATTCTGAGGGTTCCACCAATCCTCATTTCAAATTTAAATGGAATTTAAACATGATGCACAAATGACTAGCTGGTCTAGGTCATACCAGACTAGGGATGTGACAGCGTGGGCCAAGTGTGTGGGGGGGGGACCAGCTCTAGGTGGGCTGGTGCGCCCCCCCCCACCAAGGCCCAAGGCGCAGGGAGAGTGGGAGGGGGCAAACCCTAGGTCCAGATGGGCCCTAAGGCCCACCCTAGGTGCGCCCCCCTCTCTCCCCCCTTGGCCTCCACCCAGATGAGATCTGGGGGCTGCCACCACCCCTAGGGAGGGAACCCTAGGTGGGGGCGCATCCCCTCCTCTCCCCCTATATATATTTGTGGTTTGGGGGCTTCCCAACACATGATTTGATCTCCCTCTTGGCGCAGCCCTACCCCTCTCCCTCCTCGTCTCTTGCGGTGCTTGGCGAAGCCCTGCTGGAGTGCCACACTCCTCCACCACCACCACGCCGTTGTGCTGCTGCTGGATGGAGTCTTCCCCAACCTCTCCCTCTCTCCTTGCTGGATCAAGGCATGGGAGACGTCACCGGGTTGCATGTGTGTTGAACGCGGAGGTGTCGTCCGTTCGGCACTAGGATCATCGGTGATTTGGATCACGACGAGTACGACTCCATCAACCCCGTTCACTTGAACGCTTCCGCTTAGCGATCTACAAGGGTATGTAGATGCACTCTCCTTCCCCTCGTTGCTAGTATCTCCATAGATTGATCTTGGTGATGCGTAGAAAATTTTGAATTTCTGCTACGTTCCCCAACATTCTCCTCAGCTTACACTTGAGGACAAAGTTCTCATCTTTTAGTTCTTGGATCTCCAACTCAAGCTCCAACACCTTTTTGCAAAATCATGCTTATTTCCTGCAAGAGACGAAAAGGGATAAACTAGATCTTAGGCCTCTTTGCTTTATTGGGAAGATTTGACTTCTTAAATTCAACGTGCATGTCCCTAGGTTGGGGCAATGGAACTCCATCCTTCTCCAAGCTTGTCTCCTCCTTCCTCTTAGGATCAAAGTCTTCTTATTCTTACGAGGTCCAGCCATAGTGCTCCACATCCCCATAGGATTTGGGGTTTGCGATGAGGTCGGCAACATAGCTCTCACCCTCCGAGTCTTGGGATGACATAATTTCAGATCTGACAGAAAACAACAAGAAAATAAAACAGGAGATTTCTCCGCGATACGGAGGTTAACAGGTCTGAGAGGTACATATAGATTTTTTATCTTGGGGAACAAGCAAAATGGAAGAAAATCGGAGACCGGAAAGTACTCGAGGTGCGCACAACCCACCTGGGCGCGCCAGACAAGGTTGCCAGAATCGCGATCTTGAATCGGATCGGAGCTTCGATGGTAGGATCGCAAATCATAGAATCTTCACTAGCAGGATCGTAGAAATGTAGATTCTAAGAACTAAAATCATGGAATCATAGGGGTTAGTTTGGATCGTAAAGTCGTAGAATCGTATAACAGAATCGTGATTCTGACAACCTTGGCGCCAGACAAGCCTGGCGCGCCCTGGTGTATCGTGCCCACCAGGGTCACTGCTACCTCTTGAGCTTGCGTTGGTTTTGTTGGGGAACGTAGCAGAAATTCAAAATTTTCCTATGAGTCACCAAGATCTATCTATGGAGAAACCGGCAATGAGGGGAAGGAGAGTGCATCTACATACCCTTGTAGATCGCTAAGCGGAAGCGTTCAAGAGAACGGGGTTGAAGGAGTCGTACTCGTCGTGATCCAAATCACCGGAGATCCTAGTGCCGAACGGAAGGCACCTCCGCGTTCAACACACGTACAGCCCGGTGACGTCTCCCATGCCTTGATCCAGCAAGGAGAGAGGGAGAGGTTGAGGAAGACTCCATCCAGCAGCAGCACAACGCCGTGGTGGTGGTGGAGGAGCGTGGCAATCCTGCAGGGCTTCGCCAAGCACCGCGAGAGAGGAGGAGTACTTGGGACAGGGGGAGGGCTGCGCCAGAACTTGGGGTGCGGCTGCCCTCCCACCCCTCCACTATTTATAGGTGGGGGGGAAGAGGGGGCCGGCCCCCTAGAACCCATCTAGGGTTGGGGGCGGCGGCCAAGGGGGGAGGAGTGCCTCCCAAGTCAAGTGGAGGCCCTTCCCCTTAGGGTTTCCCCCTTCCCATGCGCATGGGCCTTGGGGGGCTGGTGCCCCTGGCCGATTAAGGCTAGGGCGCCCCCCTACAGCCCATGCTACTGTATTGGACGTGGTGGAACAATTTCCGGACCTCTGGACCCCTCCGGAATCCTCCGGAACCTCCTGGAAGCTTCCCGGTACAATACCGAAAAAACCCGAACTTTTTCCGGAACCCGAACAACAACTTTCCATGTATAAATCTTTACCTCCGGACCATTCCGGAACTCCTCGTGACGTCCGGGATCTCATCCAGGACTCCAAACAACATTCGGTAACCACATACAAACTTCCTTTATAACCTAGCGTCATCGAACCTTAAGTGTGTAGACCCTACGGGTTCGGGAGACATGTAGACATGACCGAGACGTTCTCCGGTCAATAACCAACAGCGGGATCTGGATACCCATGTTGGCTCCCACATGTTCCACGATGATCTCATCGGATGAACCACGATGTCAAGGACTCAATCGACCCCGTATACAATTCCCTTTGTCTAACGGTATTGTACTTGCCCGAGATTCGATCGTCGGTATACCGATACCTTGTTCAATCTCGTTACCGGCAAGTCTCTTTACTCATTCCATAACACATCATCCCGTGATCAACCCCTTGGTCACATTGTGCACATTATGATGATGTCCTACCGAGTGGGCCCAGAGATACCTCTCCGTTTACACGGAGTGACAAATCCCAGTCTCGATTCGTGCCAACCCACAGATACTTTCGGAGATACCTGTAGTGCACCTTTATAGCCACCCAGTTACGTTGTGACGTTTGGTACACCCAAATTATTCCTATGGTATCCGGGAGTTGCACAATCTCATGGTCTAAGGAAATGATACTTGAAATTAGAAAAGCTTTAGCATACGAACTACGATCTTTGTGCTAGGCTTAGGATTGGGTCTTGTCCATCACATCATTCTGCTAATGATGTGATCCCGTTATCAACGACATCTAATGTCCATGGTCAGGAAACCGTAACCATCTGTTGATCAACGAGCTAGTCAACTAGAGGCTCACTAGGGACATGGTGTTGTCTATGTACCCACACATGTATCTGAGTTTCCTATCAATACAATTATAGCATGGATAATAAACGATTATCATGAACAAGGAAATATAATAATAACAAATTTATTATTGTCTCTAGGGCATATTTCCAACAGTCTCCCACTTGCACTAGAGTCAATAATCTAGTTCACATCGTCATGTGATTAACATTCACACGTCACATCGCCATGTGACCAACATCCAAAGAGTTTACTAGTGTCATTAAACTAGTTCACATCATCATGTGATTAAGACTCAATGAGTTCTAGGGTTTGATCATGTTTTGCTTGTGAGAGAGATTATCACCTGCATAATCGAGAAACATGTCCTTATTTACTCCAAGGACAATTTTTGACCGCTGTCCAATGATCCATTCCTGGATCATTCTTGTACCCCTTGACTGACTCATGGCAAGGCACACTTCCGGTGCGGTACACAGCATAGCATACTGTAGAGCCTACGTCTAAAGCATAGGGGACGACCTTCGTCCTTTCTCTCTTTTCTGCCGTGGTTGAGCTCTAAGTCTTAACTTCATACCTTACAACTCAGGCAAGAACTCCTTCTTTGACTGATCCATCTTGAACACCTTCAAGATCATGTCAAGGTATGTGCTCATTTTGAAAGTACCATTAAGCGTTTTTGATCTATCATTATAGATCTTGATGCTCAATGTTCAAGTAGCTTAATCCAGGTTTTCCATTGAAAAACACTTTTCAAATAACCCTATATGCTTTCCAGAAATTCTACATCATTTCTGATCAACAATATGTCAATAACATATACTCATCAGAAATACTATAGTGCTCCCACTCACTTCTTTGGAAATGCAAGTTTATCATAAACTTTGTATAAACCCAAAATCTTTGATCATCAAAGCGCACATTCCAACTCCGAGATGCTTACTCCAGTCCTTAGAAGGATCGCTGGAGCCAGCATACCTTTTAGCATCCTTAGGATCGACAAAAACTTTCTAATTGTATCACATACAACCTTTCCTTACGAAGACTAGTAAGGAAACTCGTTTTGACATCCATCTGCCAGATTTCATAAATGCAGCTAATGCTAACATGATTCCGACGGACTTAAGCATCGCTACGGATGAGAAAATATCATGGTAGTCAACTCCTTGAACTTGTGAAAAACTCTTCGCCACAAGTCGAGCTTCATAGACGGTGACATCACCGTCCACGTCCGTCTTCTTCTTAAAGATCCATTTATCTCAATGGCTTGCCGATCATTGGGCAAGTCCACCAAAGTCCATGCTTTGTTCTGATACATGGATTCTATCTCGGATTTCATGGCTTCTAACCATTTGTCGGAATTTGGGCCCACCATTGCTTCTCCATAGCTCGTAGGTTCATTGTTGTCTAGCAACATGACCTTCAAGACAGGATTACTGTACCACTCTGAAGCAGTACACATCCTTGTCACCCTACGAGGTATGGTAGTGACTTGATCCGAAGTTTCATGATCACTATCATAAGCTTCTACTTCAATTGGTGTAGGTGCCACAGGAACAACTTCCTGTGCCCTGCTACACACTAGTTGTAGTGACGGTTCAGTGACCATATCAAGTCTCCACCATCCTCCCACTCAAGTTTTCGAGACAAACTTTTTCTCGAGAAAGGATTCGATTCAAGAAACAATCCCTATTGCTTTCAGATCTGAATTAGGAGGTATACCCAACTGCTTTGGGTGTCCTATGAAGATGCATTTTATCCGCTTTGGGTTCGAGCTTATCAACCTGAAACTTTTTCACATAAGCGTCGCAGCCCCAAACCTTTAAGAAATGACAGCTTAGGTTTCTCTAAACCATAGTTCATACGGTGTCATCTCAACAAAATTACGTGGTGCCCTATTTAAAGTGAATGTGGTTGTCTCTAATGCCTAAACCACAAACGATAGTGGTAATTCGATAAGAGACATCATGGTATGCACCATATCCAATAGGGTGCAACTATGATGTTAGGACACACCATCAAACTATGGTGTTCCAGGCGGTATTAATTGTGAAACAATTTCCACAATGTCTTAATTGCGTGCCAAAGCTCGTAACTCAGATACTCATCTCTATGATCATATCATAGACATTTTATCCTCTTGTCACGATGATCTTCAACTTCACTCTGAAATTACTTGAACCATTCAATAATTCAGACTTGTGTTTCATCAAGTAAATACACTCAGTATCTACTCAAATCATCCGTGAAGTAAGAACATAACGATATCCACTGCGTGCCTTAGCATTCATTGGACTGCACACATCAAAATGTATTACTTCCAACAAGTTGCTTTCTTGTTCCATTTTACTGAAAACGAGGCTTTCAGTCATCCTGCCCATGTGGTATGATTTGCATGTCTCAAGTGATTCAAAATCAAGTGAGTCCAAATGGTCCATTTGCATGGAGTTTCTTCATGCATATACACCAATAGACATGGTTCGCATGTCTCAAACTTTTCAAAAACAAGTGAGTCCAAAGATCCATCAACATGGAGCTTCTTCATGCATTTTATACCAATATGACTTACATGGCAGTGCCACAAGTAGGTGGTACTATCATTACTATCTTATATCTTTTGGCATGAACATGTGTATCACTACGATCGAGATTCAATAAACCATTCATTTTGGGTGCAAGACCATTGAAGGTATTATTCAAATAAACAGACTAACCATTATTCTCCTTAAATGAATAACCGTATTGCGATAGGTATTATCCAATCATGTCTATGCTCAACGCAAACACCATATAACAATTATTTAGGTTTAACATCAATCTCGATGGTAGAGGGAGCATGCGATGCTTGATCACATCAAGATTGGAAAACACTTCCAACACATATCGTCAGCTCACCTTTAGCTAGTCTCCGTTTATTCCGTAGCTCTTTTATTTCGAGTTACTAACACTTAGTAACTGAACCGGTATCTAATACCCTGGTGCTACTAGGAGTACTAGTAAAGTACACATTAACATAATGTATATCCAATATACTACTATATCGACCTTGCCAGCCTTCTTATCTACCAAGTATCTAGGGTAATTCTGCTCTAGTGGTTGTTCCCCTTATTACAGAAGCACTTAGTCTCGGGTTTGGGTTCAACCTTGGGTTTCTTCACTAGAGCAGCAGCTGATTTGCCGTTTCATGAAGTATCCCTTCTTGCCCTTGCCCTTCTTGAAACTAGTGGTTTCACCAACCATCAACAATTGATGCTCCTTCTTGATTTCTACTTTCGCGGTGTCAAACATCGTGAATACCTCAAGGATCATCATATCTATCCCTGATATGTTATAGTTCATCACGAAGCTCTAGCAGCTTGCTGGCAATGACTTTGGAGAAACATCACTATCTCATCTGGAAGATCAACTCCCACTCGATTCAAGTGATTGTTGCACTCAGGCAATCTGAGCACAAGCTCAACGATTGAGCTTTTCTCCCTTAGTTTGCAGGCTAAGAAAATCGTTGGAGGTCTCATACCTCTTGACGTGGGCACGAGCCTGAAATCCCAATTTCAGCCCTCGAAACATCTCATATGTTCCGGAATGTTTCGAAAACATCTTTGGTGCCTCAACTCTAAACCGTGTAACTAAACTATCACGTAGTTATCAAAACGTGTATGTCCGATGTTCGCAACATCCACAAACGACGTTTGGGGTTCAGCACACTAAGCGGTGCATTAAGGACATAAGCTTTCTATGAAGCACCGAGGACAATCCTCAGTTTACGGACCTAGTCCGCATAATCGCTACTATCAACTTTCAACTAAATTTTCTCTAGGAACATATCTAAACAGTAGAACTAAAGCGCGAGCTTACAACATAATTTGCAAAGATCTTTTGACTATGTTCAGGATAATTAAGTTCATCTTATGAACTCCCACTCAGATAGACATCCCTCTAGTCATCTAAGTGATTACATGATCCGAGTCAACTAGGCCGTGTCCGATCATCACGTGAGACGGACTAGTCAACGTCTGTGAACATCTTCATGTTGACCGTATCTTCTATACGACTCATGCTCGACCTTTCGGTCTTCCGTGTTCCGAGGCCATGTCTGTACATGCTAGGCTCATCAAGTTAACCTAAGTGTATCGCGTGTGTAAATCTGGCTTACACCCGTTGTATGTGAACGTAAGAATCTATCACACCCGATCATCACGTGGTGCTTCGAAACGACGAACTTTCGCAACGGTGCATAGTTAGGGGGGACACTTTCTTGAAATTTTAATGAGGGATGATCTTATTTACTACCGTCGTTCTAAGCAAATAAGATGCATAAACATGATAAACATCACATGCAATCAAATAGTGACATGATATGACCAATATCATTTTGCTCCTTTTGATCTCCATCTTCGGGGCTCCATGGTCATCATCGTCACCGGCATGACACCATGATCTCCATCATCGTGTCTTCATGAAGTTGTCTCGCCAACTATTACTTCTACTACTATGGCTACCGGTTAGCAATAAAGTAAAGTAATTACATGGCGTTGTTTAATGACACGCAGGTCATACAATAAATTAAGACAACTCCTATGGCTCCTGCCGGTTGTCATACTCATCGACATGCAAGTCGTGATTCCTATTACAAGAACATGATCAATCTCATACATCACATATCATTCATCACATTCTTCTTGGCCATATCACATCACATTGCATACCCTGCAAAAACAAGTTAGACGTCCTATAATTGTTGTTTGCATGTTTTACGTGGCTGCTATGGGTTTCTAGCAAGAACGTTTCTTACCTACACAAAAGCCACAACGTGATATGCCAATTGCTATTTACCCTTCATAAGGACCCTTTTCATCGAATCCGATCCGACTAAAGTGGGAGAGACTGGAACCCGCTAGCCACCTTATGCAACAAGTGCATGTCAGTCGGTGGAACCTGTCTCACGTAAGAGTACGTGTAAGGTCGGTCCGAGCCGCTTCATCCCACAATACCGTCGAAACAAGATTGGACTAGTAACGGTAAGCATATTGAACAAAATCAACGCCCACAACTACTTTGTGTTCTACTCGTGCAAAGAATCTACGCAATAGACCTAGCTCATGATGCCACTGTTGGGGAACGTAGCAGAAATTCAAAATTTTCCTACGAGTCACCAAGATCTATCTATGGAGAAACCAGCAACGAGGGGAAGGAGAGTGCATCTACATACCCTTGTAGATTGCTAAGCGGAAGCGTTCAAGAGAACGGGGTTGAAGGAGTCATACTCGTCGTGATCCAAATCACCGGAGATCCTAGTGCCGAACGGACGGCACCTTCGCGTTCAACACACGTACAGCCCGGTGACGTCTCCCATGCCTTGATCCAGAAAGGAGAGAGGGAGAGGTTGAGGAAGACTCCATCCAGCAGAAGCACAACGCCGTGGTGGTGGTGGAGGAGCGTGGCAATCCTGCAGGGCTTCGCCAAGCACCGCGAGAGAGGAGGAGTACTTGGGAGAGGGGGAGGGCTGCACCAGAACTTGGGGTGCGGCTGCCCTCCCACCCCTCCACTATTTATAGGTGGGGGGGAGAGGGGGTCGGCCCCCTAGATCCCATCTAGGGTTGGGGGCGGCGGCCAAGGGGGGAGGAGTGCCTCCCAAGTCAACTGGAGGCCCTCCCCCTTAGGGTTTCCCCCTTCCCATGCGCATGGGCCTTGGGGGGGGGCTAGTGCCCCTAGCCCATTAAGGCTAGGGCTCCCCCCCTACAGCCCATGCTACTGTATTGGACGTGGTGGAACAATTTCCAGACCTCCGGACCCCTCCGGAATCCTCCGGAACCTCCTGGAAGCTTCCCGGTACAATACCGAAAAAACCCGAACTTTTTCCGGAACCCGAACAACAACTTTCCATATATAAATATTTACCTCCAGACCATTCCGGAACTCCTCGTGACGTCTGGGATCTCATCCAAGACTCCGAACAACTTTCGGTAACCACATACAAACTTCCTTTATAACTCTAGCATCATCGAACCTTAAACCCTACGGGTTCGGGAGACATGTAGACATGACCGAGACGTTCTCCGGTCAATAACCAACAGCGGGATCTGGATACCCATGTTGGCTCCCACATGTTCCACGATGATCTCATCGGATAAACCACGATGTCAAGGACTCAATCGATCCCGTATACAATTCCCTTTGTCTAACGGTATTGTACTTGCCCGAGATTCGATCGTCGGTATACCGATACCTTGTTCAATCTCGTTACCGGCAAGTCTCTTTACTCGTTCCGTAACACATCATCCCATGATCAACCCCTTGGCCACATTGTGCACATTATGATGATGTCCTACCGAGTGGGCCCAGAGATACCTCTCCGTTTACACGGAGTGACAAATCCCAGTCTCGATTCGAGCCAACCCAACAGATACTTTCGGAGATACCTGTAGTGCACCTTTATAGCCACCCAGTTACGTTGTGACGTTTGGTACACCCAAAGCATTCCTACGGTATCCGGGAGTTGCACAATCTCATGGTCTAAGGAAACGATACTTGACATTAGAAAAGCTTTAGCATACGAACTACGATCTTTGTGCTAGGTTTAGGAATGGGTCTTGTCCATCACATCATTCTGCTAATGATGTGATCCCGTTATCAACGACATCTAATGTCCATGGTCAGGAAACCGTAACCATCTGTTGATCAACGAGCTAGTCAACTAGAGGCTCACTAGGGACATGGTGTTATCTATGTACCCACACATGTATCTGAGTTTCCTATCAATACAATTATAGCATGGATAATAAACGATTATCACGAACAAGGAAATATAATAATAACTAATTTATTATTGCCTCTAGGGCATATTTCCAACAGGTTTTCCCTTGAAGATGAAAGGGTGATGCAGCAAAGTAGCGTAAGTATTTCCCTCAGTTTTGAGAACCAAGGTATCAATCCAGTAGGAGACGACGCACAAGTCACTGAATACCTGCGCAAACAATCAAGAACTTGCAACCAACATGATAAAGGGGTTGTCAATCCCTTCACGGTCACTCACAAAAGTGAGATCTGGTAGAGATAGACAAATGGTAAAGTAAATATTTTTGGTATTTTTGGTTTATAGATTGGAAAGTAAATATTGCAAAGTAGTAGATCGGAAACTAGAAAGATGTAAACGAGATTCAATATTATGGAAAAGAGACCCGGGGGCCATAGGTTTCACTAGTTGCTTCTCTCGAGATAACATATATTACGGTGGGTGAACAAATACTGTCGAGCAATTGATAGAAAAGCGCGTAATGCAATTGATAGAAAAGCGCGTAATTATGACGACATCTAAGGCAATGATCATGAACATAGACATCACGTCCGTTTCAAGTAGACCGACTCCTTCCTGCATCTACTAATATTACTCCACACATCGACCGCTATCCAGCATGCATCTAGAGTATTAAGTTCATAAGAACGGAGTAACGCATTAAGCAAGATGACATGATGTAGAGGAATTAACTCAAGCAATATGATGAAAAACCCATCTTGTTATCCTCGATGGCAACAATACAATACGTGCCTTGCTGCCCCTACTGTCACTTGGAAAGGACACCACAAGATTGAACCCAAAGCTAAGCACTTCTCTCATGGCAAGAAAGATCAATCTAGTAGGCCAAACTAAACCGAAAATTCGAAGAGACTTGAAAAGATATCAAATCATGCATATAAGAATTCAGAGAAGAACAAAATAATATTCATAGATAATCTTGATCATAAATCCACAATTTATTAGATCTCGGCAAACACACTGCAAAAGAATATTACATCGAATAGATCTCTAAGAACATCGAGGAGAACTTTGTATTGAGAATCAAAGAGAGAGAAGAAGCCATCTAGCTAATAACTATGGACCCGAAGGTCTGTGGTAAACTACTCATGCTTCATCGAAGAGGTAATGGTTTTGATGTAGAAGCCCTCCATGATCAGATCACCGGAAAAGGCCCCAAAATGGGATCTCACGGGTACAGAAGGTTGCGGCGGTGGAAAACTGGTTTCGTGGCTCCCCCTGATTTTTTAGGGTATAAGAGTATATATATAGGTGAAAGAACTAGGTCGGTGGAGCTACGAGAGGCCCACGAGGGTGGGGGCGTGCCTACCCCCTGGACGCGCTCTCCTGCCTCGTGGATGCCTCGTTGCGTCTCCGACTTCATCTCCAAGTCTTCTGGTTTGCTTTCGGTCCAAGAAAGATCATCGCGAAGGTTTTGTTCCATTTCGACTCCGTTTGGTATTCCTTTTCTGCAAAACTCTAAAATAGGCACAAAAAAACAGAAACTGGCACTGGGCCCTCGGTTAATAGGTTAGTCCCAAAAATAATATAAAAGAGCTATTAAAGCCCATTAAACATCCAAAACAGATAATATAATAACATGGAACAATCAAAAATTATAGATACGTTGGAGAGGTATCAGACACTTTCCTGGAAGTTTCTTATTTTCCTAATTTTCTAAATATTCCAAAACTGACAAAAAATATTTTTGCGGATTTTCCGGAGTCCGTTTACTTACTGTATCACGTACCTCCTTATTTTCACAATTCTGGAGTGTTCCGGAAGGACTCTTTTATGTGTTCTTCCGGTGTCAAAGTTTGGATAACATTGCTTTCAACATTGATTGGCGTACCTGAGATATAGTGTTTTATTCATTGCCCAATGACAACCTTCGGGTTAGTCCCTTCGGCATTATTTATTTTGATAGCTCTGGATCGATAGACCTCCTTGATGACATAGGGTCCTTCCCATTTGGAGAGGAGTTTTCCTGCAAAAAATCTGAAACGAGAGTTGTATAAAAGGACATATTCTATGACTTTGAACTCATGCTTTTGGATCATGCCATATTTTAACTTTTTCTTTGAATAACTTAGCATTTTCATAAGCCTAGGTACTCCATTCAAATAATGAGCTAATATAACCTCTTTCTCCAGCAAGTTTGAAATCATAATTGAGTTCTTTTATTGCCCAAAATGCTTTATGTTCTAACTCAAGAGTCAAATGACAAGCTTTTCCATAAACCATTTTATATGGAGACATACCCATAGGATTTTTATAAGCTGTTATATAAGCCCAAAGTGCATCATCTAATTTATTAGACCAATTCTTCCGGGACCTATTGACAGTCTTTTGTAAGATTGGTTTTATTTCTCCATTGCTAAGTTCAACTTGACCACTAGACTTAGGATGATAAGGTGACGCAATTATATGGTTAACATCATACTTAGCAAGCATCTTACGTAAAGCACCATGAATAAAATGTGAACCACCATCAGTCATCAAATATCTAGGGAGTCCAAACCTTGGAAAATAACTTCCTTAAGCATCTTAATAGAGGTGTTGCGATCAGCACTACTAGTTGGAATAGCTTCTACCCATTTAGTAACATACTCAACAGCAGCCAAAATATGTGTACACCTATTAGAGGAAGGAAAAGGTCCCATATAGTCAAATCCCCAAACATCAAATGGTTCAATAGCAAGTGAATAATTCATAGGCATTTCTTGACGCTTACCGATATTACATATTCTTTGACATTCATCACAAGATGAGACAAACTTATAGGCATCCTTGAAGAGAGTAGGCCAATAAAAACCAGATTGCAATACCTTATGAGCAGTTCTGTCTCCCGCGTGATGTCCTCCATAAGCCTCGGAGTGACATTTCCATAGGATTTGTTCATGTTCATGCTCAGGTATACAACGTCTAATAATACCATCTATTCCTTCTTTATAAAGATGTGGGTCATCCCAAAAGTAGTCTCTTAAATCATAGAAGAATTTTTTTTCTTTTGTTGGTAAGTGAAGCTAGGTGGTATGCATTTAGCAAAAATATAATTAGCATAGTCAGCATACCAAGGTGCACTATTAGAAGCATTTATTGCAGCTAACTATTCATCAAGAAAGCTATCATTAATAGGTTGTGGGTCATCAAGAATATTTTCAAGCCTAGACAAGTTATCAGCTACGGGGTTCTCTGCTCCTTTCCTATCAGTGATATGAAAATCAAATTCTTGTAGCAGAAGAACCCACCTAATGAGTCTAGGTTTAGCATCTTTCTTGTCCATAAGATATTTTATATCAGCATGATCGGTGTGAACAATCACTTTGGAATCAACAATGTAAGATCTGAATTTATCACGAGCAAACACTACTGCTAAGAATTCTTTTTCAGTAGTAGCATAATTTCGTTGAGCACTTTCTAGAGTTTTACTAGCATAATGGATAACATTCAATTTTTTATCAACTCTTTGTCCTGGAACAGCACCCACAGCATAATCACTAGCATCACACATAATCTCAAAAGGCAAGTTCCAATCAGGTGGTTGAACAATAGGTGCAATAATTAAGGCTTTCTTTAGTGTTTCAAAGGCTTCCAAGTAATCATCATCAAACACAAAGGGAATATAGTTTTGCAAAAGATTTGTAAGAGGCCTAGAAATTTTATAAAAGTCTTTGATAAACCTCCTATAGAAACCAGCATGACCAAGGAAACTACAAATACCTTTGATATCTTTAGGACATGGCATTTTCTCAATTGCATCAACCTTGGCCTTGTCCACCTCAATGCCTCTTTCAGAAATTTTATGGCCCAAAACAATACCTTCATTAACAATAAAGTGGCACTTCTCCAATTCAAGACAAGATTTGTTTGTTCACATCTCTGCAAAACTCGACCAAGATTGCTTAAACAATCATCAAAAGACTTCCTCTAAATAGAAAAGTCATCCATGAAAACTTCAACAATCTTTTCACAAAAATAAGAGAATATAGCAGTCATACATCTTTGAAAGGTAGCAGGTGCATTACATAAACCAAAAGGCATACGTCTATAAGCATAAGTTCCAAAAGGACAAGTAAAAGTGGTCTTTTCTTGATCAGGTTGTGAAACAGGTATTTGTGAGAAACCAGAATATCCATCAAGGAAGCAAAACTGTGTGTGCTTAGATAATCTTTCTAATATTTGATCAATAAAAGGCAAAGGGTAATGATCTTTTCTAGTTGCTTTGTTTATTTTTTTATAATCAATTACCATCCTATAGCCTGTGACAATTCTTTGTGGAATAAGCTCATTCTTATCATTATGAACAACAGTAATACCTCACTTCTTAGGGACACAACGAACATGACTTGCCCATCTACTATCAGCCATAGGATAGATTATACCTGCTTCCAGAAGTTTCAATATTTCCGTTCTTACCACTTCTTTCATCTTCGGATTTAACCGACGTTGGTGATCAACAACAGGTTTACCATCAGGTTCCATATTAATCTTGTGCTGACATAGAGTGGGACTAATGCCCTTAAGATCATCAAGAGTATATCCAATAGCAGCTCGGTGCTTCCTTAGAACTTTCAATAATCTTTCTTCTTCATGTTCTGAAAGGTTAGCACTAATTATAACAGGATATATCTTTTTCTCATCAAGATAAGCATATTTCAAAGTGTCAGGCAATTGTTTTAATTCAAACACAGGATCACCTTTAGGTGGAGGAGGACCTCCTAGAGTTTCAATAGTCAAATTGTGTTTAAGCAGAGGTTATTGTTCGAAGAAGATTCTAGTTATTTCATTTCTTTCACGCAGATGCAAATCATTTTCATGGTGTAGTAAATATTTTTCTAAAAGACCGGTAGGAGGTACAACAATAGAAGGAAGACCAATAATTTCATCCTTACTAGGCAAATCTTTCTTATGAGGTTGTCTACTAAACTTGGAAAAATTAAATTCATGAGATTCATCACCAAAGCTAACACCGACAATTTGTTTCTTACAATCTATTCAGGCATTGACGGAGTTCAAGAAAGGTATACCAAAGATAATGGGACAAAAGTCATCTTGTGGGGAGCCAAGAACAAGAAAATCAGTAGGGTATTTTATTTTCCCACACAAGACTTCAACATCTCTAAGAATCCCAATTGGTGATACAGTATCTCTATTGGAAATTTTAATAGTAACATCTATGTCTTCTATTTCAGCAGGTAATATTTCACTCTTAATTTCTTCATATAAGGAAAAATGAATAGCACTCACACTAGCACCTATGTCACATAACCCATGATAACAGTGATCTCCTATCTTGACTGAGACAACAGGCATGCCAACAACTGGTCTATGTTTATCTTTTCCTTCAGGTTTAGCAATTCTAGAAGCTTCATCACAGAAGTAAATAACATGACCATCAATGTTATCAACTAAGAGATCTTTAACCATACCAACACTAGGTTCAACTTTGATTTGTTCAGAAGGTTTGGGTGTTCTAACGTAACTTTTGTTAACCATAGTTGAAGCTTTAGCATGTTCCTTCATCCTAACAGGAAAAGGTGGTTTTTCAATATAAGCAGTGGGAACAATTGGATCAACATTGTAAATGATAGTTTCTTCTTTAGCTTTTACCGGTTCTTTAACTTCTTATTTAATTGGTGGGTGATATTTAAACCACTTCTCCTTAGGGAGATCAACATGAGTAGCAAAAGATTCACAGAAGGAAGCTACTATCTCATAGTCAAGTCCATATTTAGTGCTAAACTTTCGAAAAACATCTGTATTCATAAAAGATTTAACACAATCAAACTTAGGTTCAATACCTGACTCTTTACCTTCATCAAGTTCCCAATATTCAGAGTTGCATTTAATTCTTTCTAAAAGATCCCACCGGAATTCAATAGTCTTCTTCATAAAAGAACCAGTACAAGAAGTATCAAGCATGGATTGATCATTACAAGAAAGCCGAGCATAAAAATTCTGAATAATAATTTCTCTCGGGAGATCATGATTGGGGCATGAATATAACATTGACTTAAGCCGCCAAAAATTATACACACACACACACACACACACACACGATGAACTAAATGAATAGGATAAAATTTCTGATGAAATTCCAATTTCATACGGTTCCAGTTCCAAGATCCAATATCAGCGCATAGCCTATACCATGTCAATGCTTTTCCCTTGAAAGATAAAGGGAAAACCTTCTTCTTAGCTTCATCTCTGGGAAAACCTGCAAGCTTAAATAATCCACAAATTTCATCCACATATATCAGGTGCATATCAGGATATTCGGTTCCATCTCCTGCATAAGGATTAGCTAGCAGTTGTTCTAACATACCCGAAGGAAATTCATATTCAATATTTTCAGTAGGTGCGGTAGGTTGAGGAGTAACTAATTGTGGTTCCTGTCGAGGTGAAGATACCCCGAACAAACCCCTCAAAGGATTGTTTTCCATAGTAGTAAGTCACAATAAATTTCAGCATGTAGTAATAATGTTTCCTTACCAATTTCCACTTACCAAGAGCGCTTCACTCCCCGGCAACGGTGCCAAAAAATTGCCTTGATGACCCACAAGTGTATGGGGTCAATTGTGGCCCTTTTCGATAAGTAAGAGTGTCGAAACCAGCGAGGAGCAGAAGGAAATGAAAAGTGGTTTTCCGCAAGGTAATGTCTGCAAGTGCTAAAATTGTAAGTAGCAGAGTAGTTTGGTAGCAAAATAATTTGTAACGAGCAAGTAAAAATAGTAGTAAAAAAAGTGCATCAAGTTAGCCCGATCCTTTTGAGGCAAAGGACAGGCCAAAACGGTTTCTTATGGTAAGCAAACTATTCTTGAGGGTACACGGGAATTTCATCTAGTCACTTTCATCATGTTGGCTTAATTCGTGTTCGGTACTTTGATAATTTGATATGTGGGTGGATCGGTGCTTAGGTGCTATTCTTACTTGAACAAACCTCCTACTTATGGTTAACCCTCTCGCAAGCATCCACAACTACGAGAAAAGTATTAAGAATAAATTCTAACCATAGCATTTAACTTTTGGATCCAATCGGTCCCTTACGGAATAGCGCATAAACTGGGGTTTAAGCTTCTGTCACTCTCGCAACCCACCATCTAATAACTACTCCACAATGCATTCCCTTAGGCCCAAATATGTTGAAGTGTCATGTAGTCGACGTTCACATAACACCACTAAGAGTATGGCAACATACATACCATCAAAATATCGAACACATATCAAGTTCACATGATTACTTGCAACATGATTTCTCCCGTGACCTCAAGAACGAAAGTAACTACTCACAAATGATAAACATGATCAAGATCAGAGGGGTAGTGAATAGCATAATGGATCTGAACATATAATCTTCCACCAAATAAATCATATAGTAATCAACTACAAGATGTAATCAACACTACTAGTCACCCACGAGCACCAATCTATAGTTTTGATACAAAGATTGAACACAAGAGATGAACTAGGGTTTGAGATGAGTTGGTTCTATGAAGATGTTGATGAAGATATCCCGCCCCAAGATGGGAGAGTTTTTGGTGATGACAATGACGATGATTTCCCCCTCCGAGAGGGAAAGTCCCCCGGCGGAATCGCTCCGCCGGAGGGCAAAAGTGCTCCTGCCCAAGTTCCGCCTCGAGGCGGCGGCGCTTCGTCCTGAATGTCATCCCCTTATTTTTTTTCTAGGCCAAAATGACTTATATACCAGAAGATGGGCACCAGAGGTGGGCCGAGGAGGGAAACACCCACCAGGGCGCACCTGGGCCTCCTGGCGCGCCCAGGTGGGTTGTGTCCACCCGGTGGCCCTCCTATGGTATTTATTTGCTCCAATATTCCTTAAATATTCCATAAACAATCCTCAGGGAGTTTCAGCTCATTTGGAGTTGTGCAGAATAGGTAGCTTGACGTAGCTTTTTCAGGTCCAGATTTCCAGCTGCCAGAATTCTCCCCCTTGGTGCATACCTTGCATATTATGAGAGAAAAGGCATTAGAATTACTCCATCAAGCATTATTATACAATAAAACAACATAAATAATAGTAGGAAAACATGATGCAAAATGGACGTATCAGGCATTCTCTCGCATAATGACCTCCACCCTTGCAACAACGACAAATAATATCATGTGTTTGCCCTGTTGATGCCATGGATGAAGAAGACCTCTGTGCGGAACCGGAAGGTGTACTCCTGGTAGCTGGTGGTGATGGTGCCTGTTTTCTTGTATCTCGGTTGGAATTGGTGCCTGAAGTCAGTGGTGTAGCAGTAGGACGTGTGGGTGTAGAGGATGCACGCGGTGTCCATAAGAAGGTCGACCTGCAGAAAGTTAGTTTGCGCCAATGTCTGTCAATCCTGCACTTCGATCACGTTTAGCTTTGCAAGAAAGATGGAATAAACGAGTGATATTATTATACTCCTTATACTCTAGAATGGTCTGAATCTTTTTATTTAATCCACCCAAAAACCGTGCAAGCATAGCTTCATTATCCTCAACAATACCACATCTAATCATTCCAGTTTGTAATTCCTGATAATATTCTTCTACATAATTTTTTTCCTTGTCTTAAATGCTGCAATTTTTGAAGTAATTCGCGTTGATAATATGGTGGAACCCAACGAGTACGCATAGTAGTTTTCAAAGCATCCCAAGTAGTTAGAATATTATTCGGATATAATCTATGATGTTCAGACCACCACACACAAGCAAAACTAGTGAAAGCATAAAGAGCAGCAGCAACACGCCTCTCCTCGGGGTATTGTAAACATGTAAAACATTGTTCAGTTTCTAACTCCCAAGTAAGATATATATCAGGAATATATCTACCCACAAATGGTGGAATATTCAATTTCAGTTTAGGAAGATGGTCATGATCTCGTACCTGAGCTGGTAGTGTAGCCCTACCATTGCGATTATATGCCTGTGGACGACCTGGTGTTGGTGGTTGCACGTAGTTCTAATTTTGATCAACCTCATCCTCGTAATCGCCCGCATAATCGTCATCCTCCTCGGCACCAGCAGCAGCAGGAGCCAAAGAAGCATCAATAGTAGGTGCAGCGGCACCACAATTTTGATCAGGCTCAATTGGAACGCGTTGTGCTCGTCCCACTTGATTTGGAAGGCGGCATTGTTGATGTTGTTGTTGTAGAGGTGCGACAGGTGCAGCCGGTGGTGGTTGTGAAAGACGCACGAGCAATTCATTAAACTTGCTATCAAACTTTGTTTCGAAAGTCTTCTCAATGTCATCTATCTTCTTCATGGCCTCTTCAAATCTGTTTAGCACATCTTGCACCTGTCCACTCATCATTTGCTGAAATTTATCATGTAGCTGTTTGTTTGTCATGTTCTCCCAATCAGTCTCATCGGCTTATGATTCTGCCATGGTTAGCAGCAATAGAAATACACAAGAATATGATCCTACAGACTACTAGGAAGTGGTGGTGGTGGTGTGTCACAAATCCGTCAAGCGAATCTCAAATTCTTACCAGTTCTTACCCAGCAGCAGGTGGTGATCGGCAACCGTTGTAGTCAAAACTCTCAAAGCTTGGATAAAGAGATTACTAGGGAGAGTCAAACGCACGACATAGATGTATGTGGAGCTGGGAATGCTTATAATATGGTAGCAAAAAGGGTCAGCAATAATCAATTCAGAGATGCAAAGTTGAATAAACGCTCAACAATGGTACTGTGCTGGTTCTAGGCTAGACCGTGCTAGAGACGCGAGCCTAGAACACTAACAAAATCACGGCGCGGCACGGAAACAAGGGAAAAACACACTAAAAAATCGCTCTTTTTTTGTGCTCCTCTTTTTTTTGCGAAAATTCACTATAATGGCGAGTGTGCCAAAACTCTTCCCAAGTCAAAGTAACAAGATAGGCACAATTTTTTTTGACTATTTTGTTTTCTGAAATCAGGGCACCGACGACGAAAAAATGCGACTAAAAATCACTATGATGGCAAGTGTCTCAAAACGCTCCTTGGGACCTAAAAACAGGATAGGGAAAAAAGTATTTTTGGTCGCTGAAATTTTGGCCTAAAAACTACCCGGGGGTCTCCAGACTGGTTTTTTTCGAAACCTACTCAGGCAAGGAAACACGAATCGGAAAATAGATGGATCTCGAAAACAAACTTAATATGAAAAGAACTCGGATTGGTGTATATGATGGTAAGATATGGAGCGCTAGTATATGTAGACTCGGATTGGTGATGGACAGGCGATGGTACATGTGGTATATGGCAGCGGTGATGACGATGGTGGTATATAGCAGCGATGATGACGATGGTGATATATGGCAGCGGTGACGACGTGGTGGTGTATGGCAGCGGTGATGATGATGGTGCGGAGGTGGCGTCACAACTTGTGAACAGAACTCGACACTCTAAAGGATTAGACACTAAGACCAACAACTAGACACGACGATGCAACCGCAAATTCAACAATGCAAAACCCTAAAAAGATTATGCAAAGACTCAGATTGGTTCGGATATGAGGAACAAACCCTAAATTATTATTTTTTGGCTTTTTCGTGGACTGTAGGTATGAAGAACGGACTCGATCTAAACTATGAAAAATTATAAAATCTCACCGAGCAACCTAGAAATCTAATACCACTTGATAGAGACAAAAGTGTCCCGTCTTTCGATGAGATGGTGGCTATCGTTTTGGGTGGAGTAGACTTCGACGATCCGACTATGAACGTGCGAGGATGTCGCGCCTTAGCGATCGCTAAACCAACTCCGAGAGGTTATTGACCACACCGGAGCATGATCAACCTGACCACGAGGGTCTATTTCCTGCAAGAAAACGAAAAACAAGCAAGAAACTGAGATTGCACTCTGGATATTGCGAATATAATAGGAAAGCTTTATTGATGAACGTGGGGTTCTGTGACGTCTTTGTCTGGTCGTTGAACACAAACGAAGTACGTGAAGTTGCAGCTATGGCGAACTTTAATCTAAACAAAACCCAAAGTCTAAACGACGCCCTAAGGGTTGTATATATGGAGGAAGATGGGGGAATTTCGTGGCCCTTGGGGAAGGGGTCCGAAACCAACCCTATCTCTTGTTTCCCCACACATACGGACTCTAAAAACAGCCTATACTTATGTATTTCGAAATTACATGGGCCTGACCCAATAATAAGGTGACGCAGCACCTATAATAGCCTCTGGACGAAATTTGTGAAGTGGCATCTTGTATATTTCGTCCAAGCCCACTCATTACGGTGGCTTCATAGTCCTGAAATCATCACTTGAAACTCTGTTCTTGTTCCCCTTGCGCATGTCATCATCTCCATGCTTGTTCTTGCTCCAATGTTCATCCTTCTCCAAGCTAGGCCCTTCATTTGTAAGAAAAATAAATGTATCCAATTTAGGCAGCATCATATTCTCATGAACATTAGAATCATTACCAAGAAACGAAAGTACCTGGTAGTTTAATTGGCGTGCGTGAGCTCTAGTAATTGGTCCAGTATGTATAGCAGTAGGGGCTGTGGGTGTAACAATGGTATTGATGTCCTCATCAACACTTGGTAGGTGTTCGGTCAAATGTCATTGAGCTTATTTTCAAATGCTATGTCGTTTTTTAGAGTACGAAGAATGGTGAGCTACTCGACCATGGAGGATGAGTTGTTGTGTGATGTGTGGCTCGTCTTATCCGCGGATTTCATAGGCAGGAGGAGAGGGGAGCCCTTCTGGGAGCAAGTGCATGAAAAGTTTCACGCAAGAATGCAAATTGCGCCCTACGACATGTACATCATTCAACCACACAACGTGAGGTTGTTGTGGTATCGCTGGCACGTATCCAGATCAGCGTCATCAAGTTTTGCAACGTGGTTAGTTAGCTCGAGGCAAGGTGACCATTGCACGCGGATCTGGACGAGATCGTAAGTTTTACTTCATCTTACTCAACTTTTTGATTGATCATTCACTCAAGTTGGTCTACACATTATATGTAGCCTGCACGCGCCGTCGTGGTGTACCACAGGACAAAGGGATGTCCATTTACGTGCACATATTGTTGGATGAAGCTGAAGCGGAAATATGTGTGGAACGACATGATCCGTTCATGAAAAACTTGTTGGACATCAGAGATCAAGTCGAATTAGAGACATCATTGTAGTATAGACTTAATTTGCATGCTATGTACGAATGATTTGTGTTATTTTCTATCTGAAATTTGATGAATATCGGCTCATGAATTTCGTCCAGTTAGTAAAAATGCGATTTGAAATGTATGCGATTACGGTTGGATGATGTCCTTCCGCACCCGTGTCGTTTGTGAATGGTCAACTTCCTCTCGCATCAGCATTGTTACATGCACACATTGTTGGATGAAGCTGAAGGGCGAAATTTGCGGGTGGGCGTTGAATGCCCTAAGCAGGTACAAATAGTCGGCCGTGATCAATGTACAGGAGCGCCCAACTAGCTGAAGTTTGCAAATGCAGGTGCATTACTCTGTCGCTCAACTTGCTGAAGCTTGCAAACATAGGCGCATTAACTCCGTCGGTTCTGCTAATTCGAACAGGAGTCAGGAACAGTCTCTTTGCAATCTGTGTACTGTAAAGATATTGTTTCGATTGCGCATACATCAAATCAAGGAGAAAAACACACGGGAAACGGGAAAATGCCTCAAAAAGAAAAGAAAAACCCATTCTCCACGGTCCCAGACGCCGCTTGAAGTACCGGCACTTGTACTTTCGATGAAAACAAAGGACTCCCACCAAATATACTGTTCCCTTTTCCTTTTTAGGGGCAAAGCCAAACACTATTCCTGCACGTATTTGGTAATATTCCAGCGATCCAGTCTGTACATTAAACTCGACCGTTGCCTGACAGCGGCCTGGCACCCGCCCGTTTCATCCAGTCCAGATCCCCACCGCGCACCGCCTCGCCCACCGACGGCATCATTGCCCAACACCTTCATTCCGTTTGTCACCGAGAAGCTCATAACAGTCTGGAGACTCTGAATCGCCGCTCGTCGAGCCAAGTGGAGCAGCAGCCGCACGCGCGACCAATCCGCGCGCGATGATGGTGATCCCGCAGCAATAACCAAGGGCGAATAGTCTGCAGTTGGTTAGCTCGGTGCTTCTTCATCACAGGCCTTTTCTCTCCCAAACCTTGCAGCAAACAGGATAGCGCGCGCCTTCGTGCATGCACCCGTTGGCAGAGCGCCAGTGCGTGCGTGGCGTGGCTCAAGGCTGCGAGGTGGGATCGTCGTGCCGGCCACCGCGTACGTCGCCGTCGGCATGGCAGGGTTCCTGATCAGAGTGTACAGCGGCTGGGGAGTCGAGCTCGCCGCCGTCTCCCTCGCGGCCTTCCTCCTCCGGTACGCCGTGGTGCCCTACGCGAACCACCTGGTCGCTAGCCTGAGCGGCCTGAGCGAGGTGGTCGCCAGTGACGCGGTCGTCGCGAGCTACTGCTACGCCTCGGGCCTCGACGGCGCCACCATCTCCCGGCTGCCATGCTTCGTGGCCGGGCGGCCGGGCGACGCTGCTGCCGTCGGCACGATGGACTGTCCGGTGTGCCTGGGCGCTGTCGAGGAAGGGGAGACGGTACGGGCGCTCCCTGTCTGCCGGCACGCATTCCATGCGCGGTGCGTCGACGCCTGGCTGCGCCTGCGGCCGACGTGCCCCGTTTGCCGAGCGACGTTCAGGTGACGTTGAGACCGACGCGGCGGCCACGGCCAACGGGGACGCGACGCGACACAGTGGAGCGGCTGCTCGTTTGCAATTTGAGCTCTGTGTTTTTTCTTTTCTTTTCTTTGAGAAAGAGTGGCCACAAAGTTGACGAGTTCGTTCCACTGAACATGGGGAGAAATTCCACGGCTAGAATTGCTGCGTTGTTTCATCACAGCTATACAAACATTTTTTTCCTAAATACTCAATCGTGCAGCTGCGCCATATGAACATCGCGAGCGAACGCGCGTGAGTCGTCCGATGCATGCATGTGCTGATGCTTTGACTATTTAATACGACAGTTGATGCCAGTGTGTGAGCATTGTGCCAGCATGCATGTGGATAGCCACCGTCAATGCACATGCATGTGCTAACGTCACCTATTTATTTCGTTACATTTTTTTTTAAAAAAGATACAACTTTTGAAGCGGGTGTCAAAACGAAGAACCGTTTTCACCGTTGGGTCCTCGCGACGAGCTTTTCAAAACTAGATCCCATATAAATATGTTTTGCTAAACTTTTTCAAAAGCAACTTTGATGCTATATGACGCGACTTTAGTGCTAAATATCAGCAACTTTGATGCTACAGGAATTGCATCGTGTGTTTTAGTGAATTCGCCTAGTAGCCTTCTAATTAGTTGTGTGCACTAGTGTAATAGGTGGTTATCATGGTTCAGAAACTAAGTTGTTGATTGTTTAGTTGCCTATCATACTGTGAAAATTGCTTACCATAGAGTGGAAACTTCTCCAACAAGGTTTGAGAAACCAAGTTGCCTACGTCGCTACGAAGTTGGCTACGTGTAATCCTCAATGTCCTACAATACTTTGGAAGTTGTCCATAAGAGACCTAAGTTGCCTACGATGTTAAAAGGTTTTTATGTGATCTAAGTCATCTATCATGATTTCGAATTTCGAAACTATGTGGGGATGGATGGTACAAGATCTCTGTGCTTTCCTTTTCTGGGGGGAGTCTGCCTGATAACACTACTGAGCGCGTGAGTATTGCCTGCCCAGGTCGCGATGAGCTCTTCAAAACTAAACCCCACATGGATATGTAGTGATGTTTCTAAAAAAACAACTTTAGTGCCAGATGAGGCAACTTTAGTGCTAAACAGAAGCAACTTCAGTCCATTACAAGTAACTAATTACCAACAATAAGAAACGAAATAGTAATAGAGAACAACTTCAAAACAGATGTAGATAACATCACATCACCTTCATAAGCAACTTTCTTTCTACTAGAGGCAACTTTAGTGCTAAAAATAGGCAACTTCTCTACATTTTGTGTCCTAGTTAATTTTGTATGACATTCTCCTAGCTTCCTCACCGGTACTTCTAAGTTTTCTATTGTTCATGCTCGTAAGTTGCTGTTTCTAAATTTCCTATAATATTACAATGTCATCTACCGTTGATACTGTTTTGTCTGCTATTGCTAGTTATGGTAGAAAACTTGGTGGTGAATCGAGGCAACTTCAAAGTATTTGTAGGCAACTTAGAAAAATAATGATAAACCACTTCACAATATTCTAGGCAACTATCTCTCCAAAGTTAGGTAACTGGGCAACAATGGTAAGAAATTGAAGGGGATACGATGTATACATTATTTGATCGATAACGGTTACTTAAGTGCGTACACAAAATAGATACATACATACATACATATATATATATATATATATATATATATATATATATATATATATATATATATATAAATGATGGTTTCTCAGCTGCGTCGACGACGTTTCACATTGAGCTTCTTCCCTTTCTTGTTCGTTGTCGAATAATTGACCCCCTCGTTGTGATGTTTCCGGCACCATGGAGTACGATCTTTCTTAGGTAATGTAGTCTTGATTCTTCTTTTCACGTATGCTTCATCATCATCGTCATCTTCCCTCATCGGGTTGCCATATTGGACATAGTCTTCCTTGTTGGCGACTCCATCCATTCCGACCATGCTCATTTTGCCTCTCCTCATGACAACACACCTGGGATTGGTCGGATCGGTTACGAAGAAGCATTGTGTCACGTGCTTAGCGTGTACCTATGGCTCAGTTTTGGCGATGACGTTAACGTTCACGGTAGCGCTCTTCGCGTCGGGTATAGACATGGTAGTGAAATACTTGTTTTCTCTTACGACGTCCTTAGCCCATCTGACATGGAACATCGTCGCATCGTGCATTCCAGCGTAGTCAAGCTCCTAGATCTCTTTGACCCTTCTGTAGAATGTTTCAGTTGTGTCGTTGGTGTCGGTCATGCATTCAATCGTCACCCCTGAGTTCTGGTAATCATTGTCCATGTCTTTGGCCTCCGTGTAGAACGAGTACCCATTGATATCGTATGCCTGATAGGTCGCGAGTTTGGGAGCGGGGCCATGTGCTAAGGCGTGCATGAGCAATCCGTCCAAACTGCCCTCTTCCGGGGGATTAGCAAGAACTTGCTCTTTGAACCAACACAAGAAAGTGGTGTTGTGCTCTACAGTAACTTCGTCGTCCGTCTTGCGCATCCCCTTATCACGGTACTTCTTTGCGATGGTTTGTTTGTGCAGCTTCACATAATCATCTACCACATCTAGGTGTTGTAGCACTACTAAGTTAGCCCTGTCAAAGTCATTCGCCGATCCGAGTAATCCATGTGCAATTCCCTCCGGCCGTTGTTGTGACCTTCTCCTCCGAGCCTCGCATTGTACTTCTTGACGGGCAAACCAACAATAGGGTCTCTGACGCCTATATAATTCTCGCAAAAGGAGATGCACTCTTGCTTCAGATACCCCTGGATGATGCTCCCATCGGGACGGTACATGTTAGGAACGAATCCTTTGATAACCCCATTCATTCTCTCGAACGGCATCATGCTGTGAATGAATGTTGGTCCGAGGTCGATGATGTCGTCCATGATGTGGACAGACAGATGCACCATGACGTCAAAGAACATGGGTGGGAAGTACATCTCAAGCTCACATAGTATGACAATGATCTCTTCCTGTAGCCTTTGGAGCTGCTTCACACTGATCGACTTTCAAGAGATAACATCAAATAAGTTGCAGAGACAAGTAAGCGTGTCACGGATGTGCTAGTCCATTATCCCTCTAATGGCAACCAGGAGTGTCTGCGTCATCATCGCGTGATAGTCATGAGACTTCATCCTGCTGAACCATTTCTTCTTGGTGTTTAGAAATCTACTTATCTTCCCAAGTTAACGGGAACTCACTTTGATTCCCATAAGGCACATGATGAATTGATTGATCTCCTTCGCACTTAAGGTGAAGCAAGAAGGGGGCAATAGTTCTCCTCCTTCTTGTTGACTTTTCTGCCCCTTTCCCCTGCCCCTTTCCCCTGCCTATGTCTCCGTCTCCTCCGTTGACTTTTTACAGTGTGGCATGTGGAGATCTCTCCTGATCTCCAAATCTTCCAAGTTTTTCCTTGCCTTCGGCCCATCCTTGGTCTTCTCCGGCATGTTCATCAGTGTGCCAAGCAAGCCCTCGAGGATATTCTTTGTGATATGCATTTGATCAAGGCAATGAGTGAGTTGGTCCTGGATTCGGGGGTCCTCATGTGTCCCGCCCAGGAATATGGGCCGGGTTGGATGCGCCGTAAAAGATCAAGCTAAAGATCATCCTTCGTGTCCGGGTGGGACCTCTCCATACATGAACGGCAAGATTAGAGTCCGGGTGTATTGTTTCCTTCCCTGATGAACCGACCTTGTACAAACCCTAGGTCCCTCTGGTGTGTATGTAAACCAGAGGGTCTAGTCCGTAGAGGCTATCATTATCATCATCACCATCATCGGAATATTCATAGGCTAGACATCTAGGGTTTAGCCACCATGATCTCGAGGTAGATCAACTCTTGTAACCTCTATACTCATCGAATATAATCAAGCAGGAGTAGGGTTTATCTCCTTAAAGAGGGCCCGAACCTGGGTAAAACATTGTGTCCCTTTGTCTACTGTTACCATCAATCCTTAGATGCACAACTTGGGCCCCGTACCCGAGATCTGCCGGTTTTGACACCGACATTGGTACTTTCATTGAGAGATCTACCGTCCTGTCTACAAAAGCAATCTATGGCTCGCCTAGTCATCAACGACAATATCACTTCTGGAAGGAGCTTGACTTCTGGGCAGACCCTCCAGCTCGGTGGTTTCACCGTAGGAGCATGTACGGACTTCAAGCCCACAGCACCTCCTACGACAGCCGAACACCATCTTCGCATCGGCCTCGAGTACTCCAAAAAGATGGATCCACCAGACGTCTCATCCTTGAACAAGCCGCTGGACCGCATCGCCGCCCTAGGGGTCTCAATGGACTATGATCAGATCGGGCTCAAACCTGACCGGAGGGAAATTTATCGCCCGCCGATCACCCACCTCATAGCGGTCGTTGAGGAACAGGCCGAAGGCACTTCCCTCCCTATGTTGAAGACCAAGTATGTTCGGGTCTCCGAATCCATCGAACCGGACACTCTCCCTCCGGACGAGACCTTGCGTCTTCCAGATTCTAGCTCAGATATAGGATCGAGGGAGCCCTTGAATCCCCTCGAACCCGAACCGGTCATCTCGGAGAACCTTCAAGCTCCAAATACAGGCGTGGGACCGGATTAAATTTTAAACCACCCACCCACCACAATCAATATTCCCCAAGCAAATCAGGTCCTCCAGATATCTACGACCTGATGTATGTGCGCCAACAACCTCAGGAAACGATCCACCACTTTTGGGCCAGATTCCTGCTTGTTAAAAACAAGATCAAAGATTGCCCCGACGAAGACGTAGTTTCGGTTTTTCATCGCAATTGCACCGACGAGGGAATATTGAATGCCCTCGACTGTTGTCACATGCACAGCTTCACGGAACTATCACAGGTAGTGCAAAAGTACTGTGCGATGGAAAGCACATGGAGGGCCCAGAAAACTCAACTGGAGTCTGCTGCCATTAAGCAGTGTGCGGCCCGGACTAAACAGATACACCCTGGCGGGTCACCCGACCACTAGTTGATGGGCAGAAAAAATAAACCCTTCATGGGACATAGGTCCGTTCTTGAGAAACTCCTTGACAAGCCGTATCATAAATGCCACTTTGCACACATACCCAACCCATAGCCTTCGAGTATGTTCGGTACTCCGACAAGTGGCAAAGAGTGGAGAGGCCATCCTCACCACCACTCCAAAGAAATACTCTCCGAAGAGGGACGGCTTGAACGTCCTCACGGTCTTCGAGACCTTTTCCTCACATAATCGGAGCAAAAGGGCACTCTGCGACCTTGCCGAAGTCCACCAAGTAACTGCACTGAGCCCATGGAATGACACGGCAATAACCTTTACAGCCAAAGACGAACCAATGGCGACGTTAGTCCGAGCACCCTCGGCCCTAGTACTAAACCCCATTGTGGACGGTTTGCGGCTTACTAAAGTGCACATGGACGGCGGCAGCAGGCTTAACCTCATCTATGAAGACACGCTCGACAAAATGCAGATGGACAGATCACGCATCGAGCATAGCAATACCACCTTTTGAGGCATTATCCCTAGTCGAGAAGCACGATGCTCTGGGAGAATTAAACTGGATGTGGTATTTGGCACACCCAAAAATTACAGATCCGAAGAGTTGCTCTTTCATTTGGTCCCTTTAAACAGTGAGTACCACGCCATCCTTGGATGGGACGCCTTCTCACGCTTTCAAGCTATACCCCATTACGGGTATATGAAGCTTAAAATGTACGAAACAAATGGAATCATCACAATTTAGAGCGACCCGGACAAAGCCCTTCGTGCCGAAAACAAAACCGCATCCCTGGCCCTCGAGGCGTTATCTGAAGCCCTAGCGACCAAAGAACTAACCACCCTACGACACGGTGGATAGGGATGATGTGATCCTTGATAAGAGATCTAAATCCACCTCTTTCAAGCCAGCTGAGGAAATAGTTAAATTTCAAGTGCACCCGACGGACCCTAACAAGACAGCATCTATCAGAGCACAGCTGGATCCGGCAGTAGACGCCGCTCTATGCACATTCTTGCAAGAGAATTGGGATATTTTTCCCGGCACCTTTCAGACATGCCTGGCATCCCCCGTAGGCTGGCCGAACACAGTCTCAATATAATCAAGGGATTCAAACCCGTTAAGCAGACGCTGCGGCGATTCTCCAAACCCAAGCATCAAGCCATAGGAGAAGAGCTGGCCAAGCGGCTAGAGGTCGGGTTTATTAGGGAACTACACATCCAGATTGGTTAGACAACTTGGTCATGGTACCAACGAAGGACAAATCCTGGCGCCTGTGCGTCGACTTCAAAGACCTCAACAAGGCTTGCCCTAAAGCCCTTTCCCATTGCCTCGCATTGACCAAATCATCGACGCGACTGCTAGATACGATTCTTTGTGTTTCCTCGAGGCCTATTCTGGATACCATCAGATTAAAATGAAGGAATCGGATCAGGCCACAACTGCGTTCATCACCCCTTACGGTCCTTTCTGCTTCAACACTATGCCCTTTGGGATCAAAAACGTTGGGGCTACCTACCAGCGTATGATTCAAACATGCTTGGAAAAACAAATCGGCAAAACAGTCGAAGCATACGTGGATGACGTGGTCATCAAAACAAAACACGTCGAATCACTGGTGGACGATCTTCGCCTCACCTTCGACAACCTCCGGATATACGACATACGACTTAATCCGGAAAAATGTGTCTTCGGAGCCCCAACTGAAAAATTGCTGGGGTTCATTGTTTTCCATAGAGGAATTGAAGCAAACCCAGCCAAAGTCTGAGCTCTGTCATAATTGGCTATACCAACAGAACTGAAGTAAGTCCAAAAACTAGCAGGGTGGATCGTGGCCTTAAGCTATTTCATCTCCAAATTGGGAGAGAAAGCATTACCACTCTACAAGCTACTACGACGCATAGAAGCTTTGAATGGACGGACGCTGCCACAACCGGATTGGAAGAAATCAAGGCCATACTCGCAAGCAATCCAATCCTCGCTGCCCCAGGTGTTGGCGAGCCTATGTTATTGTACATTTCGACAACTAACCAAGTAGTTAGTGACGTGCTCGTCATCGAGCGAGGGGAAGAGGGACATAAATTCCCCACCCAAAAGCCAGTTTGTTATGTATCGGAGGTCCTTACACCTTGCAAATCCCGACACCCTCTCTACCAAAAGATAGCCTACACGGTCTTCATGGCATCCCGAAAACTGTGACACTATTTTTAGAGTGTTCGATCACAGTGGCATCAGAAGTACCACTTAACGCCATTATCAACAACAGGGACGCCACTGGCTGCATAGCTAAATGGGCCATCGAGCTTTTACCATTCGAAATAATATACAAGCCACGCCGGGATATTAAATCCCAGATGTTAGGCGACATTTTCGCTGAAAGGACGGAAGCCGAACTCCCTAAAGAGTATAGTTCATACTCCAATTGGCCTATGTACTTCGACGACTCCAAAATGCTTGTCGGACTAGGGGTCGGCGTCATCCTAACATCCCCTACTGGGGATACAGTTCGCTATGTATTACAAATCATGTATACGGACTCCAACATTGCGAACGAATATGAGGCGCTTCTACATGGTCTTCGCATGGCTGGCTCCATGGGTATACAATGCCTGGAGGTGTGTGGTGATTCAAACCTCGCAATATCCCAGGTCAATGGAGAGTTAGACCCAAAAATGGCGGCATATTGAAATGTCATATTAAAAATATCAGCTCGGTTCGAGGGACTTGAGTTTCATCATGTTGCTTGAGACAGTAACCAGGCAACCGACATCCTTGCTCATATGGGCAATAAGCGCGACCCTGTGCCACCTAACACTTTCATGGAAAGGATCTTCAAGCCATCCATAGTATGGCAGGGTGAGAGTAGACAAGATAGTGCGGACCTGGTCACACCCCCAACCGCCAAACACAATGCAAATACCATCGATGGTCCAGATATCGAGATAACACCCTCTGCTCATGAGATCATGGTTGTTATTGCTCCATGGGCCGAACCATTCCTGGCCTACCTTAATAGACAGGAGCTTCCCGACGATCAGAATGAAGCTCGTCGCATAGTTCGACGCTCTAAATCCTTCAAAGTGCATGAGGGTGAACTGTACAAAAAGAGCACTACCGGAGTCCTCCAAAGGTGCATCTCCGAAGAGGAGGGAAAGCAACTCTTGGCAGAAATACATGCTGGTCTCGGTGGTCATCACGCCACAGCCGAGCCCTTGTAAGCAAGGCTTTCCGGACATGCTTTTTCTGGCCTACGGCCCGAGCAGACGCTCAAGCCCTTGTCCAACATTGTGTGGGCTGCCAACTTTTCGCCAATCAAAGTCACATGCCTCCCACCACATTAAAAACAATCCCCATCACTTGGCCCTTCACGGTTTGGGGGCTTGATATGGTTGGTCCCCTTAAAGGGGGAGCCACAAAAAGAAATACTTGCTGGTAATGGTGGATAAATTCACTAAATGGATAGAGACCAAACCAGTAAAAACAGCTGAGGCAGGGCCAGTGATTGACTTTATATCTGGCGTAGTACACCATTATCGTGTCCCGCATAGTATCATCACTGATAATGCCTCTAATTTTACAGCTGACGAGGTGAAATCCTGGTGCGCTAAGTTGGGCATTAAACTCGACTATGCATCCGTATACCACCCTCAAACAAACGGCCAAGTTGAACGGGCCAATGGTATGATCATTAGTGGCATTAAGCCCAGACTGGTACGCTCCTTACGAGAATCAGAAAAGCACTGGGTTGAGGAACTTCATTCCGTACTCCGGGGACTCGGGACCATGCCCAATTGAACGACCGGATGCATACCCTTATTTATGGTGTACGGCGCAGAGGCCGTATTGCCCTGCGACATTATTCATAACTCACCTCGAGTGCGCATGTACGAAGAGCGAGAGGCCGAATTAGATCGGCAGTATGACCTAAACGGACTCAAAGAGGAGGGCGATGTTGCTAAGGCTCGTTCTGCATTTTATCAACAACAGGCCAGGCGTTACCAAAGAAGAGAAGTGCGGGCTAAGACATACAATGTTGGAGAACTTGTTTTACGCCCCCGGAAAAGAAAAAGAACAAGCTCAAACCAAAATGGGAGGGCCCCTTCATCATAGATGAAGTCCTTACTGGAGGAGCCTATCGCCTTCACAATGCAGTGGATAATCGCCTTGAGCCGAACCCATGGAACACTGCCCGGCTCTGAAGATTCTACGCATAGTTCGGCCTCCTTAGGTCCCACTTTGACTAGGTTTTTTCTCTTCTCTCTTCTTTTTCGTTTTTTCCTTTTCCTTTTCAATGTATGTTTGGATCAACCGCACTATTAGGGGTACACATCTTTAAATGTATACACCCCACCATACATGGGGGCTTCTCTAACGAAGCATATTATTAAAAGCTTATAGCTTCACTTGTCTATGTCTGTTGTTTCTATACAACTTTTGCCATTATATGCACCTCTATGACTTAAGTTTTTGCCAAGCTGGGTTGCCTCGCTCCTGTGCTTACACCCTACATTCTCAATTGTTCGGCTAGGGTGTAAAGGGAGTACCTCTGTGATTGTTACAACCGGATTATCTGTATCTATACCTCAGACGGGTGAAGCCGAAAGCTAGCATTCTTAAGGGAATAATTGGTCGGCAAATAAACGATGGACTATTTTTTGGAGCAAATATGAAATCGGCTGCCAGTAATTCGGATACAAGCCTAGGCATGCATAATTTAGTATGCCAACCCAAGGAAAGGAACCCCTAACGGAACTATTTTTCTTGGAAGATGTTCCTTACGTTAAATAGTAATATAACATAACTCCCTGAACTCATTTTGTCTGTTCCAGCAATATAACCGGATTGCCTGGTTTCCGAAGATACTAAATGTTTATTATTTAACATAGTATACGAAAACACTCCAACTTCTTGGTTCGGAGATAGAAGCCGAAGGTCTGCAATGACAAAAAATTTACAAAGTTCAGGAGGAGACAAGTTTGGTCATAAAGTACATTGATACATAGAACCAAATGCCTACTCTCTTTCTACGCCATCTATAAGGCTATCTAATTTACAATCTTCTTGTGGATATTTCGTTGCTATCATTACTTGGTCATATACCAAGTTTATAGGAATTTCCTTCCCATCCGGTCCCTGGGGTCCAACTCGGGCCATATGATCCGGATCTAGTCCGGTGTAGCGTGTCGTCACCATGGCCCATGCGTCTCGTGCACCTTCCCAGCATGTGGACATCTTACATAGGTCGAAGCAACGCCAAGCCCCCTTGAACAGGTTTGTCAACCCATCCATACTTTCTGGAGGGGCATCGGATGGCCATAAGGCTTTGGCCATATTCTTCATGGCTTTCCGGGCATGCTCGTGCAACTTTGATATTTGTTTTAGAACGTCGCTTTGAAGCCCGGACACTTCCTCTTCTTGGCTGACGGTTAACATACCTATATAAACCGAATTATAACATTCTGTATTATATGATTATATCAGTACTCTGGATGGTTCAAGAAGTCATACCGAATATGTCGCCCTTCAACTTTTGGTTCTCCTGTTGCACATCCAAGAGTTGAGCCTTTAAGCTCTTTGCCTTTCCAGTTTTTATCTTTTCCCCCGATCATTGGGTCACTCTTCATTTCTTCAAGCTCTGTGACAGTGGCATTTAGCTGTGTCTGGCTTGTCTCGAGCTCCTGGTACAATGCACTGTTCTTCTCCTTGAGGACCTGCGGTAATAAACGATCCTCAAATCGGTTAGTTCCTCCCGCTTTAAGTCTCAGGGGCTACTAGTATCTATATATTAAAATTTCATAATTTTTCACCTGTATATCCTTTGAGAACATGCGAGTAACTCCAGTAAGTCCGTTCCGGGCAGCTTGGATATATGCGTCCACGGTGCTGAGAGCGTTAAATTCATGCTCCGAAAAAGCCGGGGTGCACAGGGTCTCTTTTAAGCGATGATGATTCATAATGCTCTCCACCTCAGAGTTAATGATGGACACTTCATCTGGATCTTCATGAGGTGGATGAGACGGCGCCACCCCTATATGTGTCGTCGTCCTAGTTGACGAGTTCGGTATCGCACTGGTTGTGGCTCGGCTTGCTGGGATCTTTGGTACGGTTCGCCGTATACCTCTCCTGACATGATAGAGGGAGGAGGAAAATGACGATTCAGCTTTATGCCTAGACATGAAGTAATGAATATACCTCTTTGGTGATGGAGCAGGCTCGGACATGTTCCCCTGTCCCCTTTTGTTTCGTACGCTCACCCTATGAAGGAGCCGTTTTCCTTTTGATTGCTCGTGCGTGGTTACGGCTTGCTGAGCGTCGATCTGTGGAACACGGTCCAGTATGGAGGGCAAGTTGTGAGTAGAAGTGTTTCCCCTTTTAAAGGATTTCCGAACACTTACCTTAACGAAGGGATAGAGATTGGGGTAGTCGGCCACAATGGCTACCTCCGAGCCATCAAGGCTCGCCTGATAATAAACTACTTCTTCAAATTCTACTAATATATCCGGGTCCTCATGGAATATGGGGTCTTCATTGCGAGCATGGTCCTCTGGTTGAGGAGGGGGGCAATAGATGTTCTCAACCACCTTCCTCCATGTCTGTTTTAAAGCAACTAGAGTATTCGGTTAATGCATCCCAATGATAAAAAAGTGCCAAATGACTAACTTAATTACCCATTCAATGGGATTGTACATGGAGAAACCTTCCCGACAATGTAAACGGGTGTAGTCTTCTTCTTCCCATTTATAAAGGTTAGTTAGCATGGCAGCCAATGCGGCTTGGTTATCTGGACCCTCTCGCCTATAGCGAGACGCGTCGTCCTCCCCATTATAGTTCCATAAAGGAGTCACTCTAGATTGAAGAGGTTGGATGCATCGCTGATACATCTCCAACGTATCTACTTTTCCAACCAATTTTGCCCTCGTTTTGGACTCTAACATGCATGATTTGAACAGAACTAACCTGGACTGACGCTGTTTTTATCAAAACTGCCATGGTGTTATTTTTGTGCAGAAATAAAAGTTCTCGGAATGACCTGAAAATCCATGGAGCAACTTTTGGAATTAATAAAAAATACTGGCGAAAGAATCAGCATCAGGGGGCCCACACCCTATCCACGAGGGTGCAGGGCTCGCCCCCTAGGGCACGTCCCTGCCTCGTGGGCCCCCTGGGACTCCACCGACCTCTACCCCAACTCCATATATTCACTTTCGGGGAGAAAAAATATCAGAGAGAAGGATTCATCATGTTTTACGAGACAGAGCCACCGCCAAGCCCAGTTCTTCCTCGGGAGGGCTGATCTAGAGTCCGTTCGGGGCTCCGGAGAGGGGAATCCGTCGCCATCGTCATCATCAACCATCCTCCATCACAAATTTCATGATGCTCACCGCTGTGCGTGAGTAATCCAATCATAGGCTTGCTGGACGGTGATGGGTTGGATGATATTTACCATGTAATCGAGTTAGTTTTGTTAGAGTTTGATCCCTAGTATCCATTATGTTCTAAGATTGATGTTGCTATGACTTTGCCTTGTTGAATGCTTATCACTAGGGCCCGAGTGCCATGATTTCAGATCTGAACCTATTATGTTTTCATGAATATATGTGAGTTCTTGATCCTATCTTGCAAGTCAATAGTCACCTACTATGTGCTATGATCCGGCAACCCCGAAGTGACAATAATCAGGACCACTCCCAGTGATGATCGTAGTTTGAGGAGTTCATGTATTCACTAAGTGTTAATGCTTTGGTCCGGTACTCTATTGAAAGGAGGACTTAATATCCCTTAGTTTCCAATAGGACCCCGCTGCCACGGGAGGGTAGGACAAAAGATTTCATGCAAGTTCTTTTCCATAAGCAAGTATGACTATATTCGGAATACATGCCTACATTACATTGATGAACTGGAGCTAGTTCTGTGTCACCCTATGTTATAGCTATTGCATGAGGAATCACATCCGACATAATTATCCATCACTGATCCATTGCCTACGAGCTTTTCACATATTGATCTTTGCTTAGTTACTTCTCCATTGCCACTGTTATGATTACTATAAAACTGCTACTGTTACTTTTGCCACCATTAACGTTACATCCATACTACTTTGCTACTAAATACTTTTCTACAGATATTAAGTCTTTCAGGTGTGGTTGAATTGACAACTCAACTTCTAATACTTGAGAATATTCTTTGGCTCCCCTTGTGTCGAATCAATAAATTTGGGTTGAATACTCTACCCTCAAAAACTGTTGCGATCCCCTATACTTGTGGGTTATCAAGACTATTTTCTGGCGCCATTGCCGGGGAGCATAGCTCTATTCATTGAGTCATTTGGGATTTATATCTAATGATCACTATGAGGAACTTGAAAGATGAAGGAACCTAGATTTTTCCCTCAACTACGAGGGGAGGTAAGGAACTGCCTTCTAACTCTGTACTTGATTCATCTTCTGTTTTGAGTAAACTTGCGACACCTACACCTGCTATTGATTCTGATATGTCGCATGCTATTGATGATGCCACTTCTGCTATGCATGATGCCTATGATGAAACTAATTCTATGCTTGATAATATTGTGCCATTAGGTGAATTTCTGGATGAACAACTTGCTAGGGTTAGAGAGAATGAAATTATTGAAACTGATAATATTGATGAAAGTGATGATGAACATTCTCCCCCTAGATATGAATTGCCTGATGTACCTGAGGGTTATGTTATGGATGAAGAAACTGCTAGAGACCTTTTTGCTTGCAAAGATAGATATGATCTTAAGAAACTGTTAGCTAAGCTGAAAGAAAAGTCTTTGAATGCTAGAATGAAATATGACCCTGCTTTTGCTACTTCACCTATCTGTATTTCTGATAAGGATTATGATTTCTTTGTTGATCCTGCGTTAATCACTTTGGTTGAATCTGATCCTTTCTATGGCTATGAATCTGAAACTGTTGTGGCACATCTTACTAAATTGAATGATATAGCCACCCTATTTACTCATGAGGAAAAAATTAGTTATTACTATATCCTTAAGTTATTTCCGTTCTCATAAAAGGGTGATGCTAAAATATGGTTTAATTCTCTTGCTCCTATTTGTGTGCGTAGTCCCCAGGATATGATTTATTACTTCTCTGCTAAATATTTCCCCGCTCATAAGAAACAAGCTGCCTTAAGGGAAATATATAATTTTGTGCAAATTGAAGAAGAGAGTCTCCCACAACCTTGGGGGAGGCTTCTCCAATTACTTAATGCTTTGTCTGATCATCCTCTCAAGAAAAATGAAATACTTGATATCTTTTGTAATGGACTAACCGATGCTTCCAGAGACCACCTGGATAGTTGTGCTGGTTGTGTTTTCAGGGAAAGAACTGTTGAGCAAGCTGAATTACTATTGAATAATATATTAAGTAATGATAATGATTGGACACTTCCTGAACCAATTCCTAAGCCAACTCCAAAGAAAATGGGTATTCTATTTCTCAGTCCTGAAGATATGCAAGAGGCAAAGAAATCTATGAAAGAAAAAGGTACTAAAGCTGAAGATGTTAAGAATTTACCACCTATTGAACAAATACATGGTCTTGATAGCCCGACACAGGTAGTAAAGGTAAATTCTCTCTATAGATTTAATGAAGGTGAAATCCCTTGTTATAAGTCTGCTAGCCAATGCTTGGATGAGTTTGATAATTTTATTGTTAAACAAGAAAACTTCAATGCTTATGTTGGTAGACAGTTGAAACGCAATGCTTATATGGTTGAAAACTTGAGTGATTATATGTCTACAGTTACCAGTGACCTTAAACTTATTAGTAAACATGCATCCATGGTTACCACTCAAGTAGAACAAGTGCTTAAAGCACAAGATGATTTGCTCAATGAATTAAACAATAAGAACAATGATAATGTTGTCAGAGTTATGACTAGAGGTGGAAGAATGACTCAGGAACCTTTGTATCCTGAGGGCCATCCTAGGAGAGTTGAGCAAGATTCTCAGAGAACTAATGTTGATGCACCTAGTCCTTCTAAGAAGAAGAAAAAGAAAAATGATAGGACTTTGCATGCTTCTAGTGAACCTATTGTGGACACACCTGAGAATCCCATTGATATTTCTATTTCTTATGCGGAAACACAATCTGGTAATGAACATGAACCTAGTGATAATGTTCTTGATAATGTTCATGTTGATGCTCAACCTAGTAATGATAATGATGTAGAAATTGAACCTGCTGTTGATCTTGATAACCCACAATCAAATAATCAACATTATGATAAGAGAGACTTCGTTGCTAGGAAGCACGGTAAAGAAAGAGAACCATGGGTTCAGAAACCCATGCCTTTTCCTCCTAAGCCATCCAAGAAAAAGGATGATGAGGATTTTGAGCGCTTTGCTGAAATGGTTAGACCTATCTTCTTGCGTATGCGTTTGACTGATATGCTTAAAATGAATCCTTATGCTAAATATATGAAAGATATTGTTACAAATAAAAGAAAGACCGGAAGCTGAAATTTCTACCATGCTTGCTAATTACACTTTTAAGGGTGGAATATCAAAGAAACTAGGAGATCCAGGAGTACCAACTATACCATGCTTCATTAAAAGAAACTATGTTAAAACTGCTTTATGTGATCTTGGAGCTAGTGTTAGTGTTATGCCTCTCTCTTTATATCGTAGACTTGATTTAAATAAGTTGACACCCACTGAAATATCTTTGCAAATGGTCGATAAATCAACTGCTATACCTCTCGGTATTTGTGAGGATGTGCCTGTTGTAGTTGCATACGTTACTATTTTAATGGACTTTGTTATTCTTGATATTCCTGAGGACGATAGTATGTCGATTATCCTTGGTAGACCTTTTTTGGATACTACAGGGGCTGTTATTGATTGCAACAAAGGCAATGTCACTTTTCATGTTAATGGTAATAAGCATACGGCACACTTTCCAAGGAAACAACCTCAAGTCCACAGTATCAATTCTATTGGAAAATTTCAACGATTACTATTGGAGGTTTTGAATGTCGGTGTCAAAACCGGCGGATCTCGGGTAGGGGGTCCCGAACTGTGCGTCTAGGCAGATGGTAATAGGAGACAAGGGACACAATGTTTTTACCCAGGTTCGAGCCCTCTCGATGGAGGTAAAACCCTACTCCTGCTTGATTAATATTGATGATATGGGTAGTACAAGAGTAGATCTACCATGAGATCAATGAGGCTAAACCCTAGAAGCTAGCCTATGGTATGATTGTTGTTCGTCCTACGGACTAAAACCCTCCGGTTTATATAGACACCGGAGGGGGCTAGGGTTACACAGAGTCGGTTACAATGGTAGGAGATCCACATATCCGTATTGCCAAGCTTGCTTTCCACGCCAAGGAAAGTCTCATCCGGACACAGGATAGAGTCTTCAATCTTGTATCTTCATAGTCTTGGAGTCCGGACAAAGATGATAGTTCGGCTATCCAGATACCCCCTAGTCCAGGACTCCCTCAGTAGCCCCTGAACCAGGCTTCAATGACGACGAGTCCGGCGCGCATATTGTCTTCGGCATTGCAAGGCGGGTTCCTCCTCTAAATACTTCATAGAAGATTTTGAACACAAGGATAGTGTCCGGCTCTGCAAAATAAGTTCCACATACCACCGTAGAGAGAATAATATTTACACAAGTTCAATCTGCTGACGTATTCCATGGCGTGACATCACACCATGGCCAAGCCTTTATTCGAATCGTTTTTACTGTTCCACCTTAGCGCGTTTAGTGAAGCGGTTTCCTTGGCACGTCTTGTCAAATCAGAGATCGTGTCCCCTTATTCCAGGATTCTCATCAATACGGGCGTGTGTAACCCAACCGTGCCATTGATTACGGTGCTTGGGAGATAAGCGTGTTTTACCAGGCCGGTGCGGACGCATAGTTTCGTCCGTCCATATATAAGGGGATAGGATCCACCTTTTTACCTACGCCTTCTTCCTCCTTTGCTTATCCATTCCCGCGTACTCGAGCTCCAGCGCCCAAGTCCGCACATCTCGCCTCAACCTTCCCCAGCCATGTCCGGAGCGGGAGGCAAGTGGATGGCCTCCTCCATCACGGAGGGGCACATCAAGAGGCTGCGAAAGGCCGGATACCTGTCCAGTGACATCGCGCATCGGCTCCCCGACGAGAGGCAGATCATCCCTACCCCCGGGCCTCATGAGAGGGTGGTGTTCCTCACCCACTTCCTCCGCAGACTAGGTTTTCCACTTCACCCATTTGTCCGGGGGCTCATGTTCTATTACGGCTTGGATTTTCATGATCTGGCCCCGAATTTCATCCTCAACATTTCGGTGTTCATCGTCGTGTGTGAGGCCTTCCTCTGCATCCAGCCCCACTTCGGCTTATGGTTGAAGACCTTCAATGTCAAGCCGAAGGTAGTGGGCGGCCGTCAAGCGGAGTGCAGAGGCGCCATGGTGGGCAAGATGCCCAACGTCACATGGCTCGAGGGCTCCTTTGTGGAACCATAAAGGGGTGGCAATCGGGGTGGTTCTACATCACCGAGCCGCGTGACCCTAAATGGGCAGCGGCCCCCAAATTCAGATCTGGCATCCCCACGCGGCTCACCTCCTGGAAAGAGAAGGGACTAGCATGGGGTGATTTGGAGGAACTGACCGGACTCCAATCCTGTGTCCAAACTTTGGTGAACAAGAATCTCAAGCTTGTCAACGTAGTCCAGGTCATGCTCGTCCGCCGGATCCTCCCGTGCCGGGAACGGGCGTTCAACTTGTGGGAGTTTGATCCGGCACAGCACCAGACCTTGAGCAGGCTCTTCAACACTATGTACGAAGACGCCTGGAGGGTGCTGTTCAAAGGCGCCGAGGCCCCCGCATCCGCTACCGAAGATCGCGGATTCAGCTCGCAGCGTCAAGCCGGCAAGGCAAGCTATTTTACCCTTTACAAGACGCTTATTTTCCATAGTTTGACTCTATGCGGGATCTAAACTCCCTTTACCTTTGACAGGCCTGGCAAAAGATGTCCGGGCAGGTTAACTGTCCGGCTCCCTTGCTAGAAGGTCCAGCGGACGCCCAATTAACGGGGTTGCTGGCTCCGGCGCCTTACGTGGTGCCGGAGAAGAAGGCCAAGAAGAAGGCCACGGGAATTCGAAGGAGTTCCCGGCGCCAGGTGTTGTCGGACTCATCGTCCGACGACTCTGAGGCAGACTCCTCCCACGAAGACGGGGAGGAGGAAAAAGAGGCCTCTTCCCTCGCGGGGGAGAGAAGAAAAGGAAGGCCTCCCCGACTGGGGAGGCTAGAGGGTCTAAGAAAGGAAGGACCCTTCCTCCGGACTACTCTACCAACGCCGACGACGGCGAAGAGGAGTGGTCACCGAGGGCCAAGCCCCTGGCGAGATTGTAAGTGTCCGGATTCCAGAATGACTCATGATTTTTCCTTTGCCGCATAGTGTCTTCTAACGCCGAATACAACCGTGCAGCCCGCCCAGGGACGGGCTTGATACTTCAACGAGCGGCTCCCTGGCCCCGTTGGATGTGAATAGTACTTCACTTCCGGCCGCCTCCTCTCCTCACGTTGCTGACGATGCTGAGGTGGGGTCCCGAAAGGGGCCCGGCCAGGAGGAGGAGGTCCCGAAGGTGCTGCAAGGCAACCTCCCGGACTTTGGGCACGAGGGGGATCAACCCCCGAAGGGTTCTGAGTTCGGTCCTGGGCCGGACTCTGCACGGGAACCTTTAGTGGTTCCGAAGTCCGGCGGGCGACCCCTTTGTAAGGAGGGCAAGACTGCGACACCGGTGGCCTCCGTCCAACCGGAGTTGCCGGATAATTTGCTGGAGGCGCTTAACGGTGCCGCCATCGACGAGGAGCACCGAACTGTTATGAGTGCGGTGATCCAGAAAGTTCAGTCCGCCAAGAGCGGGCTGACTGAAGCCTGTACCAGCCTTTTAACAGGTTTTGAGGTATGTAATTAGGATATGTAAAATAGTACCATATAGACAGTAGCCCCTGATGCTCAGTTCGGTGTTCGGAAAGAAAAGCCGAACTGAGGATCTAATAAGATATACGCAGGAGTCTAACATAAGCATGTCAATATGGGAATGCAGGCTGCGCTGCTGACCTCTGGCGCACTGACTGCGGAGGTCAATGTGTTGAAGGAGAGCCTCGAGCGGTCCGAGAACGAGCTTGGCCGTGCCAAGAAGCAGCTCGAGGACAAGGAAGGTAAGTGATACCTTATCAGAGTAATGCCTTATAGGAAGGATTTGGTTGCAAAAAATGACAGGAATAACGTGAGTATTGCAGGGGCCACGAACGAGGTGGCGACCCTGAAGGAGGCGGTGTCCAAGGCCGAAAAAGGTGCGGCCGCGGAGCGCGCTGAGCGAGAGAAGCAGGAGGGGCGGGTGGTGGAGGTGCGGAAAGAGCTCCAGGCTCTCACTGAAAAACACGAGAGTTTGGAGCGTGACTCGAAGACTCGAGAGTCCGAGCTCGCCTCGGCTCTTGAGAATGCCAAAGCCTCTAAGGCCGAAGCCCAAAAAGCCCTCCAGGAAATTGAGGAAATAAAGAAGCTGGCGGCGGGTAAGGCATTCTTCATGCGAAGCAAACACGTGAAAGTGAACTACTTGTTACTTACCCGAATCCGGAGCTCTCCAGGAGCATTCGCAGATCTGCCCCATAGTGTGTCCGATGCTGCTGCGTTCTACCGAGCCGAGGAGGGGAGCTCGACGGAGAAGGTGTTCTAGTCTCAATATGCTAAGGGCGGACATCCGGTGCCCCTGAGCGACCAGCTGAAGCAGCTGGTCGAGCTCCACAAGGTGGCCGAACAGGCCATGAAGGGCCTCATAGTTTGGTTGTGGCCTAAAGAGGCCATGCCTGGGAGCTACTTCGGTCTGGTGCGGCGGCTGGTGGACGCCTGTCCGTGGATTGAAGTCATCAAGCATTTCGTCTGCATTGAAGGTGCCCGTCGGGCCCTTGCCCGCGCTAAAGTGCATTGGGGCAAGATGGACGCCGAGAAGCTTGTGACGGACGCGCCACCGCTGGGGAAGGAGTATCGCACACCTGAGATGTACTATAAGGGTGTCCTGAAGGGTGCCCGCCTTATAGCGGGTGAATGCTCCAAAGATGTAATTTTTGAGTAAACTCGCATTTGTTATCCTGTACGCTTGAAAACTTGTTCATGTGCGCTAAGCAACTCTTGTTAATTTAAAATATTACCTTCTGTGCGGCCGTTTATCAAATTTGGGAGATGGCAAGTCGTTGGCTTCAGCCCCCATGCCACGAGTGTTGGGGTGTTCAGGATAAATTTCAGCGCTCTTGTTCCCATTTTTGGGTCCTTCGAGGGAGGCGCTCAACACAACGAACAAGGCAACCGGACTTATGACGCTTGAACACTCCCTCTTAGCCATAGAATTCTATAATTTTAAATTTCGGCGAAGCCCCTAGTGTTCGGAAGACCGAATTCGGGGCGCTATCCACGCTTGGGCCGGACAAAGCCGGTTGCTCGCTCTAAGCGGCATAAGTCTTTAGGGACTCAAAAAAACCTCTCGAACAGCGACCGGCTCTCGCCCTACCATGACGGTCAGTTTTAGCTTTCTCCACTGAGGTGCTCGCCCAGCTCAGCTGGGGCACAATCGCAGTGGTTCTCCCAGCGCTACCTTAGCCGATATAACAGAACGTAAGGTACCAAAACATGGGAGCCAGGAAAACCCAACTATTGACCCAAGACATGATTCAGAGCCAATGCATATAATTCTATAAGTTCGGGGTGCCGCACTTGTGATAGTGTTCGGACTTATCACACCATATTTTGGGGACCTTAAGCCCCTGGTGTATTTGGCCGTACCAAAGTGTACGGATGCGACATGTCGTAAGTGAACATATATAGATAAAAAAAGTAATGCAGTAGTAGGCGAAAAGCGATGCATTGTTTATTCAAAAGGTACTGCAATGAAAGCAGAACGATGCAAATAGTGTGATAAGCAAGGGATGGGACTATTTTAACATGTCCCCCTCTAGGGGTAGGCTGCGGGATTCTATACGAAACAGGTATATTGCTCGTAATAGAGACCACTTGGACACTTGACATAGCTTTTCTGCTTCCCTGGCTGTTGCACCATGAGTTAGGCGATTCTAATGCCGGACAGGGCTTCTGGAAAACGGAGTCCTGAGAATAAGAGAAAAAAAAGAATGACAAAATTGGGAGCCCCTGGTGCGGTTGAGCCACTCTCCGGGCATGCCGTGGTCGTGCCCCTACCCCTATGCCCATGGTATCTTCAAAGCGTAGTTATGTACGCGTGGTACTGATCTCATGATTTCGTGAGGGCTGGGGTTGGGGCCGCATTGCTACGAGTGCTCGGAACGTGCCAGGCGGTCTTGTTGTGGGTTACTCCGGGCGCGCTTGACGGTGTCCGGCCGCTTAATGGCCGAACTCAAGAATTGCCTTAAGAGGCTGCTTTGTACTAACGCCGCGAGAGCCGCCCTATGCTCCTCCGTCCGGAGAGAGCGTTCGGTGTTTCCGTTGACCGTAATGACTCCTCGAGGGCCTGGCATCTTGAGCTTGAGGTATGCGTAGTGCGGCACCGCATTGAACTTTGCAAATGCGGTTCGTCCGAGCAGTGCGTGATAGCCGCCGCGGAACGGGACTATGTCGAAGATTAACTCCTCGCTTCGGAAGTTATCCGAGGATCCGAAGACCACTTCAAGTGTAACTGAGCCTGTACAGTTGGCCTCTACACCTGGTATGACGCCTTTAAAGGTCGTCTTTGTGGGTTTAATCCTTGAGGGGTCTATGCCCATCTTGCGCACTGTATCCTGATAAAGCAGGTTCAGGCTGCTGCCGCCGTCCATCAGGACTCTAGTGAGGTGAAATCCGTCGACGATTGGGTCTAGAACCAATGCGGCGAATCCACCGTGGCGGATGCTAGTGGGGTGGTCCCTTCGATCAAAAGTGATCGGGTAGGAGGACCACGGATTGAACTTTGGGGCGACTGGCTCCAACGCATATACGTCCCTGAGTGCACGCTTCCGCTCCCTTTTGGGTATGTGGGTTGCGTATATCATGTTCACCGTCCGCACTTGTGGGGGAGAACCCTTCTGTCCTCTGTTGTTCGGCGGCCGGGTCTCCTCCTCGTCATCGCTATGCAGCGCCTTGTCATTGTTTTCGACAATTAACTTGCCTTCCTGCTTGAACACCCAACAATCCCTGTTGGTGTGATTGGCTGGCTTTTCGGGGGTGTCGTGTATCTGGCACGAGCGATCGAGTATTCGGTCCAAATTGGATGGGCCCGGAGTATTTCTTTTGAATGGCTTTTTCCGCTGACCGGATTTAGAGCCTCTGAATCCGGCATTGACTGCCGTATCCTCAGCATTTTTGCCATTAATGTGGCGCTTGTGCTTGTTGCGACGCGACCTGCCGTTGGTGTCCTTGGTATCCGAATTACCGGGGCTCTTGGTCATGTTGTTACTACGAGCTAGCCAGCTATCCTCTCCCGCGCAGAAGCGGGTCATGAGTGTTGTGAGGGCTGCCATGGATTTCGGCTTTTCCTGTCCTAGGTGCCAGGCAAGCCACTCGTCGCGGATGTTGTGTTTGAAGGCTGCAAGGGCCTTTGCATCCGGACAGTCGACAATTTGATTTTTCTTGGTTCGAAACCGTGTCCAAAATTGTCTGGCCGATTCTTCTGGCTGCTAGATTATGTGGCTTAGGTCATCGGTGTCTGGTGGTCGCACATAAGTGCCTTGGAAGTTGTCGAGGAATGCGGCTTCCAGGTCTTCCCAACAACTGATTGACTCTGCTGGCAAGCTGTTAAGCCAATGCCGCGCTGGTCCTTTAAGCTTGAGTGAGAGGTATTTGATGGCATGTAGATCATCACCGCGGGCCATGTGGATGTGAAGGAGATAGTCCTCAATCCAAACCGCAGGATCTGTTGTGCCGTCGTATGATTCGATGTTTACGGGTTTGAAACCCTCAGGGATTTGATGATCCATTACTTCGTCTGTGAAGCATAGTGGGTGTGCGGCGCCTCTGTATTGGGCTATATCACGACGCAGCTCAAATGAGCTTTGTCTACTGTGTTCGGCCCAGCCGGATTTGCTGTATCCGGCGTGATGGTTGTCATCACGTATCGTGGGACGCCCACGCGATCCGTAGATCGATCTTGTTTGTCTTGCCTTCTCCTCCAATATGTCTCGCAAGTCTGGTGCACTCCCCCGTGGTTTTGTATTCTTCAAGCGACACCGGGGTGCGGCTTTAGCGGAGGTCCTAAAGGCCTCTCTGTCGAGGCCACGAGGTGACCGATCGGCCGCGTCATGCGGTGGTGATGTAGGTTGAAATGCTTCCTCCTCTAATCGGGGTAGCAGCCTGCGTTTTGGGTAGCTCTTGGAGGGGCGTTCGAGTTCATACTCTTCGGCCGCAAGGACTTCAGTCCATCTATCGGCTAGCAAGTCTTGGTCAGCTTGAAGCTGTTGCTGCTTTTTCTTGAGGCTGCTTGCCGTGGCCATAAGCCTGTGTTTGAAACGCTCTTGTTCGACGGGATCCTCAGGCACGACAAACGGAGGGAGGCATATAATTATCGTCCTCTACCTCTCTGTCTGCCGCTCTCTCATGAGTGCTGGCTTCTCCGTCCGCCTGCGTTGAATCCTGCTGGAGGGGGTTGTCTTCGGCACTGTCCGGGGTGTTGTTGTCTCCGGTGCCAGAATCTCCATTTTTGCTGTGGCGGGATTTAGAGCGGCGCCGCTGACGTCGGCGCTTAGGCTGTTTCTTGGAGGGGTCGTCCTCCGTTGCTCCATCGCCATTCCCGTCCTTTGGGATGTCCACCATGTATATGTCGTATGACGAGGTGGCCTTCCAGTGCCCTATAGGCGCTGGGTCTTGGTCGTCTCCTGCATCGTCGTCCATACCGTCGATGTCTTCGGAGTCGAAGTCTAGCATGTCGGTTAAGTCATCGACAGTGGCTACAAAGTGGGTGGTGGGTGGGCTTTGAATTTCTTCGTCGTCCGCATCCCAACCTTCCTGACCATAATCCGGCCAGGGCTCTCCCGATAAAGAGAGAGACTTTAGTGAATTCAGGATGTTGCCAAAGGGCGAGTGCTGAAAGATGTCCGCAACGGTGAACTCCATGATCGGCGCCCAATCGGATTCGATTGGCAGGGGCGCGGAAGATTCGGAGTCCGGAGAGGAGTCCGGCACCTTGGAGTCACGTTCTTCACAAAGGACAGGGTTGGTATTCGGCTCTATCGCCCGTAGAGGTGGCAGCCCCCGAGGCGGTTTCCAGCCACCCATCCTCGATCGGCACAGTCGGCTCCGAGCTAAGGGTCAGAGCGGACACTTGTGCGGCCTCCAGGGCACTGTCCGGCAGCAGAGCTAGATCATGCCCATCGTGACAGTGCGGCGCGCTTGGCAGTGGCTCGAACCCGTCGAAGATCAAGTCTCCGCGGACGTCAGTCGTATAGTTCGAACTTCCCAATCTTACCTGATGGCCAGGGGCGTAGCTTTCAATCTGCTCCAGATGGCCAAGCGAGTAGGCCCGCAGTGCAAAGCCGCTGAATACGAAGATCTATCTGGGGAGAAAAGTCTCACCCTGGACCGCGTCGTTGTTGATGATCGAAGGAGCCATCGGTCCTAAAGGCGACGACACAGAGGAACTCTCAATGAAAGCACCAATGTCGGTGTCAAAGCCGGCGGATCTCGGGTAGGGGGTCCTGAACTGTGCGTCTAGGCGGATGGTAATAAGAGACAAGGGACACGATGTTTTTACCCAGGTTCGGGCCCTCTTGATGGAGGTAAAACCCTACTCCTGCTTGATTAATATTGATGATATGGGTAGTACAAGAGTAGATCTACCACGAGATCAATGAGGCTAAACCCTAGAAGCTAGCCTATGGTATGATTGTTGTTCGTCCTATGGACTAAAACCCTCCGGTTTATATAGACACCGGAAGGGGCTAGGGTTACACAGAGTCGGTTACAATGGTAGGAGATCTACATATACGTATTGCCAAGCTTGCCTTCCACGCCAAGGAAAGTCCCATCCGGACACGGGACGGAGTCTTCAATCATGTATCTTCATAGTCTTGGAGTCCGGCCAAAGATGATAGTTCGGCTATCCGGACACCCCCTAGTCCAGGACTCCCTCAATTACTATTGGAGGTTTTGAATTCCCCATTCCTACTTTCAAAAAGAAATATGATATTCTTATTGTTGGGGACATGCATATCCCCATTGAGGTAACCTAGTGTTATTTGAAAATTCTCCGGTTTTATGTTATTTGTAAGAAGTTTGTTAACAAGACTTGATCAACCTTGTTAGTGGATTCCTTTTGATGAGCATGAGATGGATGCAGTTAGAAAGCACAACTCTCTGTACCGTCCTTTTACATTCTGTTATTTAGATTAAATAAAGCAAAAATAGTTTTTTCCTGTCTGTTTTATGAGTTATCCATGCAATAAAAAATACCCCGAAAATAAAAGTTCTCCAAATGTCCTGAAAATGAAGTATGATTTTTTGTGGAATATTTAAGAATTTCTGGCACTAAGAACACACCAGGGGGGCACCATTTTGCCAGGAGGGCACAGGGCGCGCCCCCTATCTCGTGGGCCCCATGTGGACACCCTCCACTTATTCCAGCACTCACTCACTTCGTCTTCCTCCAAAAAAATCCTCCCATAGCTCAAACCCGTGTTCTAGCTCATCTTGCTGGCATTTTTGATCTCCTTGCTCGGAGCTCCATTCACAAAACTGTTTTGGGGGATTGTTCTTCGGCATGTGACTCCTCCAATGGTCCAATTAGTTTTTGTTCTAGTTCTTTATTTATTGCAAATTTTTGCTGCTAAGGTGACCCTGTTCTTGAGCTTGCATGTCAAATTTATATGGTCCAAAGTAGTTTTAATGCATGATATAGCCTCTAGGCACTTGTGGGAGTAGTTTCTATCAATCTTGTTGAGTTCGGTTCATTTTTATTTTGAGTCACTAAAAATTTCAGAATTTTTTCAGAGAAAATGATGAATAGATTGTTGAGGGGCTCTTCGAGCCCAAGCTCGAAGGATAAGCAGAATGAGGAGAACAAAAAGCCCAAGTTCAATCTTCCTCATACCTTGAAAGTCCACGCATGCAAATGGCCTTGTGATGCATTCTTGAGGGCCGCCATAATTCACGATGATTTTTATTACTTGGCTGAGAATGCAGGCCTCACCTACTTCCTCCACGACCAGCGCGAACAGTATCTCCTACTCACTAATACTTTTGTGCAAAATTTTTATTTCCATGCTAAGAAATCACCACCTTCAGTGGAGTTTCACTTATATGATGAGGTTAGGGAGATGTCACTCCATGATTTTTGTCGGGTCTGCAAGATACCCTTTGTGGGCAGCATCGAGGAACCACATCGCAGTGATGTGGATGAGTTTATTGATAGAATTGTTGTAGGGGAAACAAGGAAAGTTTTCGATGCAAGAACTACTAGTATACATTTTCCAGTTCTACGTTACTTTGCGATATTTGCTAGTAGATGCTTAATTGGTCGTGGGAACAGTGGAAATATTAGTGCTCCTGATCTTGTTATTTTGCGCCATGCCTTATTTCGTGATACAACTTTCAGTTTAGGAGCTATTGTTGCTAAACGGTTAAGTCTGAACCGTACAAAGGGCCCTATCTTCGGAGGCATCTTTGTCTCACGCCTTGCTGAACATTTTGAGATACCTATTAGGCATTATGAGAAAGAGGAAAAGTTGCCGCCCACTATTTTTCTAGATTATAAGAGTATGGTAGCACATGAGTTTATTGTTAAAAATAAGAAGAAGATGCTTAAGTATAATTTGATATTTGGTAAAACTCACTGGTGAGACTATTATCTTGCCTGCACCCTCTTTGTTTAACATACTTTCAGGCACGTACCTCATTTTGCCCTGATACGTCTCCAATGTATCTATAATTTTTGATTGTTCCATGCTACTCCCTCCATTCCTAAATATAGCGCGTATAGTTTTTGGCACGGAAATTAAAGGTAACACATGGAGGCAAAAATTTCACAAGTTTTGGGCGAGGTTACACCTGACTTATTGACATGAGAAAATAGAGGAGCTTGCCTAATATAAGGAAATGCAATCAAATCCCTAAAAACATTATCTAGACGAGTGGTGCAACACAATACACCTTATATTTCGGATTTTTTCTCAAAAATCTATACACCTTACATGAAGGAACGGAGGGAGTATTATATTACTTGCTTTGGATGTTTAATGGGCTTTATTATACACTTTTATATTATTTTTGGGACAACCGGAGGCCCAGCCCAAATTGTTGTTTTCTTGCCTATTTCAGTGTTTCGATGAAAAGGAATATCAAACGGAGTCCAAACAGAATGAAACCTTTGGGAGAGTTATTTTTGGAACAGAAGCAATTCAGGAGACTTGGAGTAGATGCCAGGGAAACTTCGAGGTGGCCATGAGGCAGGGAGGCGTGCCCTACCCCGGGGCACGCCCCCCACCCTCGTGGGCCCCTCGTGGCTCCCATGACCGACTTTTTTCTCCTATATATGTCCATATACCCTAAAAACATCAGGGAGCACCATAGATCGGGAGTTTCGCCGCCACAAGCCTCTGTAGCCACCAAAAACCAATTGGGACCCTGTTCCCGCACCCTGCCGGAGGGGGGATCCCTCACCGGTGGCTATCTTCATCATCCCCGCGCTCTCCATGATGAGGATGGAGTAGTTCACCCTCGGGGCTGAGGGTATGTACCAATAGCTATGTGTTTGATCTCTCTCTCTCTCTCTCTCTCTCTCTCTCTCTCTCGTGTTCTTGAGGTGTTTCGATCTTGATGTATCGCGAGCTTTGCTATTATAGTTGGATCTTATGATGTTTCTCCCTGTCTACTCTCTTGTAATGGATTGAGTTTCCCCTTTGAAGTTATCTTATAGGATTGAGTCTTTAAGTATTTGAGAACACTTGATGTATGTCTTGCATGTGCTTATCTGTGGTGACAATGGGATATTCACGTGATCGACTTGATGTACGTTTTGGTGATCAACTTGCGGATTCAGTGGCCTTGTGAACTTATGCATAGGGGTTGGCACACGTTTTCGTCTTGACTCTTCGGTAGAAACTTTGGGGCACTCTTTGAAGTACTTTGTGTTGGTTGAATAGATGAATCTGAGACTGTGTGATGCATATCATATAATCATACCCATGGATACTTGAGGTGACATTGGAGTATCTAGGTGATATTAGGGTTTTAGTTGATTTGTATCTTATGGTGTTATTCTAGTACGAACTCTAGGATAGATTGAATGAAAAGAATAGCTTCATGTTATTTTACTACGACTCTTGAATAGATCGATCAGAAAGGATAACTTTGAGGTGGTTTCGTACCCTACAATAATCTCTTCATTTGTTCTCCGCTATTAGTGACTTTGGAGTGACTCTTTGTTTCATGTTGAGGGATAGTTATATGATCCAATTATGTTATTATTGTTGAGAGAACTTGCCCTAGTGAAAGTATGAACCCTAGGCCTTGTTTCCTAGCATTGCAATACCGTTTGTGCTCACTTTTACCACTTGTTACCTTGCTGTTTTTATATTTTCAGATTACAAATACTCATATCTACCATCCATATTGCACTTGTATCACCATCTCTTTGCCGAACTAGTGCACCTATACAATTTGCCATTGTATTGGTTGTGTTGGGGACACAAGATACTCTTTGTTATTTGGTTGCAGAGTTTTTTGAGAGAGACCATCTTCATCCTACTGAAGGAAATATGCCCTAGAGGCAATAATAAAGTTATTATTTATTTCCTTATAATCATGATAAATGTTTATTATTCATGCTAGAATTGTATTTACCGGAAACATAATACATGTGTGAATACATAGACAAACAGAGTGTCACTAGTATGCCTCTACTTGACTAGCTCGTTAATCAAAGATGGTTATGTTTCCTAACCATGAACAATGAGTTGTTATTTGATTAACGAGGTCACATCATTAGTAGAATGATCTGATTGACATGACCCATTCCATTAGCTTAGCACCCGATCGTTTAGTATGTTGCTATTGCTTTCTTCATGACTTATACATGTTCCTATGACTATGAGATTATGCAACTCCCGTTTACCGGAGGAACACTTTGGGTACTACCAAACGTCACAACGTAACTGGGTGATTATAAAGGAGTACTACAGGTGTCTCCAATGGTCGATGTTGGGTTGGCGTATTTCGAGATTAGGATTTGTCACTCCGATTGTCGGAGAGGTATCTCTGGGCCCTCTCGGTAATACACATCACATAAGCCTTGCAAGCATTACAACTAATATGTTAATTGTGAGATGATGTGTTACGGAACGAGTAAAGAGACTTGCCGGTAACGAGATTGAACTAGGTATTGGATACCGACGATCGAATCTCGGGCAAGTAACATACCGATGACAAAGGGAACAACGTATGTTGTTATGCGGTCTGACTGATAAAGATCTTCGTAGAATATGTAGGAGCCAATATGGGCATCCAGGTCCCGCTATTGGTTATTGACCAGAGACGTGTCTCGGTCATGTCTACATTGTTCTCGAACCCGTAGGGTCCGCACGCTTAAGGTTACGATGACAGTTATATTATGAGTTTATGCATTTTGATGTACCGAAGGTTGTTCGGAGTCCCGGATGTGATCACGGACATGACGAGGAGTCTCGAAATGGTCGAGACGTAAAGATTGATATATTGGAAGCCTATATTTGGATATCGGAAGTGTTCCGGGTGAAATCGGGATTTTACCGGGTTACCGGGAGGTTACCGGAACCCCCCGGGAGCCATATGGGCCATCATGGGCCTTAGTGGAAAGGAGAAAGGGGCAGCCCAAGGGGGCTGCGCGCCTCCCCCCTTCCCCTAGTCCTATTAGGACTAGGAGAGGTGGCCGGCCACCCCTCTCCCTCTTTCCCCCTTGGGAATCCTAGTTGGAATAGGATTGGGGGAGGAGTCCTATTCCCGGTAGGAGTAGGACTCCTCCTGCGCCTCTCCCTCTTGGCCGGCGCCCCCTCCCCCCTTGGCTCCTTTATATACGGAGGCAGGGGCACCTCTAAACACACAAGTTGACACAAGTTGATCCACGTGATCGATTCCTTAGCCGTGTGCGGTGCCCCCTGCCACCATATTCCTCGATAATACTGTAGCGGAGTTTAGGCGAAGCCCTGCTGCTGTAGTTCATCAAGATCATCACCACGCCGTCGTGCTGACGAAACTCTTCCCCGACACTTTGCTGGATCGGAGTCCGGGGATCGTCATCGAGCTGAACGTGTGCTCGAACTCGGAGGTGCCGTAGTTTCGGTGCTTGATCGGTTGGATCGTGAAGACGTACGACTACTTCCTCTACGCCGTGTCATCGCTTCCGCAGTCGGTCTGCGTTGGGTACGTAGACAACACTCTCCTCTCGTTGCTATGCATCACATGATCCTGTGTGCGCGTAGGAAATTTTTTGAAATTACTACGAAACCCAACAGTGGCATCCGAGCCAGGTTATTGATGTTGATGTTATATGCACGAGTAGAACACAAGTGAGTTGTGGACGATACAAGTCATACTGCCTACCAGCATGTCATATTTTGGTTCGGCGGTATTGTTGGACGAGACGACCCAGACCAACCTTACGCGTACGCTTACGCGAGACCGGTTCCCTCGACGTGCTTTGCACAGAGATGGCTTGCGGGCGACTGTCTCTCCAACTTTAGTTGAACCAAGTATGGCTACGCCCGGTCCTTGCGAAGGTTAAAATGGAGTCTATTTGACAAACTATCGTTGTGGTTTTGATGCGTAGGTGAGATTGGTTCTTACTTAAGCCCGTAGCAGCCACGTAAAATATGCAACAACAAAGTAGAGGACGTCTAACTTGTTTTTGCAGGGCATGTTGTGATGTGATATGGTCAAGGCATGATGCTGAATTTTATTGTATGAGATGATCATGTTTTGTAACCAAGTTATCGGCAACTGGCAGGAGCCATATGGTTGTCGCTTTATTGTATGCAATGCAATCGCGATGTAATGCTTAACTTTATTACTAAACGGTAGTGATAGTCGTGAAAGCATAAGATTGGCGAGACGACAACGATGCTACGATGGAGATCAAGGTGTCGCGCCGGTGACGATGGTGATCATGACGGTGCTTCGGAGATGGAGATCACAAGCACGAGATGATGATGGCCATATCATATCACTTATATTGATTGCATGTGATGTTTATCTTTTTATGCATCTTATCTTGCTTTGATTGACGGTAGCATTATAAGATGATCTCTCATTAAATTATCAAGAAGTGTTCTCCCTGAGTATGCACCGTTGCCAAAGTTCGTCATGCCCAGACACCACGTGATGATCGGGTGTGATAAGCTCTACGTCCATCTACAACGGGTGCAAGCCAGTTTTTGCACATGCAGAATACTCAGGTTAAACTTGACGAGCCTAGCATATGCAGATATGGCCTCGGAACACGGAGACCGAAAGGTCGAGCGTGAATCATATAGTAGATATGATCAACATAACGATGTTCACCATTGAAAACTACTCCATCTCACGTGATGATCGGTTATGGTTTAGTTGATTTGGATCACGTAATCACTTGGAGGATTAGAGGGATGTCTATCTAAGTGGGAGTTCTTAAGTAATATGATTAATTGAACTTAAATTTATCATGAACTTAGTACCTGATAGTATCTTGCTTGTTTATGTTGATTGTAGATAGATGGCTCGTGCTGTTGTTCCGTTGAATTTTAATGCGTTCCTTGAGAAAGCAAAGTTGAAAGATGATGGTAGCAATTACACGGACTGGGTCCGTAACTTGAGGATTATCCTCATTGCTGCACAGAAGAATTACGTCCTGGAAGCACCGCTGGGTGCCAGGCCTGCTGCTGGAGCAACGCCAGATGTTATGAACGTCTGGCAGAGCAAAGCTGATGACTACTCGATAGTTCAGTGTGCCATGCTTTACGGCTTAGAATCGGGACTTCAACGACGTTTTGAACGTCATGGAGCATATGAGATGTTCCAGGAGTTGAAGTTAATATTTCAAGCAAATGCCCAGATTGAGAGATATGAAGTCTCCAATAAGTTCTATAGCTGCAAGATGGAGGAGAACAGTTCTGTCAGTGAGCATATACTCAAAATGTCTGGGTATAATAATCACTTGATTCAATTGGGAGTTAATCTTCCGGATGATTGCGTCATCGACAGAATTCTCCAATCACTGCCACCAAGCTACAAGAGCTTCGTAATGAACTATAATATGCAAGGGATGAACAAGACTATTCCGGAGCTCTTCGCAATGCTGAAAGCTGCGGAGGTAGAAATCAAGAAGGAGCATCAAGTGTTGATGGTTAACAAGACCACTAGTTTCAAGAAAAAGGGCAAAGGGAAGAAAAAAGGGGAACTTCAAAAAGAACGGCAAGCAAGTTGCTGCTCAAGAGAAGAAACCCAAGTCTGGACCTAAGCCTGAAACTGAGTGCTTCTACTGCAAGCAGACTGGTCACTGGAAGCGGAACTGCCCCAAGTATTTGGCGGATAAGAAGGATGGCAAGGTGAACAAAGGTATATGTGATATACATGTTATTGATGTGTACCTTACTAGAGCTCGCAGTAGCACCTGGGTATTTGATACTGGTTCTGTTGCTAATATTTGCAACTCGAAACAGGGACTACAGAATAAGCGGGCACTGGCAAAGGACGAGGTGACGATGCGCGTGGGAAACGGTTCCAAAGTCGATGTGATCGCAGTCGGCACGCTACCTCTACATCTACCTTCGGGATTAATATTAGACCTAAGTAATTGTTATTTGGTGCCAGCGTTGAGCATGAACATTATATCTGGATCTTGTTTAATGCGAGACGGTTATTCATTTAAATCAGAGAATAATGGTTGTTCTATTTATATGAGTAATATCTTTTATGGTCATGCACCCTTGAAGAGTGGTCTATTTTTATTGAATCTCGATAGTAGTAATACACATATTCATAATGTTGAAAGCCAAAAGATGCAGAGTTGATAATGAAAGTGCAACTTATTTGTGGCACTGTCGTTTAGGTCATATCGGTATAAAGCGCATGAAGAAACTCCATACCGATGGACTTTTGGAACCACTTGATTATGAATCACTTGGTACTTGCGAACCGTGCCTCATGGGCAAGATGACTAAAACACCATTCTCCGGTACTATGGAGAGAGCAACAGATTTGTTGGAAATCATACATACCGATGTATGTGGCCCGATGAATATTGAGGCTCGTGGCGGATATCGTTATTTTCTCACCTTCACAGATGATTTAAGCAGATATGGGTATATTTACTTAATGAAACATAAGTCTGAAACATTTGAAAAGTTCAAAGAATTTCAGAGTGAAGTTGAAAATCATCGTAACAAGAAAATAAAGTTTCTATGATCTGATCGTGGAGGAGAATATTTGAGTTACGAGTTTGGTGTACATTTGAAAAACTGTGGAATAGTTTCGCAACTCACGCCACCCGGAACACCACAGCGTAATGGTGTGTCCGAACGTCGTAATCGTACTTTACTAGATATGGTGCGATCTATGATGTCTCTCACTGATTTACCGCTATCATTTTGGGGATATGCTTTAGAGACGGCCGCATTCACGTTAAATAGGGCACCATCAAAATCCGTTGAGACGACGCCTTATGAACTGTGGTTTGGCAAGAAACCAAAGTTGTCGTTTCTTAAAGTTTGGGGCTGCGATGCTTATGTGAAAAAGCTTCAACCTGATAAGCTCGAACCCAAATCGGAGAAATGTGTCTTCATAGGATACCCAAAGGAAACTGTTGGGTACACCTTCTATCACAGATCCAAAGGCAAAACATTCGTTGCTAAGAATGGATCATTTCTAGAGAAGGAGTTTCTCTCGAAAGAAGTGAGTGGGAGGAAAGTAGAACTTGACGAGGTAACTGTACCTGCTCCCTTACTGGAAAGTAGTTCATCACAGAAAACTGTTTCAGTGACACCTACACCAGTTAGTGAGGAAGCCAATGATAATGATCATGAAACTTCAGATCAAGATACTACTGAACCGCGTAGATCAACTAGAGTAAGATCCGCACCAGAGTGGTACGGTAATCCTATTCTGGAGGTCATGCTACTAGATCATGATGAACCTACGAATTATGAAGAAGCGATGGTGAGCCCAGATTCCGTAAAGTGGCTTGAAGCCATGAAATCTGAGATGGGATCCATGTATGAGAACAAAGTATGGACTTTGGTTGACTTGCCCGATGATCGGCAAGCAATTGAGAATAAATGGATTTTTAAGAAGAAGACTGACGCTGATGGTAATGTTACTGTCTACAAAGCTCGACTTGTCGCAAAAGGTTTTCGGCAAGTTCAAGGAATTGACTACGATGAGACCTTCTCACCCGTAGCGATGCTTAAGTCCGTCCGAATCATGTTAGCAATTGCCGCATTTTATGATTATGAAATTTGGCAAATGGATGTCAAAACTGCATTCCTGAATGGATTTCTGGAAGAAGAGTTGTATATGATGCAACCAGAAGGTTTTGTCGATCCAAAGGGAGCTAACAAAGTGTGCAAGCTCCAGCGATCCATTTATGGACTGGTGCAAGCCTCTTGGAGTTGGAATAAACGTTTTGATAGTGTGATCAAAGCATTTGGTTTTATACAGACTTTCGGAGAAGCCTGTATTTACAAGAAAGTGAGTGGGAGCTCTGTAGCATTTCTGATATTATATGTGGATGACATATTACTGATTGGAAATGATATAGAATTTCTGGATAGCATAAAGGGATACTTGAATAAAAGTTTTTCAATGAAAGACCTCGGTGAAGCTGCTTACATATTAGGCATTAAGATCTATAGAGATAGATCAAGATGCTTAATTGGACTTTCACAAAGCACATACCTTGACAAAATTTTGAAGAAGTTCAAAATGGATCAAGCGAAGAAAGGGTTCTTGCCTGTGTTACAAGGTGTGAAATTGAGTAAGACTCAATGCCCGACCACTGCAGAAGATAGAGAGAATATGAAAGATGTTCCCTATGCATCAGCCATAGGCTCTATCATGTATGCAATGCTGTGTACCAGACCTGATGTGTGCCTTGCTATAAGTTTAGCAGGGAGGTACCAAAGTAATCCAGGAATGGATCACTGGACAGCGGTCAAGAACATCCTGAAATACCTGAAAAGTACTAAGGATATGTTTCTCGTATATGGAAGTGACAAAGAGCTCATCGTAAAAGGTTACGTTGATGCAAGCTTTGACACTGATCCGGACGATTCTAAATCGCAAACCGGATACGTGTTTACATTAAACGATGGAGCTGTCAGTTGGTGCAGTTCTAAACAAAGCGTCGTAGCGGGATCTACATGTGAAGCGGAATACATAGCTGCTTCGGAAGCAGCAAATGAAGGAGTCTGGATGAAGGAGTTCATATCCGATCTAGGTGTCATACCTAGTGCATCGGGTCCAATGAAAATCTTTTGTGACAATACTGGTGCAATTGCCTTGGCAAAGGAATCCAAATTTCACAAAAGGACCAAACACATCAAGAGACGCTTCAACTCCATCCGGGATCTAGTCCAGGTGGGAGACATAGAGATTTGCAAGATACATACGGATCTGAATGTTGCAGACCCGTTGACTAAGCCTCTTCCACGAGCAAAACATGATTAGCACCAAAGCTCCATGGGTGTTAGATTCATTACAGTGTAATCTAGATTATTGACTCTAGTGCAAGTGGGAGACTGAAGGAAATATGCCCTAGAGGCAATAATAAAGTTATTATTTATTTCCTTATAATCATGATAAATGTTTATTATTCATGCTAGAATTGTATTTACCGGAAACATAATACATGTGTGAATACATAGACAAACAGAGTGTCACTAGTATGCCTCTACTTGACTAGCTCGTTAATCAAAGATGGTTATGTTTCCTAACCATGAACAATGAGTTGTTATTTGATTAACGAGGTCACATCATTAGTAGAATGATCTGATTGACATGACCCATTCCATTAGCTTAGCACCCGATCGTTTAGTATGTTGCTATTGCTTTCTTCATGACTTATACATGTTCCTATGACTATGAGATTATGCAACTCCCATTTACCGGAGGAACACTTTGGGTACTACCAAACGTCACAACGTAACTGGGTGATTATAAAGGAGTACTACAGGTGTCTCCAATGGTCGATATTGGGTTGCCGTATTTCAAGATTAGGATTTGTCACTCCGATTGTCGGAGAGGTATCTCTGGGCCCTCTCGGTAATACACACCACATAAGCCTTGCAAGCATTACAACTAATATGTTAGTTGTGAGATGATGTATTACGGAACGAGTAAAGAGACTTGCCGGTAACGAGATTGAACTAGGTATTGGATACCGACGATCGAATCTCGGGCAAGTAACATACCGATGACAAAGGGAACAACCTATGTTGTTATGCGGTCTGACCGATAAAGATCTTCGTAGAATATGTAGGAGCCAATATGGGCATCCAGGTCCCGCTATTGGTTATTGACCGGAGACGTGTCTCGGTCATGTCTACATTGTTCTCGAACCCGTAGGGTCCGCACGCTTAAGGTTACGATGACAGTTATATTATGAGTTTATGCATTTTGATGTACCAAAGGTTGTTCGGAGTCCCGGATGTGATCACGGACATGACGAGGAGTCTCGAAATGGTCGAGACGTAAAGATTGATATATTGGAAGCCTATATTTGGATATCGGAAGTGTTCCGGGTGAAATCGGGATTTTACCGGGTTACCGGGAGGTTACCGGAACCCCCTGGGAGCCATATGGGCCATCATGGGCCTTAGTGGAAAGGAGAAAGGGGCAGCCCAAGGGGGCTGCGCGCCTCCCCCCTTCCCCTAGTCCTATTAGGACTAGGAGAGGTGGCCGGCCACCCCTCTCCCTCTTTCCCCCTTGGGAATCCTAGTTGGAATAGGATTGGGGGAGGAGTCCTACTCCCGGTAGGAGTAGGACTCCTCCTGCGCCTCTCCCTCTTGGCCGGCGCCCCCTCCCCCCTTGGCTCCTTTATATACGGAGGCTGGGGCACCTCTAAACACACAAGTTGACACAAGTTGATCCACGTGATCGATTCCTTAGCCGTGTGCGGTGCCCCCTGCCACCATATTCCTCGATAATACTGTAGCGGAGTTTAGGCGAAGCCCTGCTGCTGTAGTTCATCAAGATCATCACCACGCCGTCGTGCTGACGAAACTCTTCCCCGACACTTTGCTGGATCGGAGTCCGGGGATCGTCATTGAGCTGAACGTGTGCTCGAACTCGGAGGTGTCGTAGTTTCGGTGCTTGATCGGTTGGATCGTGAAGACGTACGACTACTTCCTCTACGTCGTGTCATCGCTTCCGCAGTCGGTCTGCGTTGGGTACGTAGACAACACTCTCCTCTCGTTGCTATGCATCACATGATCCTGTGTGCGCGTAGGAAATTTTTTGAAATTACTACGAAACCCAACACCTACGCCTCCCATAGATTGATAAACCTTAGGTCATCCACTTGAGGGAAATTTGCTACTATAATACAAACCTCTGCACTTGGAGGCCAACAACGTCTACAAGAAGAAGGTTGCATAGTAGACATCATGCTCGAGGCCATTTATGCACATTGGAGGATGACATCATCCCTAGAGCCTGAGCCTGAGCCACCACTTGACCCATATAGACAGTCTGTTTATCAGTGGGATCCGGAGGAGATCAATAACCAGTGGCGCCCGAAGGACCCTCCTCAGTACACCGGAGAGAGTAGCTTCGAGCAGTGGCCGTAGACCAACTTAGGCCAAAAGTCTAAGCTTGGGGGGGTACATATTTCTCACCGACATTACATTCATGTTCACAACCTCATTCTAGTTGTTAGTGCTCATACTTTTCCATTGTACTATCCATGCTAGTTTATTCTTTTCTTGCTTTCTTCTTGTGTGTTTGAAAAAGCTTAAGAAAACCCCCCCAAAAAAATAGTTGTAGCCTTTAGCTAGTTTACTTTCCATGCTTGTAGTAGTAATTAAAAGGAAATCCAAAAATATTTATCGTTCTTCTTTTGCTTGTTGGGAGCTTTCCTGTGTAAATAGTTTTATTTCTTTTCTTTTCTTTGGGTCAATAGGAGAAGACCATGATGAGAATGTTGAGTGGCTCTCATATGCATTATTGTTGATCTAACCAAGAGCCCATATTACCTTGTCTTCTCTTGTGTATTAAATGCTTGCAGATTCCAGCTTAGTCCAATGCATGTGCACTATTATTATTATCCACACCATTCGGTCGTGCGAGTGAATGACAATAATGATGATATATGATTGACTGATTGAGATGAGAGAAGCTGGTATGAACTTGACCTATCTTGTTTTTGTAAATATGATTAGTCCACCATTCCTGATTCAGCCTATTATGGATGAAACATGTTTGCAATGACAATTAGAGATTATAGTTGCTCATTCAATCCTTAATTAGCTAGGAGTTTATAATGGTTTACCTTGCGTGCAAACATGCTATTAAAATGGTTGTAATGTGGTATGATAGGGTGGTATCCTCCTTTGAATGATTCGAGTGGCTTGAGTTGGCACATGTTCACGCATGTAGTTGAAACAAAATCAACATAGGCTTCATGATATTTATGCTCATGGTGGTTTATATCCTACTCATGCTTGCACTCATTGTTGATTAATCTTAATGCATGTTCATGACTGTTGTCGCTCTCTAGTTGGTTGCTTCCCAGTCTCTTTCTAGCCTTCACTTGTACTAAGCGGGAATACTGCTTGTGCATCCACTTCAATAAAACCTCAAAGTTATGCCCTACGAGTCCACCATACCTTCCTATATGCGGTATTTACCTGCCGTTCCAAGTAAATTTGTATGTGCCAAACTCTAAACCTTCAAATGAAATTCTGTTTTGTATGCTCGAATAGCTCATGTATCAACTAGGGTTGTCTATATCTTCCATGCTAGTTGGGTTATTCTCACGATGAGTGGACTCCACTCATCATTCATGAGAAAATGACCGGTAACCGGGATGCCCAGTCCCATGCTCAAATCAAATCAAAATAATTGCAAACAAAACTCCCCCAGGATTGTTGTTAGTTGGACGGCACCAGTTGTTTCGGACAAGCCATGGATTGATGTTTGTTGGTGGTGGGGGAGTATAAACTTTACCATTCTATTTGGGAACCGCCTATAATGTGTGTAGCATGGAAGATATCGAGATCTCTTGGTTGTTGTATTGACAATGCAAGTATACCACTCAAAATATTAATCTCTGTTTCAAAACTCGAGCTCTGGCACCTCTGCAAATCCCTTCTTCCCTCTATGAAGGGCCTACCTATTTACTTTTATGTTGAGTCATCATCCTCTTATTAAAAAGCACCAGTTGGAGAGCACCGCTGTCATTTGCATGCATTGCTATTAATTTACATTGAGTATGACTGTGACTAGATCTCTTAGCATGAATTACAATGTCTAGTCAGTCCTTGATCTTTAGGGGTGCTCTGCATTTATGTTTTGCGGTCTCACAAAGGGCTAGCAAGATACCATCTTGTTATATCATATTATGATTGTTTTTAGAAAGTGTTGTCATCCGAGATTTATTATTATTGCTCGCTAGTTGATTATGCCATTGATATAGTAAACATGAGACCTAAAAGTTATTGTGAATATGGTTAGTTCATATTGTTTGGTGAAAACTTGAATGTTGGCTTTACATATTTGCAACACCAAGATCAAACAGAGTTTGTAAAAGTTTTTCTTTATCTCTTTCAGTTTGTCAACGAAATTGCTTGAGGACAAGCAAAGGTTTAAGCTTGGGGGAGTTGATACGTCTCCAATGTATCTACTTTTCCAAACACTTTTGCCCTTGTTTTGGACTCTAACTGGCATGATTTGAGTGGAACTAACCCGGACTGACGCTGCTTTCGGCAGAATTGCCATGGTGTTATTTTTGTGCAGAAATAAAAGTTCTCGGAATGACCTGAAAATCCACGGAGCAACTTTTTGGAATTAATAAAAAATACTGGTGAAAGAATCAGCATCAGGGAGCCCAAACCCTGTCCACGAGGGTGCAGGGCGCCCCTCGCCCCCCTAGTGCGCGCCCCTACCTCGTGGGCCCCCTGGGACTCCACTGACCTCAACCCCAACTCCATATATTCACTTTTGGGGAGAAAAAAAATTAAAGAGAAGGATTCATTGCGTTTTACGATACGAAGCCACCGCCAAGCCCTGTTCTTCCTCGGGAGGGCTGATCTGGAGTCCATTTGGGGCTCCGGAGACGGGAATTCATCGCCATCGTCATCATCAACCATCCTCCATCACCAATTTCATGATGCTCACCGCTGTGCGTGAGTGATCCCATTGTAGGCTTGCTGGACGGTGATGGGTTGGATGAGATTTACCATGTAATTGAGTTAGTTTTGTTAGGGTTTGATCCCTAGTATCCATTATGTTCTTAGATTGATGTTGCTATGACTTTGCCATGCTTAATGCTTGTCACTAGGGCCCGAGTGCCATGATTTCAGACCTGAACCTATTATGTTTTCATGAATATATGTGAGTTCTTGATCCTATCTTTCAAGTCAATGTCACCTACTATGTGTTATGATCCGGCAACCCGAAGTGACAATAATCTGGACCACTCCCGGTGATGACCGTTGAGGGAGTCCTGGACTAGGGGGTGTCCGGACAGCCGGACTATCATCGTCCGCTGGACTCCAAGACTACAAAGATACAAGATTGAAGACTCCGTCCCGTGTCCGGATGGGACTTTCCTTAGTGTGGAAGGCAAGCTTGGCAATACGGATATGTAGATCTCCTACCATTGTAACCGACTTTGTGTAACCCTAGCCTTCTCCGGTGTCTATATAAACCGGAGGGCTTTAGTCCATAGGACACAACATACATTACAACACTCATACCATAGGCTAGCTTTAGGGTTTAGCCTCCTTGATCTCGTGGTAGATCCACTCTTGTACTACCCATATCATCAATATTAATCAAGCAGGACGTAGGGTTTTACCTCCATCAATAGGGCCCGAACCTGGGTAAAACATCGTGTCCCTTGTCTCCTGTTACCATCCGCCTAGACGCACAGTTCGGGACCCCCTACCCGAGATCCGCCGGTTTTGACACTGACATTGGTGCTTTCATTAAGAGTTCCTCTGTGTCGTCACCGATAGGCTCGATGGCTTCTTCAATCAACAACGCTGTCCAGGGTGAGACTTTTCTCCCCGGACAGATCTTCGTGTTCGGCGGCTTCGCACTGCGGGCTAATTCACTTGGCCATCTGGAGCAGATCGAAAGCTATGCCCCTGGCCGTCAGGTCAGATTCGGAAGCCTAAACTTCACGGCCGACATCCGCGGGGACTTGATCTTCGACGGGCTCGAGCCACAGCCAAGCGTGCTGCACTGTTACGATGGGCATGATCTAGCTCTGCCGCCGAACAGTGCCTTGGTGGCCGCACAAGAATCCACTCCGGCCCTTAGTCCGGAGCCGATCGCCCAGATCGAGGACCGGTGGTTGGACACCGCCTCGGGGGCTTCAACTTCCATGGCGATGGAGCCGAACACTAACCTTGTCCCTCGCGAAGCGCGTGACTCCGAGGTGCCGGACTCCGGACCTCCCATGCCCCTGCCAATCGAATCTAATTGGGCGCCGGTTATGGAATTCACCGCCGCGGACATCTTCCAACACTCATCCTTTGGCGACATCCTAAATTCGCTAAAGCATCTCTCGCTATCCGGAGAGTCCTAGCCGGATTATGGCAAGGATGTTTGGGATACGGACGACGAAGAAATTTAGAGCCCACCCACCACCCACTTTGTAGACACTGTCGACAATCTAACCGACATGCTAGACTACGACTCCGAAGACATCGACGCTATGGACGATGATGCCGGAGACGAACAGGAACCAGCGCCTATAGGGCACTGGAAGACCACCTCGTCATACGACATATACATGGTGGACACCCCAAAAGATGGGGACGGCGAAGAAGCAGCAGAGGCAGATTCCTTAAAGAAACAGCCCAAGCGCCGGCGTCAGTGGCGCCGCTCTAAATCCCGCCACAGCAAGAATGGAGATTCCGGCACAGGAGATAACAATACCCCAGAGAGTGCAGAAGATAATCCCCTCCAGCAAGACTCAGCGCAGGAGGATGCAGAAGCAAGCCCTCACGAGAGGGCGGCAGACAAAGAGGTCGAGGATTATAACTATATACCTCCCTCCAAAGACGAGGCAAGCCTCAACGACGACAAATTCGTCATGCCCGAGGATCCCATCGAACAAGAGCGTTTTAAACGCAGGCTTATCGCCACGGCAAATAGCCTAAAGAAAAAGCAGCAGCAGCTTCAAGCTGATCAGGACCTGCTGGCCGATCGATGGACCGAGGTCCTCGCGGCCGAAGAGTATAAACTCGAACGCCCCTCCAAAAGCTACCCAAGACGCAAGTTGCTCCCCCGATTAGAGGAGGAAGCATACATACCTTCATCACCAGCGCACGATACGGCCGACCGACCACCCCGTGGTCGCGACAGAGAGGCATCCAGGCCCTCCACCAAGACCGTACCCCGGCATCGCTCCAAAAGTACGAAGCCAAGAGGGAACGCGCCGGACTTGGGAGATGTATTGGAGGACAAAGCAAGGCAATCCAGATCCATCTACGGATCACGAGGGCGCCCCATGACCCACGACGAATACCGTCGCACCAGATACAATAACTTCGGCCGGGCCGAACACAGCAGACAACGCTCTCTCGAGCTACGTCGTGATATTGCTCAATATAGAGGCGCCGCACACCCGCTATGCTTCACTAACGAAGTAATGGATCATCAAATCCCTGAAGGGTTTAAACCTGTAAACATCGAATCCTACGATGGCACAACAGACCCCGCGGTTTGGATCGAAGATTATCTCCTTCACATCCATATGGCCCGCGGCGACGATCTCCATGCCATCAAGTATCTCCCACTCAAGCTTAAAGGACCAGCTCGGCATTGGCTTAACAGCTTGCCCGCAGAGTCAATTGGGTGTTGGGAAGACCTGGAAGCCGCATTCCTCGACAACTTCCAGGGCACGTATGTGCGGCCACCAGACGCCGATGACCTAAGCCACATAATTCAGCAGCCAGACGAATCGGCCAGACAATCCTGGACACGGTTCTTAACAAAGAAAAACCAAATCATCGACTGTCCGGATGCAGAGGCCCTCGCAGCCTTCAAACGTAACATCCACGACGAGTGGCTAGCCCGGCACCTGGGACAGGAAAAGCCGAAATCCATGGCAGCCCTCACATCATTAATGACCCGCTTTTGCGCGGGAGAGGATAGCTGGCTAGCTCGCAGCAACAACCTCAGTAAAAATTCTGGCAGTCCGGATAATAAGGACCACAATGGAAGGTCGCGTCGAAGCAAAAATAAACGCTGCATTAACGGCGACGACAAGGAGGATACGGCAGTCAACGCCGGATTCCGAGGCTCTAAACCCGGTCAGCGGAAGAAGCCATTCAAAAGAACCACTCCGGGTCCGTCCAATTTGGACCGAATACTCGACCGCTTATGCCAGATACATGGCACCCCTGAAAAGCCAGCTAATCACACCAACAGAGATTGCTGGGTGTTCAAGCAGGCAGGCAAGTTAATTGCCGAAAACAATGACAAGGGGCTAAATAGCGACGACGAGGAAGAGACCCGACCGCCGAACAATGGAGGGAGCGGAAGCGTGCACTAAGGGACGTATACGCTATGGAGCCAGTCGCCCCAAAGTTCAATCCATGGTCCTCTTGTCCGATCACTTTCGATCGAAGAGACCATCCGACCAGCATTTGCCATAGCGGATTCGCCGCATTGGTTTTAGACCCAATCGTCGATGGATTTCACCTCACGAGAGTCCTGATGGACGGTGGCAGTAGACTGAACCTGCTTTATCAGGATACAGTGCGCAAGATGGTCATAGACCCCTCAAGGATTAAACCTACAAAGACAACCTTTAAAGGCGTCATACCAGGTGTGGAGGCCAATTGTACAGGCTCAGTCACACTGGAAGTGGTCTTCGGATCCCCGGATAATTTCCGGAGCGAGGAGTTAATCTTCGACATAGTCCCATTTCGCAGCGGCTATCACGCTCTGCTCGGACGAACCGCGTTTGCAAAGTTCAACACGGTGCCGCATTATGCATACCTCAAGCTCAAGATGCCAGGCCCTCGTGGAGTCATCACGGTCAACAGAAATACGGAACGCTCCCTCCGAACGGAGGAACATACAGCGGCTCTCGTGGCAGAAGTACAGAGCAGCCTTTTAAGGCAATTTTCGAGTCCGGCCGTTAAACGGCCGGATACATCCAAACGCGCCCGAAGCAACACCAACCAAGACCACCTGGCACGATCCGAGCACGCGTAGGAATGCGGCCCTAACCCCCGCCCTCGCATGATCGCAAGAACAACCCTCTGTGTACATCATTACGCTTTGGAGATACCATGGGCGTAGGGGAAGGGGCACGTCCACAATAGACCCACAGTGCGGCTCGACCACACCAGGGGCTCACAAGTGTGTCACTCTCTCTTATTATTATTTTCCTTCTTTGTATACAAAGGTCTCCGTTAGCCAGAGGCCCTGTCCGGCAGTGAACCTGCCGAACTCATGATGCAACAGCCGGGGAAGAAAGAATGCGGCGACGAACACTCAGGTGGTCTCAATTACGAGCATTAAATTTGATTATATACACCAAGTCCGCAGCCCATCCCTGGAGGGGGACATGTTTAACTAGTCCAAAACCCTTGCTTACCGCACTATTTGTATCAGTCCGCACTCATAGCAGACTTCCTTTAATAAATGATGCAACACTTTTTTTGCCTATTATTACATACATATGTTCATTACATGACATCTTGCACCCGTATATTTTGGTACGGCCTAATACACCAGGGGATTATGTTCCCCACATTATGGTGTGATAAGTCCGAACACTTTCACAAGTGTGGCACCCCGAAATTATAGCATTATATGAATCGGCTCCGAATCATGTCTTGGGTCAATAGTTGGGTTTGCCCGGCTCCCATGTTTTGGTGCCTTACGTTCCGTTCCCTTGGCTAAGGTGGCACTGGGAGAACCACTGCGATTGCGCCCCGGTTGAGCTGGGCGAGCGCCTCAGTGGAGAAAGCTAAAACTGACCGGCATGATAAGGCGAGAGACTGGTCGCTGTTCGAGAGGTCTTTTTGGGTCCTTAAAGACTCACGCCACTTCGAGCAAAGTTCCGAATAATGTCCGACGAAGGCGTGGATAGCGCCCCGAATTCAGTCTTCCGAATACTAGGGGCTTCGCCGAAATTTAAAATTATAGAATTCTATGGCTAAGTGAGAGTGTTCAAGCATTATAAGTCCGGTTACCTTGTTCGTTGTGTTGAGCGGCTCCCTAGATGGACCCAAAAATGGGAACAAGAGTGCTCAAGTTATCCCGAACACCCCAGCACTTGCGGCTTGGGGGCTGAAGCCAACGACTTGCCATCTCTTAGATTTTATAAACGGCCGCACAGAAGGTAATATTTTAAATTAAACAAGCGTTGCTTAAAGCGCACATGAACAAAGTTTTCAGCGCACAGGATAATACATAGCGAGTTTACTCAAAGATTACATCTCTAGGGCATTCATCCGCAATATCGCGGGCTCCCTTCAGGACAGTTTTATAATACATTTCGGGCGTACGATACTCCTTGCCCGGTGGCGGCGGGTCAGTAAGAAGCCTCTCCGCATCCAGCCTGCCCCAGTGCACCTTTGTGCGGGCAAGGGCCCGACGAGCACCTTCAATACAGGCGGAGCGCTTGATGACCTCCACCAAGGGGCACGCACCCACCAGCCGCCGCATGAGGACGAAGTAGCTCCCAGGCATGGCCTGTCCAGGCCACAGCCGGACTATAAGGCCCTTCATGGCCTCCTCAGCTACCTTGTGGAGTTCGACCAGCTGCTTCAGCTGGTCGCTTGGGGGCACCGGATGGCCGGCCTCAGCGTACTGAGACCAGAAGACCTTCTCCATTGAGCTCCCCTCCCCGCCACGGTAGAATGCGGCGGCATCGGACACACTACACGGCAGATCTGCAAACGCCCCTGGAGAGCTCCTAATGCGGGTAAGTGTCAGGTAGTTTACATTAACATGCTTGCTTTGCATGAAAAATGCCTTACCCGCCGCTATCTTCTTCACATCTGCAACCTCCTGAAGGGCCTTACGGGCCTCGGCCTTGGCGGACTTGGCACTTTCGAGAGCCGAGGCAAGCTCGCACTCTCGAGTCTTGGAGTCGCGCTCCAAGCTCTCATGCTTCTCCATGAGAGCCTGGAGCTCTTGCCGCACTGCCGCCACCTGTGCCTCCTGCTTTTCTCGCTCTGCCCGTTCCACGGCTGCACTGCGTTCGGCCGTGGACACAGCCTCCTTCAGGGCTGCTACCTCGTTTGTGGCCCCTGCAATATCCATATTATCCTTGTTTATTTTATTGCGACCAAAATCCTTTTCTGTAAGGTAAAAATTCAAAGAGGTGCTACTCACCTTCTTTGTCCTCGAGCTGCCTCTTGGCATGGCCGAGCTCTCGCTCGGACCGCTCGAGATCTTGCTTTAATGCACCAACCTCCGCAGTCAGTGCGGCAGAGGTCAGCAGCACAGCCTGCAAACCCATATTGACATAATTTATTAGCAACCTGCGAATATCTTATTAGATCCTCAGTCCGGCTTTTCTTTCCGAACACCGAACCGAGCATCAGGGGCTACTGTCTATGCAGTATTACATTACATAATTTTAACTTCTTACCTCAAAGCCTGTTAGAAGGCTACTGTAGGCTTCGGTCAGCCCACTCTCGGCGAGCTGGACCTTCTGAATCACCGCACTCATAACAGTGCGGTGTTCTTCCTCGATGGAAGCGCCTTTGAGCGCCTCCAGCAAGTTGTCCGGCGCCTCCGGTTGGACGGAGGCCGCCGGCGTCACGGTCTTGCCCTTCTTTCGAAGGGGCCGCCTGCCGGACTCTGGAACCACTGCAGGTTCCGACATAGAGTCCGGCGCAAAGTCCGGGAGGCTGCCTTGCGGCGCCTCCGGAGCCTCCTCCTGATGGGTCCCTTTCCGGGATCCCACCTCGGCGTCCTCATCGGCGTGGGGGGTAGAGGCCGTCGGAAGTGAATCCACATCCGACGGGGCCAACGACCCGCTCGATGAAGCGGGGAGATCATCATTGGCGGGACTGCGGGCAATATGCGGCATTAGTAGGACACTATGTGACACAAAAGAAATTCCATATCAGGGATCCGGATACTTACGATCTCGCCGGAGGCCTGGCCCTTGAAGGCCACTCCTCGTCGCCAACATCGGTGTTGGCGGAGCTGTCCGGGGGAATAGTTCTCCCCCTCTTGGACCCTTTGGCCTCCCCTGTTGGGGAAGCCTTCCTCTTCCTCTCTTCCCCCTCCGGGAGAGAGTCTTCTTCCTCCTCCTCGTCTTCGGGGGAGGAGTCCGCCTCGTCGTCGGACGCCTGATTACGGGAACTCTTTCGAGTGCCCGTGGCCACCTTCTTGGCCTTCGTCTCCGGCACCACGTTCGGTGCCGGAACCAGCAGCCCCGCTAGACGGGCATCCACTGGGTCTTCTGGCATGGGAGCCGGGCAGATGAGCTGCTCGGCCTTCTTAATCCATTCCTATCAAAGGAAAAGGGAGATTGAAACCCTCTTAGAATCAATCTATTTACAACAAGTGTCCCGTAAAGGGGTAGAATCACTTACCTCGTCAGCCGGATGCTGCGAGTGAAATCCGCGATCTTCCGTCGCGGATGCGGGGGCTTCGGCGCCCTTAAACAGCACCCTCCAGGCGCCTTCGTACATCGTGTCAAAGAGCCCGCTCAGCGCCTGGTGCTGTTCCGGATCGAACTCCCACAGATTGAATGCCCGTTCTTTGCATGGGAGGATCCGACGGACGAGCATGACTTGGACCACGTCGACGAGCCTGAGCTTCTTGTTCACCAGTTTCTGGATACAGGCTCGGAGTCCCGTCAGCTCCCTCGGATTACCCCACAGCAAGCCCTTCTCTTTCCAGGAGGTGAGCTGCGTAGGGATACCAGATCTAAACTCGGGGGCCGCCGCCCACGTAGGGTCGCGCGGCTCGTTGATATAGAACCACCCCGATTGCCACCCCTTGAAGGAGTCCACGAAGGCCCCTTCGAACCAGAGGACGCTGGGCATCTTGCCCAACATGGCGCCTCCGCACTCCACCTGTGTTCCCTTCACTACCTTCGGCTTGACGTTGAAGGTCTTGAGCCACAAGCTGAAGTGGGGTCGGATGCAGAGGAGGGCCTCGCACACGATGATAAACGCCGAGATGTTGAGGATGAAGTTCGGCGCCAGATCGTGGAAATCCAGGCCGTAGTAGAACATGAGCCCCCGGACGAAGGGGTGAAGTGGAAAGCCCAGTCCGTGGAGGAAGTGGGGAAGGAAAACGACCCTCTCATGGGGCCCGGGGGTTGGGATGAGCTGCCCCTCGTCGGGCAGCCGGTGCGCGATATCGCCGGAAAGGTATCCGGCGCTGCGCAGCTTGGTGATATGCTCCTCCTTAACGGTGGAAGCCAACCATTTGCCTCTCCCTCCGGACATGGTCGGGGAAGGTTAAGATGAGATGCGCGAGCTTGGGCGTTGGAGCTTGAGTGCGCGGAGGTGGATAAGCAAAGGAGGAAGAAGGCGTGGGTGAAAAGGTGAATCCTTATCCCTTATATATGGGCGGGCGAAGACTATGCGTCCCCCACCAGCCTGGTAAAACTTGCTTATCTCCCAAGCGCCACCATCAATGGCGCGGTTGGGTTACCCACGTCCGTATTGATGAGAATCCCGGAATAAGGGGAACACGATCTCCGCTTCAACAAGACGTGCCAAGGAAACCGCTTCGCTAAATGTGCTGAGGTGGTATAATAAAAAATGATTCAAGTAAAAGCCTGGTAGCGGCGTGATGTCATGCCGCATAATACGTCAGCAGATTGGACTTGTGTACATTTTATTCTCTCTACGGTGGAATGTGGAATTTATTTTGCAGAGCCGGACACTATCCTGGTGTTCATGATCTTCTCTGGATTATTCAAAGGAGGAACCCGCCTTGCAATGCCGAACATTATGCGCGCCGGACTTATCTTCATTGAAGCCTGGTTCAAGGGCTACTGAGGGAGTCCTGGACTAGGGGGTGTCCGGACAGCCGGACTATCATCGTCCGTCGGACTCCAAGACTACGAAGATACAAGATTGAAGACTCCGTCCCGTGTCCGGATGGGACTTTCCTTGGCGTGGAAGGCAAGCTTGGCAATACGGATATGTAGATCTCCTACCATTGTAACCGACTCTGTGTAACCCTAGCCTTCTCCGGTGTCTATATAAACCGGAGGGCTTTAGTCCGTAGGACATAACATACATTACAACAATCATACCATAGGCTAGCTTTAGGGTTTAGGCTCCTTGATCTCGTGGTAGATCCACTCTTGTACTACCCATATCATCAATATTAATCAAGCAGGACGTAGGGTTTTACCTCCATCAAGAGGGCCCGAACCTGGGTAAAACATCGTGTCCCTTGTCTCCTGTTACCATCCGCCTAGACGCACAGTTCGGGACCCCCTACCCGAGATCCGCCGGTTTTGACACCGACAACCATAGTTTGAGGAGTTCATGTATTCACTAAGTGTTAATGCTTTGGTCTGGTATGAAGGAAATATGCCCTAGAGGCAATAATAAAGTTATTATTTATTTCCTTGGATCATGATAAATGTTTATTATTCATGCTAGAATTGTATTAACCGGAAACATAATACATGTGTGAATACATAGACAAACATAGTGTCACTAGTATGCCTCTACTTGACTAGCTCGTTTATCAAAGATGGTTATGTTTCCTACCCATGGACAAAAGAGTTGTCATTTGATTAACGGGATCACATCATTAGGAGAATGATGTGATTGACATGACCCATTCCGTTAGCCTAGCACTTGATCGTTTAGTATATTGCTATTGCTTTCTTCATGACTTATACATGTTCCTGTAACTATGAGATTATGCAACTCCCATTTATCGGAGGAACACTTTGGGTGCTACCAAACGTCACAACGTAACTGGGTGATTATAAAGGAGTACTACATGTGTCTCCAAAGGTACATGTTGGGTTGGCGTATTTCGAGATTAGGTTTTGTCACTCCGATTGTCGGAGAGGTATCTCTGGGCCCTCTCGGTAATGCACATCACTATAAGCCTTGCAAGCAATGTGACCAATGAGTTGGTTACGGGATGATGCATTACGTAACGAGTAAAGAGACTTGCCAGTAACGAGATTGAACTAGGTATTGGATACCGACGATCGAATCTCGGGAAAGTAACATATCGATGACAAAGGGAACAACGTATGTTGTTATGCGGTTTGACCGATAAAGATCTTCGTAGAATATGTAGGAACCAATATGGGCATCCAGGTTCCGCTATTGGTTATAGACCGAGAATGGTTCTAGGTCATGTCTACATAGTTCTCGAACCCGTAGGGTGCGCACGCTTAAGGTTTCGATGACAGTTATATTATGAGTTTATGAGTTTTGATGTACCGAAGGAGTTCGGAGTCCCGGATGAGATCGGGGACATGACGAGGAGTCTCGAAATGGTTGAGACGTAAAGATCGATATATTGGACGACTGTATTCGGAGTTCGTAAAGGTTCCGAGTGATTCGGGTAGGGTACCGGGGAGTTATAGGAATACGAGGAAGAAGCATTGGGCCTCATGGGCCAAGTGGTGGAAGAGAGGAGGAAGGGCGCGCGGCCCCCCTAGCCCAAACCGAATTGGACTAGGGGGCCGGCCCCCCTTTCCTTCTTCTCCTCCCTCTCCTTCCTTCTCCTTCTCCTCCCCTTCCTTCACTTCTCCTAGTAGGACTTGGAAAGAGGGGGGAATCCTACTTGGAGTAGGATTGGCCCCCTAGGGCGCGCCTCCTCTCCTTGGCCGGCCTCCTCCCCCTTGCTCCTTTATATACGGGGGCAGGGGGGCACCCCATGACACACAAGTTGATCTACGGATCGTTCCTTAGCCGTGTGCGGTGCCCCCTTCCACCATATTCCACCTCGGTTGTATCGTCGCGGAGTTTAGGCGAAGCCCTGCGCCGGTAGAACATCATCATCGTCACCACGCCGTCGTGCTGACGGAACTCATCTCCGGAGCTCGGCTGGATCGGAGGCCGGAGATCGTCATCAAGCTGAACGTGTGCTGAACTCGGAGGCTCCGTACGTTCGGTGCTTGGATCGGTCGGATCGTGAAGACGTACGACTACATCAACCGCGTTGTGCTAACGCTTCCGCTTACGGTCTACGATGGTACATAGATGAACACTCTCCCCTCTCGTTGCTATATCATCACCATGATCTTGCGTGTACGTAGGAATTTTTTTGAAATTACCACGTTCCCCAATAGTGGTATCAGAGCCTAGGTTTTATGCATTTATGTTATATGCATGAGTAGAACACAAGTGAGTTGTGGGCGATACAAGTCATACTGCTTACCAGCATGTCATACTTTGGTTCAGTGGTATTGTTGGATGAAGCGGCCCGGACCGACATTACGCGTACGCTTACGCGGGACTGGTTTTACCGCCGTGCTTTGCACACAGGTGACTAGCGGGTGTCTGTTTCTCCAACTTTAGTTGAACCGAGTGTGGCTACGCCCGGTCCTTGCGAAGGTTAAAACAGCACCAACTTGACGAACTATCGTTGTGGTTTTGATGCGTAGGTAAGAACGGTTCTTGCTCAGCCCGTAGCAGCCACGTAAAACTTGTAACAATAAAGTAGAGGACGTCTAACTTGTTTTTGCAGGGCATGTTGTGATGTGATATGGTCAAGATGTGATGAGATATAAGTTGTTGTATGAGATGATCATGTTTTGTTGAAGTTATCGGCAACTGGCAGAAGCCCTATGGTTGTCTCTTTGTTGCATAAGATGCAAGTGCCAAATAATTGCTTTACTTTATCGCTATGCGATAGCAATAGTTGCAAGAGCAATAGTTGGCGAGATGACCATGTGACGACACATTGATATAGATCAAGATGATGAAGATCATGGTGTTGTGCCGGTGATGATAGAGATCATGACAGTACTTTGGAGATGGAGATCAAAGGCGCAAGATGATCATGGCCATATCATGTCACATATTTTGATTGCATATGATGTTTATCTGTTATACATCTTATTCTGTTTTGTTTGACGGTAGCATTTTAAGATGATCTCTCACTAATTATCAAGAAGTGTTCTCCCTGAGTATGCACTGTTGCGAAAGTTCTTCGTGCTGAGACACCACATGATGATCGGGTGTGATAGGCTCTACGTTCAAATACAACGGGTGCAAAATAGTTGCACACGCGGAATACTCAGGTTAAACTTGACGATCCTAGCATATACAGATATGGCCTCGGAACAGGGAGACCGAAAGGTCGAGCGTGAATCATATAGTAGATATGATCAACATAGTGATGTTCACCATTGAAACTACTCCATCTCACGTGATGATCGGACATGGTTTAGTTGATTTGGATCACGTGATCACTTAGATGACTAGAGAGATGTCTGTCTAAGTGGGAGTTCTTAAGTAATATGATTAATTGAACTTAAATTTATCATGAACTTAGTCCTGGTAGTATTTTGCAAATTATGTTGTAGATCAATAGCTTGCGTTGTTGCTTTCATATGTTTATTTTAATATGTTCCTAGAGAAAATTGTGTTGAAAGATGTTAGTAGCAAAGATGCGGATTGGATCCGTGATTTGAGGTTTATCCTCATTGCTGCACAGAAGAATTATGTCCTTAATGCACCGCTAGGTGACAGACCTATTGCAGGAGCAGATGCAGACGTTATGAACGTCTAGCTAGCTCAATATGATGACTACTTGATAGTTTAGTGCACCATGCTTAACGGCTTAGAATCGGGACTTCAAAGACGTTTTGAACGTCATGGACCATATAAGATGTTCTAGGTATTGAAGTTAATATTTCAAGCAAATACCCGAGTTGAGAGATATTAAGTCTCCAACAAGTTCTATAGCTAAAAGATGGAAGAGAATCGCTCAACTAGTGAGCATGTGCTTAGATTGTCTGGGTACTTCAATCGCTTGAATCAAGTGGGAGTTAATCTTCCAGATAAGATAGTGATTGACAGAATTCTCTAGTCACCATCACTAAGTTACTAGAACTTCGTGATGAACTATAGTATGCAAGGGATGACAAAAATGATTCCCGAGCTCTTCGTGATGTTGAAATTGACGAAGGTAGAAATCAAGAAAGAGCATCAAGTGTTGATGATTGACAAGACCGCTAGTTTCAAGAGAAGGGCAAAGGGAAAGAAAGGGAACTTCAAGTGGAAAGACAAGCAAGTTGTTACTCCTGCGAAGAAGCCCAAAGCTGGACCATAGCCTGAAATTGAGTGCTTACACTACAAAGGAAATAGTCACTGGAAGCGGAAATGCCCTGAATATTTGGTGGATAAGAAGGATGGCAAAGTGAACAAGGGTATATTTGATATACAGGTTATTGATGTGTGCCTTACTAGTGTTTATAGTAGCCCCTGAGTATTTGATACTTGTTCGGTTGCTAAGATTAGTAACTCGAAATAGGAGTTACAGAATAAACAGAAACTAGTTGAGGGTGAAGTGACGATGTGTGTTGGAAGTGGTTCCAAGATTGATATGATCATCATCGCACACTCCCTATACTTTCGAGATAAGTGTTGAACCTAAATAAATGTTATTTGGCGTTTGCGTTGAGCATGAATATGATTTGATCATGTTTTTTTGCAAAACGGTTATTCATTTAAAATCAGAGAATAATTGTTGTTCTATTTAGATGAATAAAACCTTTGATGGTCATACACCCAATTAAAATAGTTTGTTGGATCTCGATCGTAGTGATACACATATTCATAATATTGATGCCAAAAGATGCAAAGTTAATAATGATAGTGCAACTTGTTTGTGGCACTGCCGTTTGGGTCATATCGGTGTAACGTGCATGAAGAAACTTCATAAAGATGGATTTTCGGAATCACTTGGTTATGAATCATTTGATGCTTGCGAACCGTGCTTTTTGGGCAAGATGACTAAAACTCCGTTCTCCGGAACAATGGAACAAGCTACTGACTTATTGGAAATAATACATACCGATGTATGCGATCCAATGTGTGTTGATGCTCGTGGCAAGTATCGTTATTTCCTGACCTTCACAAGATGATTTGAGCAGATATGGGTATATCTACTTGATGAAACATAAGTCTGAAATAGTTGAAAGGTTCAAAGAATTTCAGAGTGAAGTGGAAAAATCATTGTAACAAGAAAATAAAGTTTCTGCGATCTGATCGCAGAAACGAATATTTGTGTTACGAGTTTGGTCTTCAATTAAAACAAAGTGGAATAGTTTCACAGCTCACACCACCTGGAACACCACAACATTATGGTGTGTCCGAACGTCGTAACCGCACTTTATTGGATATAGTGCGATCTATGATGTCTCTTACTGATCTACCACTATAGTTTTTGGGTTATGCATTAGAGACAGCTGCATTCACGTTAAAAGGGCACCATCTAAATCCGTTGAGACGACACCATATGAACTGTGGTTTAGCAAGAAACCCAAGTTGTCGTTTCTTAAAGTTTGGGGCTGCGATGCTTATGTGAAAAAGTTTCATCCTGACAAGCTCGAACCCAAATCGGAGAAGTGCGTCTTCATAGAATACCCAAAGGAAATTGTTGGGTACACCTTCTATCACAGATCCGAAGGCAAGATATTCGTTGCTAAAAATGGATCCTTTCTAGAGAAGGAGTTTCTCTCGAAAGAAGTGAGTGGGAGGAAAGTAGAGCTTGATAAGGTAATTTGTACCTTCTCCCGAATTGGAATGTAGTTCATCACGGAAATCAGTTCCAGTGATTCCTACACCAATTAGTGAGGAAGCTAATGATGATGATCATGAAACTTCAGATCAAGTTACTACAAAACCTCGTAGGTCTTCCAAAGTACAACCTGCACCAGAGTAGTACGGTAATACTGTTCTGGAAGTCATGTTACTAGACCATGATGAACCTACGAACTATGAGGAAGCGATGATGAGCCCAGATTCCGCAAAATGGCTTGAGGCCATAAAATCTGAGATATGATCCTTGTATGAGAACAAAGTATGGACTTTGATTGACTTGCTCGATGATCAGCAAGCCATGTTAAATAAATGGATCTTCAAGAGGAAGACGGACACTGATAGTAATGTTACTATCCACTAAGCTTGACTTGTTGCAAAAGGTTTTCAACAAGTACAAGGGGTTGAATACGATGAGATTTTCTCACTCGTATCGATGCTTAAGTCTGTCCGAATCATGTTAGCAATTGCCCCATTTTATGAAATCTGGCAAATGGATGTAAAAACTGCATTCCTTAATGGATTTATTAAAGAAGAGTTGTATATGATGCAACCAGAAGGTTTTGTCAATCCTAAAGATGCTAACAAAGTGTGCAAGCTCCAGCAATCCATCTATGGACTGGTGCAAGCATCTGGAGTTGGAATATACGCTTTGATAAGTTGATCAAGGCATATTGTTTTATACAGACTTGCGGTGAAGCCTGTATTTACAAGAAAGTGAGTGGGAGCACTACAGCATTTCTGATAAGTATATGTGAATGACATATTGTTGATCGGAAATAATGTAGAATTATTCTACAAAGCATGAAAGGATACTTGAATAAGAGTTTTTCAAAGAAAGACCTCGGTGAAGCTGCTTACATATTAAGCATCAAGATCTATTGAGATAGATCAAGACGCTTGATAAGATTTTCAATGAGTACATACCTTGGCAAGATTTTGAAATAGTTCAAGATGGAATAGTCAAAGAAAAAGTTCTTGCCTGTAATGCAAAGGTGTGAAGTTGAGAAAGACTCAAAACCTGACCATGGCAGAAAATAGAAAGAGAATGAAAAGTCATTCCCTATGCCTCAGTCATAGGTTCTATAAAGTATGTTATGCTGTGAACCAGACCTATTGTATACCTTGCTCTGAGTTTGACAAAGGAATACAATTTTGATCTAAGAGTAGATCACTGGACAGCGGTCAAGAATATCCTTAGTGAGGACTAAGGACATGTTTCTCGATTATGGAGGTGATAAAAGAGCCCGTCGTAAAAAGTTACAACGATGCAAGCTTTTACACCAATCCAGATGACTCTAAGTCTCAATCTGGATACATATTGAAAGTGGGAGCAATTAGCTAGAGTAGCTCCATGCAGAGCATTGTGGACATAGGATATTTGCAAAATACATATGGCTCTGAATGTGACAGACCCGTTGACTAAGCTTCTCTCACGAGCAAAACATGATCACACCTTAGTACTCTTTGGGTGTTAATCACATAGCGATGTGAACAAGATTATTGACTCTAGTAAACCCTTTGGGTGTTGGTCACATGACGATGTGAACTATGGGTGTTAATCATATACAGATATGAATATTGATGTTAAATCACATGGCGATGTGAACTAGATTATTGACTCTAGTGCAAGTGGGAGACTGAAGGAAATATGCCCTAGAGGCAATAATAAAGTTATTATTTATTTCCTTGAATCATGATAAATGTTTATTATTCATGCTAGAATTGTATTAACCGGAAACATAATACATGTGTGAATACATAGACAAACATAGTGTCACTAGTATGCCTCTACTTGACTAGCTCGTTTATCAAAGATGGTTATGTTTCCTAGCCATGGACAAAAGAGTTGTCATTTGATTAACGGGATCACATCATTAGGAGAATGATGTGATTGACATGACCCATTCCGTTAGCCTAGCACTTGATCGTTTAGTATATTGCTATTGCTTTCTTGATGACTTATACATGTTCCTGTAACTATGAGATTATGCAACTCCCGTTTACCGGAGGAACACTTTGGGTGCTACCAAATGTCACAACGTAACTGGGTGATTATAAAGGAGTACTATAGGTGTCTCCAAAGGTACATGTTGGGTTGGCGTATTTCAAGATTAGGTTTTGTCACTCCGATTGTCAGAGAGGTATCTCTGGGCCCTCTCGGTAATGCACATCACTATAAGCCTTGCAAGCAATGTGACCAGTGAGTTGGTTACGGGATGATGCATTACGTAACGAGTAAAGAGACTTGCCAGTAACGAGATTGAACTAGGTATTGGATACCGACGATCGAATCTCAGGCAAGTAACATACCGATGACAAAGGGAACAACGTATGTTGTTATGCGGTTTGACCGATAAAGATCTTCATAGAATATGTAGGAACCAATATGGGCATCCAGGTTCCGCTATTGGTTATAGACCGAGAATGGTTCTAGGTCATGTCTACATAGTTCTCGAACCCGTAGGGTCCGCACGCTTAAGGTTTCAATGACAGTTATATAATGAGTTTATGAGTTTTGATGTACTGAAGGAGTTCGGAGTCCCGGATGAGATCGGGGACATGACAAGGAGTCTCGAAATGGTGGAGACGTGAAGATCGATATATTGGACGACTGTATTCGGAGTTCGGAAAGGTTCCGAATGATTCGGGTATTTTCGGGGGTACCGGGGAGTTACGGGAATACGAGAAAGAAGCATTGGGCCTCATGGGCCAAGTGGTGGAAGAGAGGAGGAAGGGCGCGCGGCCCCCCTAGCCCAAACCGAATTGGACTAGGGGGCCGACCCCCCTTTCCTTCTTCTCCTCCCTCTCCTTCCTTCTCCTCCTCCCCTTCCTTCCCTTCTCCTAGCAGGACTTGGAAAGAGGGGGGAATCCTACTTGGAGTAGGATTGCCCCCCTAGGGCGCGCCTCCTCTCCTTGGCCAGCCTCCTCCCCCTTGCTCCTTTATATACGGGGGTAGGGGGGCACCCCATGACACACAAGTTGATCTACGGATCGTTCCTTAGCCGTGTGCGGTGCCCCCTTCCACCATATTCCACCTCGGTCATATCATCGCGGAGTTTAGGCGAAGCCCTGCGCTGGTAGAACATCATCATCGTCACCATGCCGTCGTGCTGCCGGAACTCATCTCCGGAGCTCGGCTGGATCGGAGGCCGGAGATCGTCATCGAGCTGAACGTGTGCTGAACTCGGAGGCTCCGTACGTTCGGTGCTTGGATCGGTCGGATCGTGAAGACGTACGACTACATCAACCGCGTTGTGCTAAATGCTTCCGCTTACGGTCTACGAGGGTACGTAGATGAACACTCTCCCCTCTCGTTGCTATATCATCACCATGATCTTGCGTGTGCGTAGGAATTTTTTTGAAATTACCACGTTCCCCAATACGGTACTCTATTAAAATGAGGCCTTGATATCCCTTAGTTTCCAATAGGACCCCGCTGCCACGGGAGGGTAGGACAAAAGATGTCATGCAAGTTTTTTCCCGTAAGCACATATGACTATATTCGGAATACATGCCTACATTACATTGATGAACTGGAGCTAGGTCTGTGTCACCCTATGTTATAGCTATTTTATGAGGAATCACATCCGACATAATTATCCATCACTGATCCATTGCCTATGAGCTTTTCACATATTGATCTTTGCTTTGTTACTTCTCCATTGCCACTGTTACGATTACTACAAAACTGCTACTGTTACTTTTGCCACCGTTACTGTTGGGGATATTACCACTAGGTATAAACCGGCTTACTTGGGCCGGGTTAACTTCATTAGTGGTGTAAACAGATGAAGGCCCAAGGCCTGTAGACGGTTAGAACATATAGCCGTAAACCGGCTGCATGTATGGCTTGTATTGTAAGTAAGGAATAGAAAGATAGCAACCGGAGTACGAGTATGATCCGGTTAGGACTCTATGAACCGACGGGCGCCACCCGTGTATATAAGGGGGCGACCCGGTGGCGGTTCAGGAGAGACAACTACAACTCGAGCCTAGGCGAAGCTTGTTTGCTCCCTAGCCATCGAGATCATATCAATTCCACCACAACTAGACGTAGGCTGTTACCTTCATCGAAGGGGCCGAACTAGTATAAAACCCTCGTGTCTTTGTGTCCGCTTTAACCCCTTCAAGTAAACTCGTAGCGATGGCTCCACGACTAAGTCCTTCTGCTAGGACACCTGCCGTGACAAATCCACGACAGTTGGCGCCCACCGTGGGGCTATCGCACGATGGTTTGACGATCTTGGAGGGCAAGCTCAAGGGACTCGAAGGCTATGTAGTGGGCCGGATGACCAAGAGTCGTCGGGGCAGGATCTACATTGATGATGCAGGATGGGGTCCCGAGGCCTATTCGGTCGAGTATGGGTACCGGGTCCCCTTTGGCAGCATACACATCTTCATCGGCAAGATCGGTGAGCCTGGGCCTGAGCCGGACATCTACACCGACCCCGTCGAGACGGCTCAGTGTGCGAGATCTACCCAGGTTAAACCGGCCATGAAACGTGCCGTCGTTGGAGTCATCTACGGAGGAGAGCGGGAGGACGAATCAGAGCACGGTAGCGAGACCGTCGTCTATTCCGGCGACGAGTCTTCGACCGGAGAGACCGAGTCGCTGTACCGGATGCAAGACGATCAGGTGAGGGGTTGTTCCGATGGCGACAGTATTCCGGACCCCCCAGGCCAGATCAACCGGGTTGGAATATTCATGGCTGGCACCCAGGCGGCGAATTATTCTTCGACTGCCGCAGCAATGCTCTCCGGATCCGCAGCAACAACGGTAGCAGGGGCAGGAGGCCTTGTGCGCCCGCCGGTTCAAGTTCTATCTGATCTGTTTGACGCACTAGCCGCGCTTATGGCAGAGGATGATCCGGCGGATCAAGAGGCTCATAACGCAGAAATTGCGAAGGTGAGAGAGCAGATCGTGCAAGCCAAAGCGGATCTGGCAGCGGAAAAAGACCGGATGGCTGCAGAGCGGGCCGCTTTGGACGCACAGGCCTATAAACTCATGCTTGACCAGAATGCATCACAGGAGGTTTTGAAGCGGAAGCACAAATCACGCCTGCCGTTAGGGTTTGACCCCCGAAATCTCTTTCACACTCCAGGAGCTGGACCCAGTAATCCACCGCGGTACCAGGAGACAAACCGGATTGAGGCGCCAGGGCCAGGAGCGACGGTCCAACCTCGCCTGATGGAACCCCCTCACCAAAATATTGTGGTTCCTCCGCCGGTCCAGACGCCCCCGGGTCATTATTCGAATCCTATGGACAACCTTGTTGCGGCCGCAGCACGGTTAGAGGCCATCCCAGTCGAAGGGGATTCTCCGCAAGCAATAGAGACGCGCCGGGTTAAAGAGCTTCTCCGGACCGCGCTGATTCAGCAGGAGGCATACTCATATAGCCGTGATCGGATTCATTCTACGCCCCGTCCGAGCCGGAGCTATAGCAGGCGCATAGATGAACCGGCCATATCAAGCAATGCGCAAGGTCGTGAAGCGGCCCGTGGTGATGACCCGGCAGGTGGTGTTGTCGATACTCGGGATGCGGTGAACCGGGCCCGGGCGCAAAGGGAGGCCGAGTTAGCAGCACAGGATAATGCGGGCCAGCTCACACCGGTTCGTTCTGCCACCTTTGCCGGGCCAGGAATCACATCCGCTCTGGGAGTGCCTTGCTTAGTCCCTGCTTTACGTAATGTGCGCCTGCCCAAAGATTTCAAGGGACCACGCAAGGTGCCGAATTATACCGCTGATTTACCCCCTGAAGCATGGATAGAGAGTTATGAGATGGCCATGGAAATGCTGGACGTGGATGAGGCCGCATGTGCAAAATATTTCACCATGATGCTTGAGGGCACGGCTCGTACTTGGTTAAAGAGCCTACCGCCCAATTCTATCAGCTCATGGGCCCAGTTGCGGGCCCGGTTTATACAGAATTTCAAGGATACATGTAAGCAGCCCAAGTCCATAGTGGACCTGGCGGCTTGTGTCCAGGAAGAAGGAGAATCAACGACCCATTGGGTGCGCCGCGTTTCGAAAATTTTGCACTCGTCCGACAGGATTAATGCTGACTCTGCTGTCTTAACTCTGGAAGGCAACTGCCGGTTTGAGCCTCTAAAATTGAAATTGGGACGCATGAAGCGGTTCTGTAATGACTTAGGAACCCTCATGGCTGCTTTAGTGAAGTATGCCGATTCAGACAGTACCAAGTATGATGATGAAGCAGGGAAGGGAAAGAAGAATAGAAACTCCAAGCAGCAGCAGAACAAGCTAGCGGGTCATGGAAACGGAGGCAAGCGCAAAGCGGATGGCAGCGTGGACTTTGTGGCCAACACTAACACACAGGACAGGGGGCAGCGGCGCAGAGGTAAACCGGCAAATCGTAACGGGGCTCCCAATCCTAATGCAAGCCGTTTGAACTATTTGTTGAATCAGCCTTGCCCAAAGCACGGGACGAAGGAGGCACTGGCTAACCATCTTTGGAAAGATTGCTATATCATGCAGGAGTTCAAGAACTCTAATGTTTTCCGGTATGATCACGGATCAAGTGGCGGTTCAGGATCCGGTTTCAGCGGGCCGGATCACGATGGGGTTTCCGGTTCAGGTCGTAATCAGGGCGATCACAACCACCAGAATAATCAGAACAGCCAGCAACAGCAGCAGCAGTCAGGCTATCAGAGCCAGCCAAAGCAATTGAGCAATGGGCAATACCATGTCTTCACAACGGGCTTGGATAAGCGCGACCAAAAACTCCACAAGCGAGTGGTGAATTCTGTTGAACCGGCCTTACCGCGTTACTTACGCTGGTCAGAGCAGCCCATCGTGTGGAGCAGAGAAGATCACCCGCCCCGGGTTGATAATCCGGGCCAGTTAGCATTAGTGGTGGACCCTCAGGTGGGGGGTTATAAATTCACCAAGGTACTCATGGATGGAGGAAGCAGTATTAACATACTATATTATGAGACATTCAGGCGCATGGGACTAACAGACAAGGATCTCAGACCGTCGAATACGGTATTCCATGGTGTTGTGCCAGGCAAATCTGCATATCATGTTGGTAAAATAGCTCTAGATGTGGTTTTTGGAGACGAGCACGACTACCGGTCAGAAAAATTGAGCTTCGAAGTGGTGAAGATCCAAAGCCCATATCACGCCTTGTTTGGGCGACCGGCTTATGCCAAGTTCATGGCACGGCCTTGTTATATCTACTTACAGCTCAAGATGCTGGGTTACAAGGGGACGATAACGGTTCACGGGAACCGTAGGATCGCTTTGGAATGTGAAGAGGGTGATGCGGCTTACGCAGAGTCGGTCTGTGCCACGGAAGAGTTGAAGTATTATAAGGACAATGTCGGTTTGGCGGATATGACCCCTTTAAAGAAGCCAACTACAGAGCAGGATTCAGATCCGAAGTTCAAATCGGCAGCTGAGACCAAGCTTGTTGACTTCGTGCCTGGCGATTCATCCAAGCAGTTCACTATCAGTGCCAACCTGGATCCCAAATAGGAAAGCGCGCTCATCGAGTTCATCCGTGAGAATCGGGACATTTTTGCATGGAAGCCGTCTGACATGCCAGGTGTACCGAGGGAACTCGCTAAGCACACTCTTAATGTAGATCCTAAGTATAAACCGGTGAAACAGTTCCTCCGCCGGTTTAATGAAGAAAGACGCAAAGCCATTGGAGAGGAAGTGGCCAGGCTTTTAGCAGCTGGTTTTATTATTGAGGTGTTCCATCCAGAGTGGCTTGCTAATCGGGTGCTGGTTCTTAAGAAAAACGGCACTTGGCGTATGTGTGTGGATTACACAGATCTTAACAAAGCCTGTCCGGCAGACCCTTTTGCCCTCCCCCGTATTGATCAGATCATTGATGCCACGGCGGGTTGTGAGCGTTTGAGTTTTTTGGATGCATACTCTGGATATCATCAGATCAAGATGGCGGTTAAGGACCAGGAGAAAACAGCATTCATGACTCCCTTTGGAGCCTTCTGCTATGTATCTATGCCCTTCGGGCTCAAGAGTGCCCAAGCCACCTATCAACGGTGTGTACAGAATTGCCTGCATGAGCAGATCGGCCGCAATGTGCACGCATATGTGGATGATATTGTAGTAAAATCAAGGCAGAAGGAGACACTGGTGGATGATTTGAAGGAGACCTTTGACAACTTGCGAGCTTACAGGATGATGCTTAATCCGGCCAAGTGTGTTTTCGGTGTTCCAGCAGGCAAGTTACTGGGTTTCTTGGTGTCTAACAGAGGAATTGAGGCTAATCCGGAGAAGATTACGGCTATTACATCTCTAGCTAAACCGGAGTGTATCAACGATGTTCAACGTTTGGCGGGCCGAATCGCTGCGCTGAGCCGGTTTATCAGCCGCCTCGGGGAGAAGGCTATCCCTTTGTACCAAATGCTGAGGAAGACAGACAATTTCGTCTGGAGTCCAGCTGCTGACGAGGCATTTGAGGACCTGAAGCGGCAGTTAGCCAATCCGCCTGTTCTTGCAGCTCCGGTCGACAAGGAGCCACTATTATTATACGTAGCGGCTAATGCTCGGGCAGTTAGCGTGGCTATTGTGGTGGAGCGCAAAGAGGCAGGCAAGGAATATCCGGTTCAGCGGCCGGTTTATTATATCAGTGAGGTGCTGATTGAATCCAAGCAAAGGTATCCGCATTGGCAGAAGCTGGTCTATGGTGTTTTTATGGCCAGTCGGAAGTTGAAGCAGTATTTTCAAGGGCACCCCATCACAGTGGTCAGTTCAGCTCCCTTGGGTGATATTATACAGAATCGGGAGGCGACTGGCCGGATTGCCAAGTGGGCTATAGAGCTGGGGCCGCATGGACTGAAGTACGTGCCTCGGACGGCAGTGAAGTCTCAAGCACTTGTTGATTTCATCAATGATTGGACGTAATTACAAGCACCAGAGGAGAAGCCGGATCACACATATTGGACTATTCATTTTGACGGATCCAGGCAATTGGAAGGCTCGGGGGCTGGAGTCGTATTAACTTCCCCGCGAGGTGATAAGTTTTGTTATGTTCTCAGCTTAATGTTCCCTTGTACTAATAATGCAGCTGAGTATGAAGCCTTGCTCCATGGTCTGCGGATGGCTAAAGAGATGAATTTAAGCCGGGTTAAGTGTTTTGGTGACTCGGACCTAGTGGCTCAACAGGTGTCCGGCACTTGGGACTCTAAAGACCCGCTCATGGCTGCATATCATCGGGAAGTGGATAATATTGCAGGTTGTTTCAAGGGTTATCAAGTGGATCATGTGGACCGTCGGAAGAATGAAGCGGCGGATGCTTTAAGCCGGTTGGGCTCTCAGTGTAAACCGGTTCCGCCTAACGTCTTTTTGGATGTGTTGCACAACCCGTCAGTCAAGCTCCCAGGTGAAGCGGATTTGGCTATTCCTGATCCGGAGTCCCAATTGGTGGCAGCCCTGCGTGTTATTCCGGATTGGACAGTTCCTTATCTTGCGTACATGACAAGGGGGGAGTTGCCAGAGGATGAGATTCTGGCCAGGCAGATAGTCCGGCGATCTAAGTCTATGACGATTGTCAATGGTGAATTACATCATTGCAGTGTATCAGGGGCGTTTCAACGTTGTGTTTCTCCTGAGGAAGGCTGTGAAATCTTAAGAGAAATCCATGAAGGGGATTGTGGGCACCACGCCGGTTCAAAGTCTCTGGTTGCAAAGGCGTTTCGTCACGGGTTCTACTGGTTGACAGCACATGCTGACGCGGAGGACTTGGTTAAACGGTGTGATGGATGTCAGAAATTTTCAAGGCGTGCTCATGTGCCGGCTCAGGAATTGAGGATGATCCCAATAACATGGCCGTTTGCAGCTTGGGGGCTATACATGGTTGGACCTTTTAAAAGATCCAAGGATAAGAAAACTCACCTTTTGGTGGCAGTTGATAAATTTACCAAGTGGGTTGAAGCGGAGCCTGTCAGCAAGTGTGATGCAGCAACAGCGGTATAGTTCATCAAGAAGGTGATTTTCCGGTTTGGTTTTCCACACAATATCATTACTGATAATGGTACCAATTTATCCAAGGGCGCTATGAAGGAGTTCTGTGAACGAGAGCACATCCGACTTAATGTGTCGTCAGTGGCACACCCCCAGTCCAATGGACAGGCAGAACGAGCTAATCAGGAAATCTTGCGAGGCATGAAACCCCGGCTCTTGGTCCCATTGCAAAGAACACCAGGATGTTGGGTTGAAGAGCTACCATCTGTATTATGGAGTATCAATACTACGCCAAACCAGTCCACAGGATACGCGCCATTTTTCATGGTCTATGGAGCAGAGGCAGTTCTCCCTAGTGACATCCGGCATGATTCGCCTCGTGTGGCAGCTTATGTTGAGGCAGACAATGAGACAGCAAGACAAGATGCTTTGGACCTATTGGACGAGGAGCGTGATATAGCGGCTGCCCGTTCGGCAATTTACCAGCAAGATCTTCATCGCTATCACAGTCGCCGGGTTAGAACCAGAACTTTTCAAGAAGGAGATTTGGTGCTTCGATTCATCCAAGATCAAACGGATATGCACAAGTTATCCCCACCTTGGGAGGGACCTTTCGTAGCCAGCAAGAATCTGCACAACGGGTCGTATTATCTGATTGATATTCGAGAGCATCAAGACTCACGTACATCAGAAGAGGAGACCGGCAGACCATGGAATATAGCTCATCTTCGGCCTTACTATACTTAAGCCATTGGCTTTATCTATGTACATATCATGACAATGTATATATTATCTTTGATATCTCAAACCGGAGCCTCAGCTGAAGCGGGGTCTCTGTCTATCTCATCATGCGAGGTTACACGGAGTGGTTCTGTTTAAAGCGGTCTCCAGTTTACCCCTTGATATTTGTTTTTTTATATCACTGGGGGCCTTGGTCATGTCCGAACCAACGAACACCCTTTGATAGGCGACAGCCACCAGATCATTTGGGGACTTGGTCAAGTCTGAACCAGTCACGCCTCTTGGTCGGCCTAAGGCCACAAAATCATTTGGGAGCATGGTCGGGCCCGAGCCATTGCTACGCCTCTTGATCTGGCATATATGCCACGAGTCATTTGGGGACCTGGCTGACCTGAATCATTGTCACTCCTATTGGGGGCCTTGATCCTGTCCGACCATGGTAATGCCATCTGAACAGCTCAGTATAGCATATTTTTGCAAATGGTTTTTATTATTACTTTTTGCTTCCATGTTGTTTTCATGGTTTGTTCGTTTTTTGTTTTTGTTGGATTTCTTTATGTCAACAAGTATATTTTTTCCGGGTCAGCCAATGATTTTTGACCCCCCTTCTAATCCGGAGGATTTTGCCCGGTTTACTTTTTCCCTGTTCACATCATGGAGTAACCAGGGGGCTCGTATTAAGTCAGTACGGTTTGTACGGGGGCTACTTTCTCCCTTTTTGACGGTAATGGTTTATAAAAACCACCGCTTCAGGCTTGGATAAAGCCAGCCTTATACCCAAACATGTTCAAATTTTTCTGATTGCAGGAAATATGAGTTAAAGTTTTTCAAGCAAAAGCCTTAGTACTTATGCACGAAGGCATATTCCAGGCAGAAGTTTTAGTTATCCTATTACAAGGCAGCATGGTGCCCAGACAAAATCATTGTTTTTGTGGAAGGATGTTGCAAATAGCTCTTCAAACCGGCTTCCGATTCAAGCCTACTCCTCATCCTCCGCCGCTTCAGCTTCCTCGTCTCTACCCATTGGCTGGAAATCAACAGTGGTCCAGTCGATTCCCATTAAAGCTTGGAAAACAGCCTCTTCATGGATCAGGGAAGACGGTTCAATATCAGGGGCGTAAGTGTGCTTACGGATTGGAGGAATCAGATTCTCTGCTTCAACAGTTGGGGCAGGCACTCGCTTGTTTTGATTATTATATTGCGCTTGATAATGTGTCAAATCTGCCTCTTCAGCTAGCTGGCAAGCCAGAGGGCGTACTGCACGGTTTATGGCCCTTAAATCTTCTTCGTTGAACTCAGAGCCATCTTCTTTCAGACTGGGATAGCCTTGAGCTGCTTCCACAGGATCAAAGTCGGGCACCCATGCCTTTGCCCGGATTAAGGCGTTGATGGCTCCGGTTCGGGCAGCGGATTTTTTCAGCTCCTCAATCCGGGCTGGAAGCATTGACAGCTTGCTAAGAGTGTCCTGGATTAAAGAGGGCGCCGGGTTGTTGTGAGATGCTGTGGTGATGATCCGTTGGGCTCCGGTATACAGTTGTTCTACCAAGGTGTAGGCAGCTTTCAATTTCTTCCGCACATCATTTCCTAAGTGCCCAATACGTGTGCCTACAACAAGATTGGAATGGTCTCAAACCGGACTTACGATACAGCAGATTCAAATTCATCACAGAAGTTACAAGGAGCTTACCAAAGATTGCAGCAGTCATGGAGTGTATTTGCCGCTGTACGGCTGTCAGTTCATCCACCACCGGTTTAAGGGCCGCTTCAGCATTTTCTGCTCTTTTGGTTAAACCGGCCTTCTCAGTGGCCCAGTCAGACCGCTCTTTCTTGAAATTTTCTTTCAGCCATTCAGCAGTGCTCAAAGCGCTGGTTAATTCTTGCTTGGCCTTATCTGTTACAGCTTGCTGGGTCTTCAGGGCCTCCTGCAAATCGGCAATCCGGTCTTCCTTGATTTTAATCTCAGCCTGCATACAGATGGCATTTTCAAGAGCCAAGAAATTGAAGTATCAACCACATAACAAAGTTATATGCCTGATACTTGGGGGCTAATGTACCTTCAATTTTTTGTATATTGTTCGATTACAAAGTCCCAAGCTCAATACAAGTATTCAACTTGGCACTTGGGGGCTAATGGCTATTTGATCAAGTCATGTTCTAAGGACAACTTTTTATTTTTTAGCCCCGGTTTGCTTATGCTAAACCGGCCTTCGAGGGTTATGCCGACGGATTTCACAAACTATATTCAGGATTAAGTCCCGGTTTGACCAAAGTCACAAACCGGCCCTTGGGGGCTACTGGGATGAATGCAATGGCAGAAAAGAAAGATGGAATTTACCTCAAATTTATCCCTCATCATTTTGACCAGACCAGCTTCACAGTCGCGGCTAGTGTAAAGCCGGTTTAAATAGCCAGAGTGAAGATCTTGAGCATTCAGAGCGGCGTATGTTTCTAATTCAACATCCCATTTTCCTTTGTTCAAAGGGGAAGAATCCTCTTTGATGGTATGCCTGGTAAGGGTGGCAGGATTCCCGGGTTCAGAGCGGCCTACACCGGTAATCACAACATCATCATCTTTTGACTCGCCGGTTTGGTTTGGTCCGGCCGTTTTGTCAGCAGGAATGTGGGATTTTTCAATCTGGACAGAGCTGGCAGGCGGATCAGCAGATGCTGGAATATTAATAAGACCTTCTTCAGGGATAACGTCGTCTTGCAGAGGAGGATCATTGGGCATGTCTTCAGAAGTAAACATTTCACTATCCGGCGCTTGGTTATGTTCTGGGGCCACATTTTCTTCAGCTGCTCTATCCAAGCGGGCCTTCTTGCTTGGCTTCGGTTTAGCCCTGAAAGAAAAATAAAAATTAAGGAAACGTGTAAACCATTGCGTAGTATACTGGAAGCATATGTTCGGTTTAACTTACCCAACAACTGTTTTCAAAGGTGGTAGCTGGGTGGCCGACGATTCACCAGATGATGAATGAGAAGTGACCTGATAATCGGAGTTGGATGGATTAAGAGGTTGACGGAAGAAACCCGCTTTACGATTTAAATCAATAAAAAGGTCGGAGACCTCGAAGCGGCGTTTTCGAACCGGACTGTTTGGTAAACCGGCAGAGGTAACTACCTGGCCACTGTGCCGGGTTGTGCGGCGAGCTTCGTGTTGCTGGGTCTTCATAAGAAATTGGGAATCCAGATAAGCAAGAGGATGAGAAAATTTAATTTTCCGGTTTGCCCGGCGAAATTTTGGCAAAGGCAGGATTTCTGAATCAGAAGAGAGAATGGTTACCTCAACGAAACCCGCGTTGCTGGCTTCAGCGTCATCCTGGCAAGCATTATCATCAATAAGGCGTGTAAAAAGCAAGCCAAGTGAATCAAGTTCTACCTCAAGATCCGGATTACCCACATCATCGTCAATGGCTGGGTCAGATGAAGCGGTGGTTTTTCTCTTATGAGCTGGTTTCTTGATAACCTTGGTCTTGGGCCGGGTTGGCCGTCCTGCCTTCTCCGTTTTGTCTTGAGGAAGTTTCTTACTCCAAAACGGATTATCACCCTGGATCAGCAGTAATTAAACGTTGAACGTATAAAATAGTAAACCGGTTCAACAATAAAGCAATTAAAATATTACCGCTGGCGGTTTGTTGGTGGTGCAGTAAGGAAGCAGACCGGTTTGAGCGCAGAGGTGCTCCGGTTCATTCAGCATCTTTTTCACAGATTCTGTGACTTCGTCCTCAGGAAGTTGGATTTTAGTGTGTCGGAGTGGGTCATCGACACTATCAGTATACTCACACATCAAATTTGGGCGCCGGCTTAGAGGCAAAATGCTCCATGATATCCAGCAGCGTGCAAGGTCTATTCCTGTTAAACCATTGGCCATGAAGGCCCGGAGCTTGGACAGTTGAGGAGCATATTTAATTCTCTCCTTGGCGCTTAGCCTTTGTGGAAAAGGGTGAGTGTTGCTGAGCCGTTCCGGACGGAAGCCAGGCAAGGGATTTTCATTGGCAGGAGATGTATCCTTGCAATAAAACCAAGTTACGTTCCATTCTTTGGGGTGCGTATGGAGTTTGACGTGAGGGTAGGTGATTTCTTTCCTCTTCTGAATGGCCATACCACCCAGTTCGGTATTAGGGCCGTCAGTGAATTCAGTACGACGGTTCAGATGAAAGAGATCCATAAATAACTCGACTGAAGGCTCCTCCTGAAGATATGCCTTAGAAAGTACTTGAAAATGACAAAGATTGGTGACGGAGTTGGGGCCGATATCCTGTGGACGGAGTTGAAAGTTGGCTAACACATCCCGATAAAATTTGGAGCCGGGCGGTTTGAAGCCCCGGGCCATATGATCTGTGAAGACCACGACCTCTCCTTCCTGGGGCGTAGGAGGAAATTCATCTCCAGGAACCCTCCAATGAATCGTGTTTTTGCTATCCAAAGCGCCAATCAGGACTAGATCGTTCAGCTGTGATTCTATGACACGGGAGGGAACCCAGTTGCACTCGTACACTTGTTTGGCCATGACGAGATCTACAAGAAATAAGTGATCCGGTTCAAGAACATGCCGGATGAAACGGTGTTGATATAATTACGGTAAACCGGAGGCAGTACCCATAAACCGGTCTTCTACAACGCAGCATCAGATGGATTCTGGCGGTTCAACCAGGGGACTAATGACATATATACCGGTCTAGTAATTTTTTCTCTATGGTGAAGTTAAACCGCCTGGCCTAAGCATCAGAAGCAATTGAAACTATGGATAACTGGTTATGCAGAAACAAGTTTCACAAAATTATGTTACAGCCGCGGATCTACAGCAAGCTCATAAAAACAGGAAATATTTCGAAGACTAAGGCGGAAACAGAACTGAACCATCGAGCAGATATGTGCAGGAGATTTATGAGCTTTGATGAGAAAAAGCAAGCGGATACTAAAGGGATCGCTATTAAGCACAACAACAGTTCACAGATGCATTCAAGGACAGAGAACAGCCATGAACGCGCAATGAACATAGCAAGAACGTGGAACCCTAAGAACAGATCTAGGTTAAGAAGGAGAGAGGACTTGCCGGGAACGGAGAAGATGCGGGAAGATGCCGCAATACTCTGGTACGTTCAGGTTGATGCAGCGGCCCGAGACGAGGCAGAGGTCGACGATGGTGGCGGAGCTGCAAAGCCGGCGACGTGAGGAAGAAGAAGAAGAAGGGACGAAGGGGAAGAGAAAGGAAATGACCCTTCAGTTTTATTTATAAGGCAGCTGAGCTAGGTCAAACGCGTGAATCCAGGAGCTGTCATTAAGAGGGCGTTATGAATTTTATGATGACGTCATGCCGGTTTACAGTAACCAAAACTGATGACGTCATGCCGGTTTACAGCAATTAAAAATAATGACGACATGGAGATTTGCCAATTAACATAAGATATCCAAGACGCAAGATGGTGTGAAGGATTGACATGAACCAGTTCAAATCAATCTGGGGCCTAATGTTGGGGATATTACCACTAGGTATAAACCGGCTTACTTGGGCCGGGTTAACTTCATTAGTGGTGTAAACAGATGAAGGCCCAAGGCCTGTAGATGGTTAGAACATATAGCCATAAACCGGCTGCATGTATGGCTTGTATTGTAAGTAAGGAATAGAAAGATAGCAACCGGAGTACGAGTATGATCCGGTTAGGACTCTATGAACCGACGGGCGCCACCCGTGTATATAAGGGGGCGACCCGGTGGCGGTTCAGGAGAGACAACTACAACTCGAGACTAGGCGAAGCTTGTTTGCTCCCTAGCCATCGAGATCATATCAATTCCACCACAACTAGCGTAGGCTGTTACCTTCATCGAAGGGGCCGAACTAGTATAAAACCCTCGTGTCTTTGTGTCCGCTTTAACCCCTTCAAGTAAACTCGTAGCGATGGCTCCACGACTAAGTCCTTCTGCTAGGACACCTGCCGTGACAAATCCACGACAGTTACCATTACCTCCATACTACTTTGCTACTAAATACTTTGTTGGGGATATTAAGTCTTTCAGGTGTGGTTGAATTGACAACTCAACTGCTAATACTTGAGAATATTCTTTGGCTCCCCTTGTGTCAAATCAATAAATTTGGGTTGAATACTCTACCCTCGAAAACTGTTGCGATCCCCTATACTTGTGGGTTATTGATCGCTTTAGTGCAATGGACATGACTTCAACGATGGAGAGTCCGGAATGGGTCAGCAATCTGACCTAGCTGACCAGTCTCATCACCTCAGCACTATCCTCCTGTTCGGGGGACTTGGGGTGCCAGCTGAGTAGCTTCTTCAAGGGAGCGCTGGAGAATTCGGGAAGTCCTCTCCGTACTGGGTCCGAAAGAGGAACATCCTCAATGTAGAACCATTCCGAAGACCATTCTTTGGACCCTCTCTTTGGAGTCCCAAGTGGGTATCCGGATCCGGCTATGCGCCATACTTCGGCGGCGCCCACTTCAAATATAGACCCTCCGCCCTGGTGGCGGGGGACAAAGCAAAAGAACATTTTCCATAGTTCGAAATGAGCCTCGCAACCTAAAAATAATTCGCAGAGGGCGACAAAACCAAAAATGTGCAGAATGGAACCTGGTGTGAGGTTGTGCAGCTGGATCCCGTAGTACTCCAATAAAACCCTAAGGAAGGGGTGGATCGGGAATCCTACGCCCCTCAGAAGGAACGAGATGAAGCACACCCTCTCCCCTTGGCTGGGGTTGGGGAAATTCTCCGCCAATGCACCATCGCCCGTGGAAGCTAATCCTGCCCGTACGGAGACTAGTTCCGCGGGGGGAAGATATCCTTGCATCTGGAGATGATTAAGATAAATATGGGATACAGAACAACTTCACCAATCCCCCTCTTGAGGGCCATGAGGACGCGAGGAGGATCCAGGGGCGCTAGCTATGGTTTGAGCTTTTTTTAGTTTGCTCTGTTGCTCTTTGGGCGATGTGGGATGGCGTTTGGGGATCTAACTTCGTCATATAAACGCCGCCCATGCCTATTAAGGGGTTAAAATGTAAAAAGGTAATGGACTGTTCGCATGCACTCAGACGCATGGAAATTGAGGCGACGGCAAGAAGGAATCATAAGGCTAGACACAGAAGTCGATGCGGGACTATCGTCAATCCGGAGTATGGTGGAGAACCCTCCTTGCAAAGCCGAAGACTTATATCCGCATACTACATCATTATTGAAGGCAAGTTCTGGGGCTACTGAGGGAGTCCTTGATTCAGGGGTCCTCAGGTATCCAACCCAGGAATATGGGCCGGGTTGGATGGGCCGTAAAAGATCAAGCTAAAGACCATCCTTCGTGTCCGGGTGGGACCTCTCCATATGTGAACGGCAAGATTAGAGTCCATGTGTATTGTTTCCTTCCCTGATGAACCGAACTTGTACAAACCCTAGGTCCCTCTAGTGTGTACACAAACCTGAGGATTTAGTCCGTAGAGGCTATCATTATAATCATCACCATCATCGGAATATTCATAGGCTAGACATCTAGGGTTTAGCCACCACGATCTCGATGTAGATCAACTCTTGTAACCTCTATACTCTTCGAATATCATCAAGCAGGAGTAGGGTTTTACGTCCTTAAAGAGGGCCCGAACCTAGGTAAAGATTGTTTCCCTTTATCTACTGTTACCATCGAACGTTAGACGCACAGCTTGGGCCCCCCTACCTGAGATCTTCCAGTTTTGACATCGACAATGAGGCATGTCGTGATTGGGCCAGTACTCCAAGTCCTAGAAAACGAACCTCGTTTTCCATACCTTCAGTAGCGGCTCCGATGCCTTTTTCATCTTCCCCAGCGTGGGGCACTGTTCCCAGTTTTTCAATAGCTCGTTGATTTCGGCGCCGCTCCTCTTACGTTGTCAGGACCCCGACTCAATGCCACATCGATCTAGCATGTAACACCTCATATCACTTTGCGGCCTCACGCACGGTATTCCCACGGGTGTCGCCTTACCTTTGCCCGGGACTGTTTACGCCTTTTGGCACACGTGTATGATAGTGTCGCTAGCATCCATATGATAAGGAGCCTGGGCTGACATGGCTAGTCGTAAACCCAAAGTGGCACAAACTTACAGGGACAGGCATCCATGACCCAGCCTCGAACGTGTCGGTCATCAGCGAGTGAATCCAGGCTGTAGCGCTGGGCTAGCAGGACTCCAGTGAACCGGGCTGTAGCGGGCTAACAGGACTCCGGTATTCATCGCGTGACATTTCCCCGAAGGGACAGACACAGGAACGAAGAAGGACACATGCCGGCCAGCCTAAGTGTTCCGGAGCAGTAGCAAGCTACCATGGCTCGGTGGAAACACTAGGAGACATTTCCCGGTAAGAGAGGCTACTAAAGATAAACAACTAGATAGTCAGATCCCACACATACCAAGCATTTCAATAACATACACACAATATGCTCGATATGTGCAAATACAACATGGCATCACAACATGACTCTACGACTCAAGTATGTATTCATTAGGCTCCGAGGAGCGAGATATCACAAACATGGGTCTCACGATCCAACATTCAGAGCATACATGTCAAAGCACAAGCGGAAGCTAACATGTCTGAGTACAAACATCTACAAATGAAAAAGGCTTAGAACCTTGACTATCTATCAGATCCTGCCGAGCACACAAGATCGTAGCTGAGGTAACAAGCTAAACATCGAAGTCCACGTGGAACTACTAGCGAGACTGAAGTCTCTCTGCAAAAACATAAAATAGGCAAACATGAGTACAAATGTACCCAGCAAGACTTACATCAGAACTAACTACATATGCATCATTATCAACAAAGGGGATGGTGGGGTTTAACTGCAGCAAGCCAGCATTGACTCAGTGGCTACCCTAAACTACGACTGCAAGTAACTCTTTTGAGGTGGCGCACACGAGTCCACATATTCACCTACCAATACACCACTATGGATCCGCTCCCGTCTCCCTACAAGAACGCCATCCATAGCACTCACGCTTATCTTGCGTATTTTAAAGTATCCACCTTCACTTGTCTATGAACTGTTATAGGCAACCCAGAAGTCCTTTAACGCGGACACGGCTATTCGAATAGATGATGTTAACCCTGCAGGGGTGTACTTCTTCATACATGTTTCCACCACTTAGCGTCTGCACACGACATGTGCTCGACAGACTTCAAGCGAAAGCCGACGTGGGTGTAGACCATGACCTACCTAAACACTCAAGTCTCTAGTCCAGGTTTATCGCCTATTCGGGTTCCATCCATGAGGAGATCCGGCCGGAGTTTCGCTCACAGCCCCAAACGATGTGAACAGGGTTCCGTGACACCAAACGGGCGCCCGGTTTACCCGGCCACGTGCCTACCGCATCACAGCCCACCCCTCCGGTCAGCGCTACGCACGGCCTCCAGCATACTACAAACACCAGAAACTACTTGCAACTCCTGGACAGAGGACAAGGGTGAATAAGAAGTCGAGCGGGGTCATATTTCAGGGCCCAATGCATGGTAGTAGCTGAATCATGGATCACAAACACAGAACTCAGTTCCTGAGGATGGCTTCAATGAGACAACCCACCATGTACTCCTACATGGCCTCTCACCGATACCTTTACCAAATCGTGTTCACACACTTAGCTCACACAAAGTAGGACATGTTCACACACCTCTGATTCATCCTCGATGAATCAGACCTGACACAACTCTAAGCAATACCAGGCATGACAAACAAGCATGAATGAGTAGGCACATCAGGGCTCAAACAACTCCTACTCATGCTAGTGGGTTTCATCTATTTACTGTGGAATGACAGGTCATGCAGAGGATAAAGGGGTTCAGCTACCGCAGCAAGTAACAGATGAATCGTTGTTGTCCTAGTGCAGTAAAAGAGAGCAGGGCGAGAGAGTGGGATTGTATCGAAATGAACAAGGGGGTTTTGCTTGCCTGGCACTTCCGAAGATAATATAGCTCTTCATCAGTGTCATCGATCTCATTGTCGAAACCACGTCTATCGAGAGGGGGCAAATACCGGCAACAGAGAAGAAACACAATCAATGCAATGCACAATATGATGCATGATCATGACATGGTAAAATGAGTGTGTTGGGCTAATGCAACTACAACCAGATGGGTTTGAGCTATTTTGAACCAAAGATTCAAAGTTCAAACACATTTGTGATCTTAAATAGTGCTTTATCATGTTTTGCACTAAACAGCAAGTTAACTTGTTTAAACATGCATGAAACAGGTACCGATGGATAGATTGGATTTTTCTGATCATTTTTCATATATAAATCTTTGCATTTGGAGTTACAGATTAATTTCTATGAATTTTAGAAGTTTATACTAATTTCTGGAATTTCCTGTAGAAGAATAATTCCAGTAATTAAATTACTGCGTCAACATTACGTCAGGATGACGTCAGAGGTCAACGGGGACGTCCAGGTCAAACTGACCAGTGGGTCCCGCATGTCAGCAGTTAATTAAACTAACTAATTTTGGTTAAAACTAATTAGATGTAGTTAGCAGAGGGGGGGGCACTTGTCATTGACTCAGAGGAGTCAACCTGGGCCCACCCAGTCAATGTCAACGGGTCAAACCCGCCGGCGTCTAGCCGCCGGCGAGGCCAGATGCGGCGGAGAAAGTGCAAATTCGCGCTCCGGCGACCAAATGGTCGGCGGAGACCATCTACGGGTGGCTGGGAGCAAGCCGCAGCGTTTGGTGGCGGTGGTTGGGCTCGGGGTGGCCGGGAACGTCGCCGGCGATGACCTTGGCGGTCGCCGGAGTTCGGCCGAGGTCGAACATGGCGCTAGGGGGCACGACGAGGCGCGTGGGGTGGTGTTCTGGGCTCCTGCGGGTGCGGTGAGGACGATGGTGTGCTCAGAATTGAGCCAACGTGGCTGTGGCCACGATGGCAACGTGCGGTGGCGGCGGCGGGTGCGGCCGAGCTCGGTGAGGTCGCTGTGGTGCTCAAGAAGGCAAACGGAGAGGGGGAGAAGGGGCAGGGGCTCACGGCGGTTGCGACGAGGCGAACGGCGAGCTCGGGGAAGCATCGAGGCGAGCGGGGCGGCGATGGCGATCTCGGCGGACCGAGGTTGAAGAAGACGGCGTGGCCGGCGTTCGAGGGCGTCCGGCGGGGCGTGGCTCGGTGAGGAGGTCGAGGACGAAGTGGAGGAGCTTCTGGGCGCGTTGGTGAGGCGTGGGGTGGCCGGTGGCCACGGCGGCAACGAACGGCGGCGACGAAGGTTTCGAGCGGCTGCGCGTGGGAGAGACAGAGGAGGGGAGAAGCACGGGGGAGAGTGAGAGAGCGGTCGGGGCTGCATGGCGTCGCGAGGGAGGCCCAGGGCGACGAGGGGAAAGCGGCGGAAGCAGGAGGTGGCGGAGCGTGTGCTCGCGCGCGGCGGCCACGCGAGCGCTGTCCTGCTGGCGAGAGGTCGGTGATGACTGGCAGATGGGCCTGGTGGGCTGCTACAGTGCTAGGCCGGCCAGGTAAGCGCCAGGTAATCTCTCTCTCTCTATTAGTTTCTGTTTTCTATATTTCTTCCTCTGTTTTGATTTAGTTTAGCAACTAAATCATTTTAATAAATTCTGTAGTTTATTATGTGGCTTGCTAAAATATATACAAAGCCACTCACAAACTTCCAGAATTATTGGAGTCATATTTAATATATATTAAATATAAATCCAAAGCAAATAGTTATTGGATTAATTCAAATGGCCAAAACAAATATTTCTGTGACTCCAAAAATATTGGTTTGAATTTTACCTCTTACCAATATTTCTATAGAATAACAGGAACATTTTCTTGGATTCATTTGAGAAGATTTAAATATTGGTTATTTTTAGAGGTTTTCTAAGGCTTTTGAAAATTCCTCAATTCAAGTTTCATTTGAATTTAAACATGATGCTCACATGGAAGCTAGCATAGGTCAGGCCAGAACTAGGGATGTGACAGCTCACCCCCACTAAACAAGAATCTCGTCCCGAGATTCAAGCGTAGCGTAAGATGAAAGGGAAGCACAAACTAATATAATCTTCACGATCCAAGTTGCACTTCAAATGAACGTTGATTCGATCACCATCATTGTCTCGAAGTCTTGCTCTGAGAACTCCATCCCACATGACAACAAGTAGAAAGGAAGAATTTTAGAAGAATCGATCTTCCTGAGATTCGAGCAACTTAGGATCATATTAATGATCACAAGATCAATTCACGTAATGAGACATAGAAACATCTCTGGAGCTGAGAGGCAAAACATGCATCAGGAGGGACGGAGGAAGCAATTTGACGAGGGTTTCAAGTAGCGAGGATAAACTGCCATGATTCCATAACGGGGCACCTTAGGGAAGGTGGCTCGTAGAAATATCCCCTTAAGTGGCACCTTTGATTCAAAAATCATTGAAACTCTTTATACCAGCCTAAGGCAATTTTTCGAGCGATCATTTAGAGGGGTTCGGTAGAATGGCATACCCGGATTAGAATGGATGATGTGGATTACCTTGTTGAGAACAACACAAGGGATGATTTTAGAAACTGGGAAAAGCTCAACAGTAGAGAGTGAATCCACTGTTGGAATGGTTATAGCATAACCGAGGAAACTGAGAGCAATCCCAGTTAGTGCCGATGATAACACCTAGTGCTTGTGTGTGCTCTCAAGAGCTTGAGCATTTCCATATTCATCAAGGTTTTACCAATATCCGTGTCAGGGATCCTGGCAACACAACATACTACCATGACGAATACCGCTGGAGGATGCAGATACAAAGGAAGACAACACTTTCTCAGATTTCACCTTAGCAGGGCCAAGGGAACAAAATCTGGATGATCGACCAAGAGACATTTAGCACTCCGCTTCTAATGTTCTCCTTGATGTGCTAGTGTATCCCATTCATTGAAATGGTCTGGTATCTAGAACATCAAGTAAAAGGTCGGACTTCGGAAGCTCAAGGATCCTTAAGGAATAATTACGAAGGTAAATCCTGCGAAATCCTTATGGGGAGGTGGCCAACTTCTTCAATCAAGATACTACAATAATAGGTCTTCCGGCGGGGTGTGTTGGCCACGACAACCACTTTACCGGTTATCGAGAGACCAATATTATAGTTCTTGGAGAATGTCCCAACCATCATATCTGCCTGAGATTCAGATCTGGTTGGTGTCAGGATATTCCAGACTCATCAAGTCTAGAAAGAAAAATTAAAGTTTGCAACACAAATCGACGAGATGACGTTGCAAGATTCTCGGCAAATGAACTACGATAGTAAGCCCCAAAACATGAGCTGGTTCTGCTACAACATGTGAACATGTTGTCCAAGACAAGCATGACCACAAAGTAGTCTTATAATAAAACACTACCGAGTTCAGGAGGGAAACCATCATCGAGGATATCGAAGTCCTTGCATAAGTCTTGCCCTTAAGAAGGAACTTCTTCTCCTTGAACAAATCAACCAGTGGCTTGGTGTGCTAGAGATACGTATAGAATGAAGATGATCAGTCTATCAGACCACAGAATACTTCGCACGTTTGCATGACTGATTTGGAATGATTCCAAGGAAGCAACAACTTGCTTTCTCGAATTCACGGCGGCAACTTGCATCAAATGCACATGAATTAGAGGAAGTCACTTCTTACATCCGAGCATAAGCTTCATGGGCGGGTCATGAAGATAATGTTTATAAAAGTTTCCAATACCAGCTGAATGTTCAACACGAATCATGGAGGAGATAAAAATGTTGCTGATGGGCTCAACAACAATTCATCTAAGTTTCCATATAAGTGGAATTCCACAATTATGTGAACAAGGTGATAGTATTGGTCAGACCCAAAAGACATAATGGTGTATGCTCGAGGAAAATCCACGAGTAAGACAACATTACGAACATCGTTGGTTCTGATTTGATTTGATGATAGCCCATACTCAAATCAAAGGTTTTGGGAAGACAATAGCTCCAACAACTAGTCTCGACGATCAATCGATGAAGATATCATCTTTCTTCAACACACACACAAAACGATATCCCTTAAAATGAACTAAGCCAGGCAAGCTTTTATCCTCCAACTCTCCAAGTTGTTGTTTGGCTTAACCAACTAGCTCAGGGGTATCCAACACGGATTCTTGGAGAAAGGGTGGTTTACAGGAATAAACCAACTTGATCACAAACTCAACATAGCGGTCAGGTGACAACCTAGTGATACTTCCGAGAAGATATTCGGAAATCACGAACCACCGATATGTTACTAAGCTCGAGAACAATCTTGCTTTTAGGGCAAGACGATATGATCAATAGAGCGAAGATTTGAAATAAACCTAACTCATCGATCGAGGAGTGCACCAGGGAAAATGGACTAGGTGGCACGATCAATCTTAGGGTGATGGTTCAACAACCAATACGCTAAGAGTGAAATTATTGTCCTTTAACTACCAAGCAACGGAGTTGCTAGCAGTATTGATTTCACACACCACGATTCACTTGTCGGCATTGCGGTTACAATAACATGGAAACCGAGGAATGAACAATGATGGCAAGAAGTATCACTGTATCAAGAGTTCATAGGATGGTGTGCAATTCCCATGACATTCTTGATATAAAGATGGTAATACTCCAAGGTAGAACAGAGCAAAAGCTAGACTAGCAATTTGATCTGCGGAGTACGACTTCTTTGACCCAATCCTGGAAATGGACAAGGTACTGGAGTTTGTTTCTCCTAGTCACTCCGAATAGAGGGGCTTGACGGACCACAGAAGTAAAAGGCACCGATGAACACGAATGCACGACTACTCCTGACTATCAATCGATAGACGAAGGTCAGGATACAACTAAAGGGGGACAACTCAAAGGAACATATAACTTTCTGAGTTGTGGATGCATGGATTAGCATGTCGAACCAAGTTCAACAAATTTCTTCCGGATAATCCATGCGGAGAGGTAGGATTGGTAGGGTCACGATATAGAATGGAGAACTCTTCGAGAGTACTCTTGTTGTGATCTTTTGATCCAACAACTTCTGCCATAAGTGGTTCATAGTATTTGGAAGAAGGAAATACCACGGACCTCGAGGACTATCGCAAGGTTACTAACAACCTAAAGGAACTAGCAGACACTATCAACATGAAGTAAGTGGGTGAATCTCAGGTTCAAGAACCCAGGAATAGAATACCTACGAACTAAATGGCATCACGGGATGCTTTCGAGAATGAAGGCCAGAATCATCACACTGGGAACACATAACATGGCTAGATTACTAGGTGACTCCCTAAAACACCTAGGGTCATAATAATAGCTCCAACATATATGTCGAGGCAATAGAATACCTCAACTCAGCAATTAGTGTGATTAACCTGGCCCAAAGGAACATCAAAACCAGAGGGAAGGGATTTGCAATTGCATCAGATTGTTTAGAAACCTGGGATGACTCGGACAGCATAACGGCTGTAAATGCTCGAAAAGATTGGAGACATGCTACAAAAATGATGGCACAACCACTTAATATCACAATATCAAGGTTCTGAGACCAGCTATGAACATACGGAAGTAGTAAAAATTGAACTGAGATTTGAAACTAACAATTCTATAAGTCTATGGATTAGTAACACGTCATCCTGATAGATAGATGAGAAGGCCTAGTTCTTAATCCCTGTAGAAGAGAAGAGGATGACTCAGATCAGAAGACCATGAGGTATACGGAGTAAAAAGAGCCTTACGTTCCATCCCACAATCAATTCCCTTACATAACTAAAGCGTTTCTAGACTCAACTTCGACCAGTTTGGCTCGGTAATCCTACAGGCAGTCAGGCTCTGATACCAAAGCTATCAGGACCCCGACTCAATGCCACATCGATCTAGCATGTAACACCTCATATCACTTTGCGGCCTCATGCACGGTATTCCCACGGGTGTCGCCTTATGTCACGCCCAATATGCGACCCTATCCAAAAGGAACTCGAAGGTCCCACCAAGGATAGACCCACATATTGGAACGCTTTTGCAAGGTGGATATCATTACATCAACATTACATAATAGATGGGGATACATACAAGAGGCATACAATGCCACATGAATACAACATCATAACATACAAGAACAACATCCGACTACGGATGAATCATAAACAGAAACTCAAACAATATCCACCCTGCTAGCCCAGGCTGCCGACCTGGAACCTATCCCCTGATCGAAGAAGAAGCAGAAGAAGAACTCCAAACAAGCAAACATCGCGCTCGCGTCAAGATCATCGCATAAACCTATACCTGCAACTGTTGTTGTAGTAATCTGTGAGCCACGAGGACTCAGCAATCCCATTACCATGGGTATCAAGACTAGCAAAGCTTAATGGGAAAGGAAGGGGTAAAGTGGTGAGGTTGCAGCAGCGACTAAGCATGATATGGTGGCTAAACATACACAAATAAGAGCGAGAAGAGAAACAAGCGGAACGGTCGTGAAGCTAGCAATGATCAAGAGGTGATCCTGAACACCTACTTACGTCAAACATAACACAGAAACCGTGTTCACTTCCCGGACTCCGCCGAGAAGAGACCATCACGGCTACACACGCGGTTGATGCGTTTTAATTCGGATCTGGTGTCAAGTTATCTACAACCGGACATTAACAAATTCCCATCTGCCACATAACCGCGGGCACGGCTCTCGAAAGTTTATACCCTGCAGGGGTGTCGCAACTTAGCCCATGACAAGCTCTCGCGATCAACGAAGGAATAGACCTTCTCCCAGGAAGACCCGATCAGACTCGGAATCCCGGTTTACAAGACATTTCGACAATGGTTAAACAAGACCAGCAAAGCCGCCCGATGCGCCGACAATCCCGATAGGAGCTGCACATATCTCGTTCTCAGGGCAACACCGGATAAGTCAAGCTACGAGTAAAACCAGACTTCAAGTTTCCCTGAGGTGGCCCCGCAGGCTGCTCAGTTCGGACCAACACTTAGACATCCACTGGCCCGGGGGGGGCTAAAATAAAGATGACCCTTGGGTTAATTACTCCCAAGGGAAAGGTAGGTGGTGGTGAGGCAAATGGTAAAACCAAGGTTGGGCCTTGCTGGACAAGTTTTATTCAAAGCGAACTGTCAGGGGGGTCCCATAAATCACCCGACCGCGTTAGGAACGCAAAATCCGGGAACATAACACCGGTATGACGGAAACTAGGGCGGCAAGAGTGGAACAAAACACCAGGCATAAGGCCGAGCCTTCCACCCTTTACCAAGTATATAGATGCATTAATAATATAAGAGATATTGTGATATCCCAACATAACCCTGTTCACCATGGAGCAATCTTCAACTTCACCTGCAGCTAGCAATGCTATAAGAGGGGCTGAGCAAAGCGGTAACATAGCCAAACAATGGTTTGCTAGGAATGGTGTCAAAGGTTAGAGGTTCATGGCAATTTGGGAGGCTTGAAGAGCAAATGATAGGTAACACAGCATAGCGATAGAACGAAGCAACTAGCATAGCAATGATAGTAGTGAGATCCAGGGTAGCGTTCATCTTGCCTGAAATCCCTCTAGGAAGAAGAACGAGTCCATGAAGAAGATGAAGCCACGAAGATGAACCAAGCGTAGACGAACGCATCCTCACGATCGCAACGAAACGGGAATGAACTATCGAGAAGAAGCACACAACATAGTAAACACACCACACATGAACATGACATGATACACAAACAAGCATGATGCATGATAAAGCTAGATGAGGCTACTCATGGCAAGAGATGATGCAAACAAGAACAACACATCAAGGCAAGTTGAATGAGGCCGGAAACAACATAAAACAATTCCGGTAAGTCCTCATATGCATATTTCGAAATTGGTCCAGATCTGAACAAACATTAAGTTCAAGTTGTTAAACAGCAAGTTAAGATGCACCAAGATGATCTACACGAAATTCTAGTCAAGTTACATATAAAGTTCATTAGATTCGGAGCTACGGCCTAGAAGATATGAGCAAAACAAGTTAAACATGGCATTGATACAAAATGCATACAAACATCAAGAAAACACCTCAAAACAAGGATGCAACATGATAATATGAAGCTACATGCAAAAACAAGCAAGTTTCATGTAGAGCACACTCAAAACGGAGCAACGGGGCAACACATACACTCTATACAAGTCATAGCAACAATCTGCCCAAAACAGCAACTAGGCATATTGCAAGCATCAAAACAACATGCTACAGCACCCCAACATAATAACAAAAGGCATGAGCATGAAGTATAGGTAAATCATAACAAAACGTGAACACTGAGCTATCTCCAGAAACAACTAGAACATGCTCAAAAGGGCATGGTAAGATTGCAAATAATAACAGTTTCAGACTTTAACAGAAATAACATCAGGTTGCAATGTTTAGAGCAAGCAAACAACATGTTACAGGAACTTATCATGGCAAACAAAGACATGGCATGAATCTACTAATTGCGTAGATCGAAAGTCCCTTACTGACCATGAGTCAAAAAGGCATAGAAAATATGATGGCACCCATGTAAACATGGCAAATAATATGACAGATTCCACATGGCAGGAACAACAATAAGTAGGCATGTTGGTGAGCTTGAACCACTCACCACAGAGCAATACATGGCATGGAAAGGCAACCAACAGTAAGAAGACATGTTTATGAAGCTAAGCATGGTAAGAACAAGTTCATAGGGTGCATGGATCACTAGGAAACAATCATGGAAACATTGAACTTAATGTTAACAGGCTGACAGCAACATTATCAAGCAACTTTGGAGCAAGATATGAAAAAGCTACAGCAACCTATAAATGCAACCAGGGGCATGGATGGATTTAGGATGACATGTAGATCAAAACATGTTTATAGAACATCTCCAGATTATGCATAGAATGATTAGTAGAAGCATGTTTACATAGCAACAAAATATAATAGAATCTGTCAGGAAAACAGCAACAGCAAGTACCCTACTTAGCAAGCTTGATACACTCAGCACACAACTCACAAAAATACATGGTTGGCACCCCCGGAAAGATGGCATAGCATAGATCAAAACACATGTAGACATCAACCTCATAGGATGCACACATCAATCATGGCAAAAATGACAAAACAACAAGTTATAACAGTTTCAGCAGATTAACATCAACATGCACTCTTCCAACAGCATTTCGGGCATCAAGATGAGCTCAAATGAAAATGATGCAATATAATGAAATGAAGTACTCATCGAGGCGAACAATTTGACATATTACACGCACAAAACGGAGCTACGGATGCAGAGATACAGCAGGTCAAACATGGCATGATAATGTGCAAATAACAGGGACTTGGCAGAAAAACAACCTCGCGAAAAGTCAACCCGGGACGAGGAGATCCAGGGATGGAGCGGATCCAGTGTTTGGATGGAGGGACCGGTGGATCTCATCCACCCCCAACTCCGGCGATGACGGCGGCGGTTCCGGCGAGGCAGGGCCGGCGAGGGGAGGCCGGAGAGGCGGATCCGCGGCGGCGGAGCCCGAATCCGGGCGGCGAGCGGCGGCTCAGCTCCGGCAGCTCTCG
>NC_041385.1:176692819-176757304 GCF_002162155.2 Triticum dicoccoides
CGGGGCGGCGGAGGACGCGTCAGAGGCGCGGGCGCGCTGGCGAGGCACGCCGGCGGGCGGCAGAGATCGGGGCCCGATCCGGCCCGGGGCGGGCTCCCCGTGGGCCAGGCGGGCCGGCGGCGGAGGGGCGGCGGCGATGACACGTGGCAAGGCGCGATTGGACGAGGCGGCGGCGCTGGACGTGTCCGGCGTCAGATCGGACGTGTCCGGCGGGCGAGAGGAGCGGTGCTAGGGTTTCGGGGGGAAAATGATCCGAAAATGGAGAGGGGAAGACGTTTATATAGATAGAGGGAGCTAGGAGAGTCCAAATGAGGAGCGGTTTTTGGCCACGCGATCGTGATCGAACGACCGAGAGAAAGGAGGGGAGTTTGCTGGGCTTTGGGCCACTTTGGAAGGGGTGTTGGGCTGCAAAGAGAAAGAGGCTTTTACGGTTACCCGGTTAACCGTTGGAGTATCAAACGACCTCCAAATGGCACGAAACTTGATAGGCGGTCTACCGGTGATATACCAAGGCCGCTTGGCAAACCTCGGGCCATTCCGAGAAAGTTTAACACCGACTCACAACAGGAGACAAAAGGGGACGCCGGGGGACATAGGAGTGCCGGATTGCAAAACGGACAACGGGGAAAATGCTCGGATGCATGAGACGAACACGTATGCAAATGCAATGCACATGATGGCATGATATGAAAAGCATATGATGACATGGCAAAGTGCAACACGCAAGCACATGACATGGCAACGACGGCGAATAACTGGCAGACAACTGGCGCATCGAATCCGGGGCGTTACACCTTACCTTTGCCCGGGACCGTTTACGCCTTTTGGCACACGTATATGATAGTGTCGCTAGCATCCATATGATAAGGAGCCCGGGATGACATGGCTAGTCGTAAACCCAAAGTGGCACAAACTTACAGGGACAGGCATCCATGACCCAGCCTCGAACGTGTCGGTCATCAGCGAGTGAATCCAGGCTGTAGCGCTGGGCTAGCAGGACTCCGGTGAACCGGGCTGTAGCGGGCTAACAGGACTCCGGTATTCATCGCGTGACATTTCCCCGAAGGGACAGACACAGGAACGAAGAAGGACACATGCCGGCCAGCCTAAGTGTTCCGGAGCAGTAGCAAGCTACCATGGCTCGGTGGAAACACTAGGAGACATTTCCCGGTAAGAGAGGCTACTAAAGATAAACAACTAGATAGTCAGATCCCACACATACCAAGCATTTCAATAACATACACACAATATGCTCGATATGTGCAAATACAACATGACATCACAACATGACTCTACGACTCAAGTATGTATTCATTAGGCTCCGAGGAGCGAGATATTACAAACATGGGTCTCATGACCCAACATTCAGAGCATACAAGTCAAAGCACAAGCGGAAGCTAACATGTCTGAGTACAGACATATACAAATGAAAAAGGCTTAGAAGCTTGACTATCTATCAGATCCTGCCGAGGGCACAAGATCGTAGCTGAGGTAACAAGCTAAACGTCGAAGTCCACATGGAACTACTAGCGAGAGAAGTCTCTCTGCAAAAACATAAAATAGGCAAACGTGAGTACAAATGTACCCAGCAAGACTTACATTAGAACTAACTACATATGCATCATTATCAACAAAGGGGATGGTGGGGTTTAACTGCAGCAAGCCAGCTTTGACTCAGTGGCTATCCTAAACTACGACTGCAAGTAACTCTTTTGAGGTGGCGCACACGAGTCCACATATTCACCAACCAATACACCACCATGGATCCGCTCCCGTCTCCCTATGAGTACGCCATCCATAGCACTCACGCTTATCTTGCGTATTTTAAAGTATCCACTTTCACTTGTCTATGAACTGTTATAGGCAACCCAGAAGTCCTTTACCGCGGACACGGCTATTCGAATAGATGACGTTAACCCTACAGGGGTGTACTTCTTCATACATGTTTCCACCACTTAGCGTCTGCACACGACATGTGCTCGGCAGACTTCAAGCGAAAGCCGACGTGGGTGTAGACCATGACCTACCTAAAAACTCAAGTCTCTAGTCCAGGTTTATCGCCTATTCGGGTTCCATCCATGAGGAGATCCGGCCGGAGTTTCGCTCACAGCCCCAAACAATGTGAACAGGGTTCCGTGACACCAAACGGGCGCCCGGTTTACCCGGCCACGTGCCTACCGCATCACAGCCCACCCCTCCGGTCAGCGCTGCGCACGGCCTCCAGCATACTACAAACACCAGAAACTACTTGCAACTCCTGGACAGAGGACAAGGGTGAATAAGAAGTCGAGCGGGTCATATTTCAGGGCCCAATGCATGGTAGTAGCTGAATCATGGATCACAAACACAGAACTCAGTTCCTAAGGACGGCTTCAATGAGACAACCCACCATGTACTCCTACATGGCCTCTCACCGATACCTTTACCAAATCGTGTTCACACACTTAGCTCACACACAGTAGGACATGTTCACACACCTCTGATTCATCCTCGATGAATCAGACCTGACACAACTCTAAGCAATACCAGGCATGACAAACAAGCATGAATGAGTAGGCACATCAGGGCTCAAACAACTCCTACTCATGCTAGTGGGTTTCATCTATTTACTGTGGAATGACAGGTCATGCAGAGGATAAAGGGGTTCAGCTACCGCAGCAAGTAACAGATGAATCGTTGTTGTCCTAATGCAGTAAAAGAGAGCAGGGCGAGAGAGTGGGATTGTATCGGAATGAACAAGGGGGTTTTCCTTGCCTGGCACTTCCGAAGATAATATAGCTCTTCATCAGTGTCATCGATCTCATCGTCGAAACCACGTCTATCGAGAGTGGGCAAATACCGGCAACAGAGAAGAAACACAATCAATGCAGTGCACAATATGATGCATGATCATGACATGGTAAAATGAGTGTGTTGGGCTAATGCAACTACAACCAGATGGGTTTGAGCTATTTTGAACCAAAGATTCAAAGTTCAAACACATTTTTGATCTTAAATAGTGCTTTATCATGTTTTGCACTAAATAGCAAGTTAACTTGTTTAAACATGCATGAAACTGGTACAGATGGATAGATTGGATTTTTCTGATCATTTTTCATATATAAATCTTTGCATGTGGAGTTACAGATTAATTTCTATGAATTTTAGAAGTTTATACTAATTTCTAGAATTTCCTGTAGAAGAATAATTCCAGTAATTAAATTACTGCGTCAGCATTATGTCGGGATGACGTCAGAGGTCAACGCGGACGTCCAGGTCAAACTGACCAGTGGGTCCCGCATGTCAGCAGTTAATTAAACTAACTAATTTTGGTTAAAACTAATTAGATGTAGTTAGCAGAGGGGGGGCACTTGTCATTGACTCAGAGGAGTCAACCTGGGCCCACCCAGTCAATGTCAACGGGTCAAACCCGTCGGCGTCTAGCCGCCGGCGAGGCCAGACGCGGCGGAGAAACTGCAAATTCGCGCTCGGGCGACCAAATGGTCGGCGGAGACCATCTACGGGTGGCTGGGAGCAAGCCACAGCGTTTGGTGGTGGTGGTTGGGCTCGGGGTGGCCGGGAACGTCGCCGGCGACGACCTTGGTGGTCGACGGAGTTCGGCCGAGGTCGAACACGGTGCTAGGGGGCACGGTGAGGCGCGTGGGGTGGTGTTCTGGGCTCCTGCGGGTGCGCTGAGGACGGTGGTGTGCTCGGAATCGAGCCAACGTGGCTGTGGCCACAACGGTGACGTGCGGTGGCGGCGGTGGGTGCGGCCGAGCTCGGTGTGGTCGCTGTGGTGCTCAAGAAGGCAAACGGAGAGGGGGAGAAGGGGCAGGGGCTCACGGCGGTTGCGACGAGGCGAACGGCGAGCTCGGGGAAGCATCGGGGCGAGCGGGGCGGCGATGGCGGTCTCGGCGGACCAAGGTTGAAGAAGACGGCATGGCCGGCGTTCAAGGGCGTCCGGCGGGGCGTGGCTCGGTGAGGAGGTCGAGGACAAAGTGGCAGAGCTTCTGGGTGCGTTGGTGAGGCGTGGGGTGGCCGGTGGCCACGGCGGCAACGAACGGCGGCGACGAAGGTTTCGGGCGGCTGCGCGTGGGAGAGACAGAGGAGGGGAGAAGCACGGGGGAGAGTGAGAGAGCGGTCAGGGCTACGTGGCGTCGCGAGGGAGGCCCAGGGCGACGAGGGGAAAGCGGCGGGAGTAGGAGGTGGCGGAGCATGTGCTCGCGCGCGGCGGCCACGTGCGCGCTGTCCTCCTGGCGAGAGGTCGGTGATAACTGGCAGATGGGCCTGGTGGGCTGCTACAGTGCTAGGCCGGCCAGGTAAGCGCCAGGTAATCTCTCTCTCTCTCTCTCTCTATTAGTTTCTGTTTTCTATATTTCTTCCTCTGTTTTGATTTAGTTTAGCAACTAAATCATTTTAATAAATTCTGTAGTTTATTATGTGGCTTGCTAAAATATATACAAAGCCACTCACAAACTTCCAGAATTATTGGAGTCATATTTAATATATATTAAATATAAATCCAAAGCAAATAGTTATTGGATTAATTCAAATGGCCAAAACAAATATTTCTGTGACTCCAAAAATATTGGTTTGAATTTTACCTCTTACCAATATTTCTATAGAATAACAGGAACATTTTCTTGGATTCATTTGAGAAGATTTAAATGTTGGTTATTTTTAGAGGTTTTCTGAGGCTTTTGAAAATTCCTCAATTCAAGTTTCATTTTAATTTAAACATGATGCTCACATGGAAGCTAGCATAGGTCAGGCCAGAACTAGGGATGTGACATACGTGGAGGTCCTCAATGCTCAACCAAACCATTGAATAGATATCTGCGTTTTCTCCACGGGTCATCCTTCTCGAGCCATCTATGATGCCCCATGTACATGATTTTCCCAGACCCGTCATCTTTCGTTGACGTAAGCTACTGAGACGTTGTATCATCCATGCACCTCGTGCATCCGCAGTATCTGTGGCACACCTGGCCTGAGGTGTACCCGTAACCGAGATAGTCGTGCACCGTCATCATCAACGCGACTCTCATATAGAAATACTCTCCTTTGCTGGCACCCATGTCCATGCCGGTGTTTTCCATAACATGTTTAGCTCCTCTTTCAGAATCCCCATATACAGGTTAATATTATTTCCCGGTTGTTTCGTCCCTTGAATCAACATGCTCATGTGTATGTACTTTGTCTTCGTGCACTTCCATGGGGGAAGGTTGTACATCCATACATAGATGGGCCATGTGATGTGGTTGGTGTTCTGGTTTCCAAATGGATTCATGCCATCGGTACTCGCACCAAGCACGATGTTCCTTGCATCTTCTGCGACAAATCCATATTCGGCGCTAAATGCTCTCCATCGGCTAGCATCTTCAAGGTGTCTCAGCTTCGGATCATCTCGATCATCTGGATTCTTCCTCTCCACGTGCCAGCCATGAGCTTTGCTTCCTTAGGATCTACAAAATACCGCTGCAGACGGGGAGTGATCGGAAAGTACCATACAACTTTCTAAGGAGCTTTCTTTCCTGCCTTCTTGTATCGAGAAGCATTGCACACTGGACAGCTGGTTTTTTCCGTGTGTTCCCCCCGATAAATGATGCAATCGTTGATGCATGTGTGGTATCTAATGTGCGGCAGATCAAGAGGGCAAACGATTTTCTTGGCCTCCTAGACACTAGTAGGACACAGGTTCCCCGCAGGAAGAACTTTGTTATGTAGATACTTCAAATGATCATCGAGGCTTTTGTCTGTCCATTTGTTTTTGGACTTCGTCTTTAGAAGTTTGAGCATGAAACTCAAGCAGGTCACCTCGGGATTGGAATCGTCATACAATGGAGTCTTCGAGTCTACTTCAAGTTGCACCATCTTGGCCTCCTCTCTAGAAGCAACTCTCTCGCTAGTCGTACTCTTGCGAAGGAGGTCTCAACCATGAGGGTCCTCCACGACTGAACTTAGTAGCATCGAAGACTGCGGCGTGACTGCCGCCTCTTCTCCGCCATTTCCAGACTCTTCTTCGTCGTGTCCGGAATCTTCTCCTCCGCCGCCATGTCCGGACTCTTCCCCGCCGCCATGTCCGGTGCCATCATCTTCGTGTCAATCGGTCATCTCTTCGTCTAGCCCCATGTCATTATTCCCTGCCATGTTGACGTCCTCATCATCATCTTCACTTATCCACCGAGTATAGCCATCCATGAAACCATTCACTAGTAGGTGCGACTTCAAACTGCCACGAGCAAAAGGGTCCAAAATGACTCCTTTTCATCTTGTACACGAACATCTAATCTCAGTCCGATTATTTGCATACATGTCCATCACTACGGATTGCAAGTATCGCTCCACCTTCCTTCCACTCACCTTCATGACTGACTACACGGTATAGCAAGCAAAAGGGTTATAAACAAAATGCATGCATGCATCAAAGTCATATAAAAATTTGGCATGACCTTGCCTAAAAATAGGACATATCGAGTTTACTTGAAGTTTGCCGAAACGGAAATAAATCGACATTTTGGCAAAACATAAGCAACTCAGGGGGCATGTAACTCGCGCAAATCCCTTCATATCACAAACACACATATTCCCATTCGTGAAATGCACAAAGTTTTACTCACCTATCTCCCGAGAGAGATCGAGCATGGTTAGATGTGAGGCCTTTTCTACCGATAGGGACGATCGAAAGTGTGGATGGCTAAATAGCTAGCTAGGTCTAGTTGTTGGGAGGACAGATGACTCTAGCTAACTAATGGAGAGGGAGAGAAATGAGCTAGCTAGATCTATATGTATGGAAGGAGGGAGAGCCAAATAAATGAGGTACATAGAGAAGAGAGGCCATTTATGGAGGAGAATTATGGTGGAGGGGGCATTAATGGGGAGAGTAGAGAGGTAGAAGGAACAGAGAAGAAGGGCAATAATGGTGGAGAAGTAACTTAGAGAGGGGAGAGGGGAAAGGAGGGGGAGAGGGAAAGCAGGGAGGAAGGGGGAGGGGAGAGGGGGTGAAAAGGTGGCACCAGCCACGCCTAGCAGTAGCATTGTTTTCTTGACATTGCTACTACTATGGTGCTTAGTAGTAGAGCTTGTCAGGAGCAGCGCTACTACTAAGTGGGGCCCATTAGCAGTAGTGGTGTTGTCAAAGCAAGCGCTACTGCTAAAATCTTAACAGTGGCGTTGTATTTTGGGCCGCGCTGCTACTATAGCTAGTGTCGGTGGGCTCGTTGGGTCCCACTTATTAGTAGTGCTCTTTTCATTTCCAGCACTACTGCTAAGCATCACTTGTAGCGCTACCCAGGACCAAGCTACTACTAATTAGTAGCAGCTCTTATTATTTTCCAGCGCTACTACTGATGTCCTACCTATAAGCATTTTACTAGTAGTGTGTGAGCGGTGATGGTCATACTGTTTACCACCAACGTCTTATTTTGATTTGGCGGTATTGTGGGATGAAACGGCTCGGACCAACCTTGCATGAGACCGGTTCCACCGACTGACATGCAACTTGTTGTGCATAAAGGTGGCTGGCGGGTGTCTGTTTCTCTTACTTTAGTTGAATTGAATTTCACTACAGCCGGTCCTTGAAGAAGGTTAAAACGGCAAACTTGATAATCACCGTTGTGGTTTTTGCATAGGTAAGAACGGTTCTTGCTAGTTGCCCGTAGCATCCATGTAAAACTTGTAATCACAAAGTAGAGGACGTCTAACTTGTTTTTGCAGGGTATGTTGTGATGTGATATGGTCAAGACGTGATGTGATATACGTTGTTGTATGAGATCATCATGTTTTGTAATATCGACAACTAGCAGGAGCCTTAGGATTGTCTCTTAATTATTGTATGAAATGCAAGGGCCATCATTGCTTACTTTATCACTATGCATTAGCAATAGTTGTAGAAGAAATAGTTGGTGAGATGACCCCAACGCAACGATGGATATCAAGGTGTCAAGCCGGTGACGATGGAGATCATGACGATGCTTTGGATATGGAGATCAAAAGCACAAGATGATAATGGTCATATCATGTCACGTATTTTGATTGCATGTGATGTTTATCCTTTATGCATCTTACTTTGCTTAGAACGACAGTAGCATTATAAGATGATCCCTTCACTAAATTTCAAGATAAAAGTGTTCTCCCCGAGTATGCACTGTTGCTAAAGTTCGTCGTTTCGAAGCACCTCGTGATGATCGGGTGTGACAGACTCTACGTTCACATACAACAGGTGTAATCCAGTTTTGTACAAGAAGAATACTTGGGTTAAACTTGACAAGCCTAGCATGTACAGACATTGTCTCGGAACACTGGAGACCGAAAGGTCGAACGTGAGTCATATAGTAGATGTAGCAACCATACCTCAAACAGTCTGATCTCTGTGCATCAGTGTCATCCCTGGATCGGTAATGCTGACATGCACAGTACTTGAAGGATTTATAACAGAGTAGCAACCACACACTTATTACATCGAATGTCTCAAAAGAGAACCTATTACAATAAATATGGCTTAAGGCCATCTAAATACGATAACTACGGAAGGCTTGGAAGATAAAGCGAGTCCATCAACTCCAACAACATCACTGAGTGAAAGATCATGACCTAAGGCACCTTACTTGTCGTCTGAAAAGTCTGCAACATGAAAGTTGCAGCCCGAAAACGGGTCAGCACATGGAATATGCTGGCAACGTAACACATAGAGAGTAATGAATAGAATAATGCTATCACTACATGCATATATGGCTGGTGGTAAGCTCTATGGTTACAGGTTTTGCATAAAGCCAATTTTTCCCTACAACAAAGGAATAAAAAAAATTAACTATCATGGTGGTTGTTAACTTTGAGAAGCTAATCCCCCTCTCAATCCCAATTAAGCATCATCATTAAACCCAACAAATTAAATTAAGAGTGATGAGATCCATAGGACAATCCAAGAAACTAGATACTCAAAACGTCCATAACCGAGGACACGGCTAACCATGATTAGTTTGTACACTCTGCAGAGGTTTGCGCACTTTCCCCCATAAGACTTGATCTCCTCCGTTGGATTTCTTACACTACATGATGTTTGAGAAACGGATGACCCAGACACAGTCTTTCAGAAGCATTAACTCTTTACTCTGGGTAGACAGTACCAACCTACATCCCCTACATCTGCTAGTCTACCACTGAAAGAGGTCACGCAACATACTCAACTAGGCTAGATCCCGTAATAGCTTGTGGCTGCACACGGAAGTTTCTAGCATGAATAATCTTATGATCCCTTTGAGCCTGGGTGGCAGTCCATAGGAGAATCACACGGTACCCCAGGATTTCCAAAAATACAGGCAACACTGGGTTCCCTAGGTGCCTCAATCCACCCAGATGTGTATTAAACTAGCCACCTTAAGTTAACCATTAAACATCAATACTCACATCTGTCATGGATACACTCACCCAATCCACGTCTACAAGCATAGCATAGCAATGTAAGCAAACATAGAAGTAAGTCCCAAAGTTTGGTAATAAACAGGACAATAGGTACCACCTCATCTATTTCCCAAAACCCACATATTAATCATATCCTAACCATGCAATTGTTTGGGGATTGATGTAATGCAATAAAACTGGGTAGTAAAGAGGTATGATCAAAGTGTTACTTGCCTTGCTGATGATCCGTGAAACCTAGAGACTCGTAGTAGCACGTTGCGCACTCCGGGTACTCTATTGCAAACAAACAAGAATACAATAAGCACTCAACTATAAGCACAGGTAAACTCAAATAAGAGAATCTAACCAGAAAGTTCAACTTAAGAACTCCGGTTTGCAAAAAGAATCAAATCAAACGAAACAACGAAACTCAAACTGCGAAAGAAACAAGCTTCGTTTACTAATCTGGACTTAAGTCAAAATTTACAATAGCAAAAACTTGTTTAAGTTGGTTAAACAGAAAGAGGGTTCTGATACGAAACTCTAGGCGCTTGAATCACCTGATTCCGATAAACGAGCAAAAAGATAAACTAAAATGAAAATCAGGGCAGAAATCGTGATCGAAAATAATCGTGGAAAAACCCTGGAAAAAGAAAAACTGACGAACAGGCTAACGAACGAATGTTCGCCTGTCTGCGACTAAACGGTGAAAATAGTTCGTTAAAACGAACGAACGGTCGGGCGTTCGCTAAATAACTAAACCGAAAAAAATAAAACTGATCTACTAAAAAAATAAACCGGGGTTTCTAAAAAACCGACGATTTTCTCTCGAAAACCGCTGCGGCGGCGGTGGCTACCTCCGGCGAGTCTGGCGGGGTTGGCGAGGTCGGCGAGGGGCTTCGGCAGGCTCCGGCGGCGGCGGCGGTTGGCTAGGGTTTGGGTTTGGGGCGGCGTGGGCTTCGGTGGGCTGGGGGCTCGGGGCGGCGCCTTATAAGAGGCTGGCTGGGCAGAGTCGTGGCCGGTTACGGCCCGAAGTCGGTTTTCTTTAAATAATTCCACGCAGAAAAACAAATAAAATAAATACTAAATGGACTCCAAAAAACCTGAAATAAATTTTCCCCGTCCTCTAAAAATCTAGCGGACAAAGTGAACATTTCTTTGGGCCAATAATGCAATTTTGAAGAACGCATATTTTTCCTAATTCAAATAAAATAGCGATAAACTCCGAATAATATCTTATTTGAATTTAATATTAAATCTCCAATATTTCTTTATTTTGGGGAAGTCATTTTATTCCCTCTCTTTTATTTTTATAAAAGAAATATACAAAGAGAAAATAATTAAAATCAATTGATCCTCTTTTCAAAAATTTGAGAAAACTCAAATATGAAAATAACAAAATCCCCAACTCTCTCCATGGGTCCTTGAGTTGCGTAGAATTTCTAGGATCAAGCCAAAATGCAATAAAATATGATATGCAATGATGATCTAATGTATAACATTCCAAGTTTAAAATTTGGGATGTTACAAACCTACCCCCTTAAGATGAATCTCGCCCTCGAGATTCGTGTTGGCTAGAGAATAGGTGAGGGTGGTCCTTCCGTAGGTCTTCCTCTCGCTCCCAGGTGGCTTCATCCTCGGTATGGTGGCTCCACTGAACTTTGCAGAACTTGATAACCTTACTGCGTGTGACTTGGCTGGCAAACTCGGGAATCTTGACTGGTTTCTCCACATAGGTCAAATCTCTATCCAACTGAATTGCTTCTAGTGGCACTGTATCTCTCAGAGGGATATCGGCCATCTCTGTGTGGCACTTCTTCAACTGGGAAACATGGAACCCATCATGAACTCCTGACAAGCCTTCGGGCAATTCCAACTTGTAAGCAACTTCTCCCATACGCTCCAAAACCTTGTATGGTCCCACAAAACGTGGTGCTAACTTTCCCTTAACTCCAAAATGCTTAACTCCTCGAAGTGGGGACACGCGAAGATAAACTCTGTCTCCGACTTTGTAAACTTTCTCCTTGCGTTTAGAATCCGCATAGCTCTTCTGCCTGGACTGGGCTACCTTAAGCCTATCATGAATCAGCTTAACCTTCTCTTCGGACTCTTTAATCAAATCTGGTCCAAACAACTGGCGGTCTCCAACTTCGTCCCACAACAACGGTGTCCTGCACCTCCTTCCGTACAAAGCTTCGAAAGGGGCCATCTTCAGACTGGCTTGATAACTGTTGTTATAAGAGAACTCTGCATAAGGTAAATTGTCGTCCCAACTAGATCCATAATCTAGCGGACAAGCTCTCAACATGCCCTCCAGAATCTGATTGACTCTCTCAGTGTGTCCATCTGTCCGTGGATGAAAGGTTGTACTGAATTCTAGCCTGACACCCAAAGTTTCGTGCAACTGATTCCAGAACTTTGAGGTAAACTGGGTTCCTCTATCTGATACAATGGTCCTCGGAACTCCATGCAGACATACCATCCTGGTCATGTATATCTTTGCCAACTTAGCACTAGTGTAAGTGGTCTTCAGTGGGATGAAATGGGCTACCTTCGTCAAACGATCGACTACAACACATATCGAGTCATAGCCTGAGCGAGTCCTGGGCAATCCCGTGATAAAATCCATGCCTAGCTTATCCCACTTCCATTCGGGTATCGGCAATGGCTGTAGCAATCCTGCTGGCTTCTGATGTTCTGCCTTTACTCTCTGACATACATAACAAACGGCTACATACTCTGCAATATCTTTCTTCATTCCGGTCCACCAGAAACTATCCTTCAAATCCAGATATATCTTGGTATTTCCTGGGTGAATCGAATACAGCGAGTCATGGGCCTCCTGCAGAATCAACTTCCTGGTCTCTTGGTCATTAAGTACATATACGCGGTCCTCAAACCATAAGGTATCATGCTCATCCTCATGAAATCCTTTAGCTTTTCCTTTGCTCATCTTCTCCTTTATCTTGGCAATCTCCTTGTCGGTCTTCTGAGCTTCTCTAATCTTATCCATCAAAGTAGACTGAATCTCTAATGCTGCTACGTAGCCTCTCGGAACTATCTCCAAACATAGCTCGCGAAGATCCTCTGCTAACTCCTTGGGTAACTCTCCGGTCATGAGTGTGCTGACATGACTCTTGCGGCTCAACGCATCGGCTACTATGTTAGCCTTCTCAGGATGATAGTGCAACCTCATGTCATAATCCTTAATGAGATCCAACCATCTCCTTTGCCTGAGATTTAACTCTTTCTGCGTGAAGATATACTTCAAACTCTTGTGATCCGTGTACACCTCACAATGGTTTCCGATGAGAAAATGCCTCCATGTCTTCAACGCATGTACTACGGCTGCTAACTCCAAATCATGTGTAGCATAATTCAGCTCATGGGGTTTAAGCTATCGTGAGGCATATGAAACAACTCTTCCCTTCTGCATAAGCACTGCTCCAAGTCCTCGACGAGAAGCGTCGCAATATACTTCATAATCCTTGCGCTGCTCTAGCAAAATCAACACCGGTGATGTAACCAAACGTTTCTTCAACTCCTGGAAACTGGCCTCACATTCCTCAGTCCATTTGAATTTGGTGTCCTTCTTCAACAACTCTGTCATGGGTTTTGCAATCTTCGAGAAATTCTCAGTGAACCTCCGGTAGTATCCTGCGAGTCTAAGAAAACTCCGGATCTCTCCAACTGACGTGGGTGCTTCCCAGTTTGTCACAGTGACAACCTTGGTGGGGTCTACTGCTATTCCTTCTCTGGATATAACATGTCCGAGGAATCCAACTTCCTTCAACCAAAACTCACACTTGCTGAACTTGGCATATAACTGATGTTCTCTGAGCTTCCCAAGTACCAAACGCAAATGCTCCTTATGCTCCTCTTCATTCTTTAAATAGACCAGAATATCATCAATGAACACCACGACGAACTTATACAGAAACTCCATAAACACCTTATTCATCATGTTCATAAAATAGGCAGGTGCGTTAGTCAGACCAAATGACATAACAGTATACTCATATAGCCTGTACCTTGTGGTAAAATCTGTCTTAGGTATATCTTGCTCTTGAATCTTCAGCTGGTGGTATCCTGGTCGCAGATCGATCTTGGAAAATACTTTAGCTCCTTGCAACTGGTCAAACAAATCATTCATCATCGGCAGTGGGTACTTGTTCTTGATTGTCACTTCATTCAACCCTCGATAATCAACAACCATCCTCAACGATCCATCCTTCTTCTCCACAAGAAGCACTGGTGACCCCCAAGGTGACGAACTTGGGCGAATATAGCCTTTATCCAGTAACTCCTTAATCTGCTTCTTAATTTCCTCTAAATCCTTTGCGGGCATCCTGTACGATCTCTTAGATATTGGCCCTATGCCTGGCAAAAGCTCAATCAAAAACTCAAAATCTCTATTCGATGGCATGCCTAGCAACTCTTCTGGAAATACGTCAGGGAAATCCTTCACCACTGGTACTTCCTCATGTACAACTCCTGATAAGGAATTCACTTGAGTCCTCTTCGACACATGCCGGGATACATACTTGATCCTTCTTCCTTCTGGGGTGGTGAGCAAAATCGACTTACTGGCGCATCCAATGTTCCCTCCATACTTTGATAACCAACCCATGCCTAATATCACATCCAGTCCTTGTGACTCCAATACTATTAGGTCTGAGGGAAACACGTAGTTACCAATCCTTAATGGTAACTGATCACACCATATACTAGCCATATACTCTGCTCCTGGCGAGGTTTCTAACATGGGTGACCTAAGGGCTTGGGTTGGTAGTTTATACTTATCCACAAATCCCCCTGATATGTATGAATGTGATGCACCAGCATCAAAAAGAACGATTGTAGTAAATGACTTAATCAATAACTTACCTATTACTGCATCTGGCTGTGCTTCAACCTCCTCCATGTTAACGTGGTTCACCTGTCCCCTGTTAAAAGGGTTAGGCTTCTTCCCGGAGTTTCCATTGCCATTTCCATTCTTAGCTTCTGGACATTCATTGGCATAATGTCTAGTCTTCTGGCACTTGTAGCAAGTAATGTGGCTCAAATCCTTCTTAGCTAGTGTTGCTGGGTTGGAACGGTTCTGTCCGTTGCTTCCTCCATTACCATTCCCATTCTTGGGGCCACTATGGTTGTGCGAACTTCCTCCATTGTGATTGTGACCTCCATGGTTATGCTGAAATGGTCCTCCCGGGTTCGGGGTAAAATGAGACTTCTGCTAAGCTCCAGAATTGTACTTCCCTTATCCATACTTCCTCTTACGGTTATCAATTTGCTGCTGCTTCCCTTCAATCATGAGAGCTCTATCTACCAACTCTTGGTAGTCATTGAAAGTTGCCACCATCAACTGCATGCTCAGCTCATCATTCAATCCTTCCAGAAACTTCTCCTGCCTAGCTGCATCCATACAACGTCATCTGGGGCATAACGTGCTAACTTACTGAAATCATCTACAAACTGGCCAACTGTACGTCCTCCTTGGCACAAGTTGCGAAACTCAAGCTTCTTCATGGCCATAGCTCCTGCTGAAACATGGGCAGTACGGAAAGCCTGCTGAAACTGGTCCCATGTAACCGTGTCAATGGGGTAAGTGGCTGTGAAATTCTCCCACCATGATGTTGCGGGTCCATCAAGCTGATGCATGGCAAACCGCACTCTCTCTGCATCTGTGCATTCTATAGTGGTGAACTCCCTTCCAATCTTGCGGAGCCAATCATCTGCAACTATCGGCTCGGTGCTACTAGAGAACACCGGCGGATTGAGCCTCAAGAAACGGGCTAAGTGATCAACAGGTGGTGGTGGTGGTGGGTTGTTGTTGTTGTTGTTGTTGTTGTTGTTCCCCTGATTCTGATTTTGGACTAGTATCTACATCAATGCATTCTGCTGCTGGATCAACTGAGTGAGCTCCGGTGGGAAAGGAAATCCATTGTCGCGTCTCGGAGGCATCTGAGGGATTAGAAAGGGTGAGATAATAGAATAGAATGAGATCTAGAGAGATAAACACTACCCATATGCACATGAGACAAACACAATCATATCACTTCAATCAATCCAAACAAAGGCATACAATGGTCTAACTATCATTACAAAAGTGCTCGGACTATACTATATACATGGGGGAATACTACTACTGTTGTGGTTGTCGACTAGAAAAATTGATCGGTCGAAGATTCCATGATATCTGCTCCAGCTTCATCAACAAAGTCATCATCACTATCATCAGGGTCCAAGTCGGTGTCGTCAATGATGATGTAGTTCTCCGGGCAAGTGGAATCATCATCATCTCCTCTTGAATACTCCGATCTTTTTTATCAGGTCGTCATTCTTCTCCAATAGTGTTACAATTTCCACCTCATATCCATCGCTTGTGGACTTGAGTTCTTCCTCCAGCTCTGTGATCCTAGTCATTGCCTTCTTCAGATCTATCATGCCTGCGCACATCTAGTTCTCTTGGCGACAAATGTGCTGGTTTAACTCCTAGATGAAAGCTGCAATAGATCTATCCTTCCTGGTGCTAATCATCTCCCATTGCTCATCTCGGCGCCCACAAATCTGGTAGATAGTATCCTTAAGATCCTTGTGGTAAACTTCTCCAATGCGTCCCATGGTGATGTGGGCTGCCATGCTCTTTCCTAGACTCCAGGTTGGTGCATCAAAGGAAAACTCTATGGGCTCAGTGACTGGCATGAACGTCCTTCCTGGAACTTGAACTTGAATCATCCAATGCTCCTCTTCTGGTAAAGTGGCGATGTAGGTCTCGGTGAAGCTTGGTACTCCGATGTTCAGGTATCTAGTGACTTCCTTCAAGTGACGTCCGAAAGGTGTATCTTCATCCGGTTGCGTGAACTTGTTCCTTGCACCCGCCATCCTAAAGAGTAGAAAAGGGAGAGGAGTTAGAAATGAGAAGAGAGTAGTGATCTAGGGCTTTAGCTTAGTGGTCGTGTCCTACAGTCAGCGTGTGCTCTGATACCCTCTTGTAGTGACCAGACCTCAAACAGTCTGATCTCTGTGCATCAGTGTCATCCCTGGATCGGTAATGCTGACACTCACAATACTTGAAGGATTTATAACAGAGTAGCAATCACACACGTATTACATCGAATGTCTCAAAAGTAAACCTATTAAAATAAATATGGCTAAAGGCCATCTAAATACGATAACAGCGGAAGGCTTGGAAGATAAAGCGAGTCCATCAACTCCAACGGCATCACTGAGTGAAAGATCACGACCTAAGGCACCTTACTCGTCATCTGAAAAGTCTACAACATGAATGTTGCAGCCCGAAAATGGGCCAGCAAATGGAATATGCTAGCAATGTAACACATAGAGAGTAATGAACAGAATAATGCTATCACTACATGCATATATGGCTGGTGGTAAGCTCTATGGTTACATGTTTTGCATAAAGCCAATTTTTCCCTACAACAAAGGAATAAATTTTATTTAACTATCATGGTGGTTCTTAAACATTGAGAAGGTAATCCCCCTCCCAATCCCAATTAAGCATCATCATTAAACCCAACAAATTAAATTAAGAGTGATGAGATCCATAGGATAATCCAAGAAACTAGATACTCAAAACGTCCCATAACCGGGGACACGGCTAACCATGATTAGTTTGTACACTCTATAGAGGTTTGCACACTTTTCCCCACAAGACTCAATCTCCTCCATTGGATTTCTCGCACAACATGATGTTTGAGAGACAGATGACCGAGACATAGTCTTTTAGAAGCATTAACTCTTTACTCTAGGTAGGCAGTACCAACCTACATCCCCTACATCTGCTAGTCTACCACTGAAAGAGGTCACGCAACATACTCAACTATGCTAGAGCCCATAATAGCTTGCGGCTGCACATGGAAGTTTCTAGCATGAATAATCTTATGATCCCTTTGAGCCTGGGTGGCAGTCCATAGGAGAATCACACGGTACCCCGGGATTTCCAAAAATACAGGCAACACTGGGTTCCCCAGGTGCCTCAATCCACCCAGATGTGTATTAAACTAGCCACCTTAAGTTAACCATTAAACATCAATACTCACATCTGTCATGGATACACTCACCCAATCCACGTCTACAAGCATAGCATAACAATGTAAGCAAACGTAGAAGTAACTCCCAAAGTTTGGTAATAAATAGGACAATAGGTACTACCTCATCTACATCCCGAAACACACATATTAATCAAATCCTAACCATGCAATTGTTTGGGGATTGATCTAATGCAATAAAACTGGGTAGTAAAGAGGTATGATGAAAGTGTTACTTGCCTTGTTGCTGATCCATGAAACCTAGAGACTCGTAGTAGCACGCTGCGCACTCCGGGTAATCTATTGCAAACAAACAAGCATACAATAAGCACTCAACAAGAAGCATGGGTAAACTCAAATAAGAGAATCTAACCAGAAATTTCAACTTAATAACTCCGGTTTGCAAAAAGAATCAAATCAAACGAAACAACAAAACTCAAACTACGAAAGAAACAAGCTTCGTTTACTAATCTGGACTTAAGTCAAATTTTACTGTAGCAAAAACTTGTTTAAGTTGGTTAAATAGAAAGAGGGTTTCGACACGAAACTCTAGGCGCTTGAATTGCCTGATTCCGATAAACGAGCGAAAAGATAAACTAAAACGATAATCATGGCAGAAATTGCGATCGAAAATAATCGCGGAAATACCCTGGAAAAAGAAAAACTGTAGAATAGGCTAATGAACAAACGTTCGCTGTCTGCGGCTAAACAGTGAAAATTGTTCGTTAAAACGAATGAACAAACGGGCGTTCGATAAATAACTAAACCGAAAAAAACCAATCTATTAAAAAAGTAAACCGGGGTTTCTAAAAAAACCGACGGTTTTCTCTCGAAAACCGCGGCGGCGGCGTCTACCTCCGGCGAGTCTGGCAGGGTCGGCAAGGTCGGCGAGGGGCTCCGGTAGGGTGGGGCGGCGGCGGCGGCTGGCTGGGGCGGCTCCGGTTAGGGTTTGGGGCGGCGCGGGCTTCGGTGGGCTGGGGGCTCGGGGCGGTGCCTTATAAGAGGCCGACTGGGCGGAGTCCTGGTCGGTTACGGCCCGAAGTCGGTTTGTTTGTTTATTTTCAAATAATTCCGCGCAGAAAAAAAAATAAAGAAATACTAAACGGACTCCAAAAATCCTGAAATAAAATTTCTCCATCCTCTAAAAATATAGCGGACAAAGTGAACATTTATTTGGGCCTATAATGCAACTTTGAAAAACGCATATTTTTCCTAATTCAAATAAAATAGCGATAAAACACTGAATAAAATCTTATTTGATTTTAATATTAAATCTCCAATATTTCTTTATTTTGGGAAAGTCATTTTATTCCCTCTCTCTTATTTTTATAAAAGAAATATACGAAGAGAAAATAATTAAAATCAATTGATCCTCTTTTCAAAAATTTGAGAAAACTCAAATATGAAAATAACAAAATCCCCAACTCTCTCTGTGGGTCCTTGAGTTGCGTAGAATTTCTAGGATCATGCCAAAATGCAATAAAATATGATATGCAATGATGATCTAATGTATAACATTCCAAATTGAAAATTTGGGATGTTACAGTAGATACGATCAACATAGAGATGTTCACCATTGATGACTACCCCATCTCATGTGATGATCGGACATGGGTTAGCTGATTTGGATCATGTATCACTTAGATAACTGGAGGGATGTTAATTTAAGTGGGAGTTCATTAGTAATTTTATTAATTGAACTTAATTTATCATGAACTTAGTCTTAATTGTTTTTGCATATCTATGTTGTAGATCAGTGGTCCGTGCTACCGTTCCCCTGAATTTTAATGTGTTCCTAGAGAAAGCTAAGTTGAAATATGATGGTAGCAACTACACGGACTAGGTCCGTAATTTGAGGATTATCCTCATTACTGCACAGAATAATTATGTTCTTGACGCACCGCTGGATGTCAGACCTACTGCAGGAGCTACTACAGATGTTATGAATGTTTGGCAGGCTCGATCTGAAGACTACTCAATAGTTCAGTGTGACATGCTTTACGGCTTAGAACCAGGACTTCAAATACGTTTTGAATGCCACGAAGCATATGAGATGTTCCAAGAGCTGAAGTTAATATTTCAAGCTAATGCCCGGGTTGAGAGATATGAAGTCTCCAACAAGTTCTATAGCTGCAAGATGGAGGCGAACAGTTCTGTTAGTGAACACATACTCAAAATGTCTGGGTATCATAACCACTTGACACACCTGGGAATTGATCTTCCAATTGAGAGTGTTATTGACAGAATTCTTTAGTCACTGCCACCAAGCTACAAAGGCTTCATGATGAACTATAATATGCAAGGGATGACGAAAATGATTCCCAAGCTCTTCGCAATGCTTAAGGCCGCGGAGGTAGAAATCAAGAAGGAGCATCAAGTGTTGATGGTTAACAAGACCACCAGTTTCAAGAAAAAGGGCAAGCAAGCTTCCACTCCTGTGAAGAAGCCCAAAGGTGGACCCAAGCCTGAAACTGAGTGCTTCTACTGCAAAGGAAATGGTAACTGGAAGCAGAACTGCCCCAAATACTTGGTGAATAAGAAGGATGGGAAAGTGAACAAAGGTATATTTGATATACATGTTATTGATGTATTCCTTACTAATGCTCGTAGTAGCGCCTAGGTATTTGATACTGGTTTGGTTTCTCATATTTGTAAGTCGAAACAGGAGCTGCGAAATACATGAAGATTGGCTAAGGATGAGGTGACGATGCACATCGGGAATGGTTCCAAGCTCGATGTGATCGTTGTCGGCACGCTACCTCTACATCTTCCTCCGGGATTTGTTTTATACCTCCATAATTGTTATTTGGTGCCAGCTTTGAGCATGAACATTATATCTAGATCTTATTTATTGCAAGGCAGTTATTCATTTAAGTTAGAGAATAATGGTTGTTCTATTTATATGAGTAATATCTTTTATGGTCATGGACCTTTGATGAATGGTCTATTCTTCTCGAATCTCGATCATAACGATAGACGTATTCATAATATTGATGCCAAAAGATGCAAAGTTGATAATGATAGTGCACCATACTTGTGGCACTACCGTTTAGGTCATATTGGTGTAAAGCGCATGAAGAAACTCCATGCGCATGGACTTTTGGAATCACTTGATTATGAATCATTTGATACTTGCGAACCATGACACATGGGTAAGATGACTAAAACTCCATTCTTTGGAACAATGGAGAGAGCTAATCACTTATTGGAAATAATACATACCAATTGTCAGTGTTCTAGATACGGGGGTACCCAAACTTGCCTGCCTGCCGCCCACTACGTGGCTCCATCGACGGCCTAGTACGGCCCGGCTTCAGCATCAACAGCTCAAGACCCTCGCGAGGGGCCAAGCCTCGCGAGGCCGGCGACGCCAAGACCTTCAAGGGGATCGACCTCCTCAGGCTGGCTCCCGAGGAGCGGAGACTTCTATGCAAGGTGCACCACACGAGGCTCAGCTAACGTGAGCCATGACGACCAAGGCCGGGAGGGCGCCAGCGGGCGCAGAGTACCATTTTCCTCTTTGGTGCAAAGGAGGCAAGCAGCAGGCGCGGAGTCCCGATGAATCAACCAAAAGTTTCCATTCTGTTGCAACAAGACCAAGACCGCCAGGACAGCAGGACGGAGGTCATCGCCGAGCCCACCGCAGCGTCACGACCAGAGGCTTTTGCAGGCGAAGACCACTTTAGTCAGGATAGGGTGTACTTCTTGTCCCCCTTCAAATCTGGCCGTTGTGGGATCCCTTCCCGCCAACATTTGAGAAGAGGACCAAGGCCACTATAAATAGGACTTAGCCACCACCATAGAGGGGGATTGAATCCATACCCACTTGACCACTTCACCAGCTCTCTCGAGCTCAAGAACACCTCACCTCCTGAGTCTGTTCATCCACTATACTAGTTCATCCTCAGCACCTCGAGGCAATCCACCACAAAGCTGGAGTCGGGTATTACACTGCAAGGTGGCCCGAACCAGGATAAATTGTTGTGTCTCTCTGTCCCTTTGAGCTCAACACGCTAGGCTGTGAGGATCGGGAGTAGGCAGGCTAGATAGGTTGAGATCTCCGCACGCACCCTAGAGTTTGAACCTCTCAAGGGTTTGTGGAACCCTAAATCCGACATTTGGCGCACCAGGTAGGGGTGTGTCGATCTTCTCTTCCATCAAACGGTCCGCCGCTACTCCACCGACGCCCCGATAGCCCACGTTGGGCACTGGGTTGTCCGTACTGCTCCGACAACGTCTGCCGACTAGGAAGATCTCAACTCCGTGCTGTTTGCGGCTTGCGCTCCACCTAGTGCCATCGGCCACGGGAGTCGCGGGCCGCAGCCCCTTGATCTCGCGCTGCGTCGCAGCTGCACGGTCTTCAACCTACGCCATGGCAACAGCACCGCACACACATCGGGAGCAGGCGAACATGCGGGTCGCGGTCATCGTGGCTCGAGAGCTACTGAGGTGCAGGCTGGCGGAAAGCGGCCGCGATTCCCTGCTGGAGCGAGTTGCCGAGTTGCTGGATGTAGCATGCAGGGGCACAACGCCATTCTGCACCCTGCCCACGTCCCAAGCCATGGCGGGGGCGCGTGCTCACCCTCACCACACCCACGCACCCCCTGCTAGGTCCCCTGAAGAGCCTCACGGCATCGGCCTACCTCACGGCATGGCCCGCACTACTTTGACCATGCCACCTCGAGGCGGGGCGGCCCCGAGCGGCCTCCCTTGTGGCTGCACTGGGGCACCGGCCCTCAGTCATCAGGACTTGATGACGACTGCGGGGGGTGGAAGCACGAGGCAACCGGGAAGTGACTCAGGCACGGCCATCCCGAAAGCCTATGTGCCCGTCGCAATGGACCTGAGGTACGCGCCGGGAGAAGGCCCCAGCCGATCCCCCACGCCAGGCTGGGCGCTGGAGGTACACAAAGCCGAGGCTCTTGGCGAGCCGCTGTAGGGCTCCACCAATACCATCGATAGCAACAACCACTGGGTACAGCTAACACCTCAGGAGCACGCTTGCGCTAACCATGGATCGCAGGTCAACCAAGCCGCGGCCATCACCAGGGCTCCTAGGGCGGCGGCCCAGCCGCAGGAGCACGAAGGGCCTTGGGAGCAGCATTGGGGGAGCCCGGGGCCAGGGCCTCCCCGCGCTGTGCTGAGCAAGACACTGCACGGAGGTAGCTCCCCCTCCAGGGAAGGCGCCGGCAAGCCCTTCCCCCGGTGGAGGGCCTACGGTCGCCGAGGGCGCCGCCAGCGTCCCCCTTGCCCCTTGGTCTCGTCCTGGTTTCCGGACGCCCCAATGGTGGTCGGGAGTGGCGTAGGGCGGGGTCCTCGTCGGGCGACATGAAGCAAGGCTCCAGCCTGTGAAGGTCTAAACTCGTGACACTCTCACGTAACAATGAGTGGAGTTGTACACGCCCCGAAGTCTCCTGAGTGCCGCCCAGGGGCCTCACGGGTGCTCCCACCCACGTCCTAGTGGAAGCACCATGCTCCGCTCAGGCCGTCGACACTATCCCCCAATGACTATGCCGACGTCCACTGGAAGCACTTAGCTCTACGCTGGTGAGAAGACCAAAAGACTAGATAGGCGTCGGACGCAGCTGTTTGCTTTCGCCTCTCTTTTTGTACCCAATTCGCTGGCTTTTTGGAATGAACTTGGTTCTTGTGCGTTTACCAAAAGAAAAACAGGGGGAAGCTTTCTTGTCTTGCATCGTTCTCTCGCTTTCTGGTTTTGTGTTTTTGAGCGGGGCTCGCGCCTGCTGCCCCTTCCCTGAGCGCCTCGTCGGCGAGGGCTGGGTGCGGTGCTGAAAGCACAAGTGCTCCCTGGGTGATTTTGGTAATTAATGTCAACAAATCTCTTGTTGGATTAATACTTTCATCTAGTATATTGCAGATAAGTCCAACAGTGGAGTGGCATGTACAAGAGGATGTGGAACCCCCTTCAAAATGCTAAGGACAAAAGATTGGCTCAAGCTCTAAAGTCCAAGACTCTACATTTTCTATTTTAGTGATCCAAGATCACATTGAGTCTATAAGAAAGCCAATACTATTAAAAGGGGATGAGGTGTTGCTTAATGGCTTGCTTGCTCAAAATGTTTAGTGATATGTTCCAAAGCCCTCAACCACTTTCTCATATCCACATATGTCCCAAACCAAAAGTCAAACTCGGCCCCACCGATTTGAGTCATCCGGCACCATCGAGTTCATTTGACATAGCCATTGCCAAAAACCCTAATAAATTCGGTTACACCGATGGGATCTTAGTCTCACTGACGGAGTAAATGACCACGGGTAGCCCAGCCGGCTTCCCCTGGCTCTTGAAAAAATAGTAGGGCTGATCAAACCATCAAGCATCCAAGACGTGGGGCCGCCTTCCCCCGGCTGGCTACCCCCACGGCCGGCTACCAGGAGGCGGCTCGGCCAGGAGCCCTCCTAAAGGAAGCGAAGAGAGGGCCGACTCCAGGAAGCCGGCCACCACATGGCCGACTCCAAGAGGCCGGTCCCCAATAGGCGGCCCAGATCGGGCCCTCGGAGTTTATTCCCGCATAACGATGACGAGACAGGGCGTGGCAACAGTGAAATATGCCACTCCTGAATCCCAGGGTTCGCGTGGCTACAGTGCGCCGTACGGGGCTTCCATGACCCGTCCGGTGTGGCACTATTGCCTTGCTTACCATGACATCACCCATGATGGGTTGACGGTACGGCCCGCAGGCGGCGGGCCCCTCTGGCCAGAGAGACATCCGAAGGTGGCCGCACGCCTCCTAGTCAGCCAGGGACGAAGTCGGCTTTCCCCAGCCGGCTTGTTCCCTCCCTCGAAGAATGAGGCTCATTAAGGAGACAAGACGAGGTGAGGCTACAGTGAGCGCCCACAAGGCGGCGACACTGTAGCCACGCTTACCTCGACCAAGCCCTCGTCATCAAGGGTGAGGCAACAGTAACCAGCCCCCGACAAGAGCCCCAAGCGATGGGGCGTACCTATCTACCAAGAAGCCAGTAGCCGGTGGGACCCACTAGTCAGCGGGCCCCAGCCGTCGGCGGAGAAGCCGGCCGACATAGACATTGACGGCTGGGCCCAGGCCCAGCCGGATTACCATTGTACCCCCGGGGGATAGGCCTATATAAACCCCCTAGGGAACCCATGCAAAGGGTTGGACTTTGATAGTTTTAGACACAACTTTGAGAGGAGAAGAGAGTTAGCATTGCCCCTTCTTTCTCCTCTCGCCAAACAGCTCAAGGAGCCTCTTGTAGCTACTTGTTGATCTAGTTATCATGCGGAGACCCCGAACAGCGGGACTAGGAGTGTTATCTCCACGGAGAGCCCAGAACCTGAGTAAGATTCGCCGGCATGCATGTCTTCGCCTTATCCCGTTTCCAGGCACCGGCGACGTCTTATTGGCTCCCACAATGATAAGCCACCCATTGGCATATGTCGCACCAACCACCCGACATTTGGCGCCACCGTGGGGCCAGGTGCACCGTCGTCCGGAGACCTTTTCTAGACGGGAACCCTCTTCCTCCCCCGCGAGCGTAGCCAGCCCGGCACGCCCAATGGCGCTTGCCCCGACGCGCTGCAAGGTGTCGATGATGCCTGCGCGGCGAGCTGCCTCGCCGATTTCCTTGGCGAGGCTCGCATCTCTGACGAGCCCGCGTCTGACGCGGGCACCGGCTGCCTCGAGAGCCGCCTCGTCAGCCTCCTCGACCAACTCCACGTCTCCAGCGAGCCTACTATGGATTTGGAGTCGGTCGGCTCCACCGACCCGATGCTTGTCGACTCTGACACTGCATCGCTCGACGCTTTCCCCTCCAACGTGGTGGTCTTCGACGATCCTCTCCTGTGAGCCGACAATGGTGGCAGCACCGTTACCGAGGTGCTGGTCATCAGCCACGGAGTCGCCTCCGGCGAGAACACCCACGACGCCCTGCAAGCAGCGCTGCAGGACTTGTCCGTCCCCATCCCGGCCGACACCGACGCCGAGGCGCTGGAGGCACGCCGCCTTGCCCTCGTCGCAGAGGGCCAGAAGCTAGCCACCATGAGACGCCTCACCGAGGCCCACCAGTGCGAAGTCGACCGCACCGCCTTTGGCACGCCGCCTCCCGACGGACCGAGCCGGGCCGGCGTTGTCCAGAAACGCGGCGCGGCCATCGCCGACATGCTGGGGGCAGAACGCCCAGTCTACGCCATGCCCCTTGAGAACCTACGCGCTGCCCAGTCGGTCGTAGACGAGCTGAACGGAGTAGGGGCCGACGAGCTCCCCTACATGACCAGGCGAATCCAGCAGCTGATCGACGCGGCCGCAAAGCGGCACGGAGCCGGCGTCCGCGCCAAAAGCCCTCCCCCATGCCAAGAGCACGGCGCGACGTGACGTACGCCGACTGCGGGCAGAGCCCGCACAAGGCAGGAAAAGGAGCTGGCTGCCAGTCGCAGCCGGACTCGAGTCACTATTGAGCGCAACGCAGAAGGCCGCCCTCGAGCCGTGGAGTGACGAGGCGATCCGCCTCCTCCTCGGCCTCGTGGGAAGAGATATCCCACCCCCACCGCCTGTCACGCATCCGACTCTCAGCGGCCGACTAGGTCGCCGCGAGGGAGTCGGCGAAAACGATGCCCGCCATCGGATCGACCGCCTTGCACGATCCCTGGCGTTAGAAGAGGAAGATGATGTCGGCCCGCCTTGCTTCGGCCCCGCATCCACGATGAGCCTTTCCCCAAAGGGTTCTCGCTCCCAAGAGATACGCCCAAGTATAACGGCTCCGTGAAGTCGGTGGATTGGTTAATCGAGTACTCCACCGCGGTCCGCATAGCAAATGGCAACAGGCGTATTGCCGTAAAATATGTCCCCCTGATGCTCCAGGGCACGGCGCGCACCTGGATCAATAGCCTCAAGCCCTACAGCATCAATAGCTGGCTCGACTTCATGGAAGCCTTCATTCGCAACTTCACCAGCACCTACAAGCGGGCTCCCAAACCCCGACAGCTCTCCTTGTGCGTACAAGGACCAAACGAGTCGACTCGTGACTACCTTACGCGTTGGGCCGAGCTCCGGAACTCCTGCGAAGGGGTGCACGAGGTTCAAGCAACAGAGTACTTCACGGCCGGGTGCCGAGAAGGCACCCTCCTCAAGCACCGACTCCTCTGTGACGAGCCGACTACCCTCGACGAGCTGCTGGTCATCGCGGACAAATATGCCACGACTGATTCCTCCATGAAGACCGAGCTTTGAGTCGACGCCTCCGGGAAGGTGCTTGCGCTGGCTCCCAAGACGCCGGGTGGAGAATCCACTCGGCGCCCGTACCAGAACGACAACAAGCGCAAGGCCCCGATGCCGACTTCCGCCAGTCAGCAAGTAGCCACAGTCGAAGATGAACAGCCTGAGGGGCGGCCCGCGCCCAAGAAGCAGAAGGGCGGCAGGCCGGCTTGGCAGCCGGCTTTCTCCGATGAGCAAGCACTTGATGCCCCCTGCAAGTTCCACTGCGGCACGAAGGCCTCCAACCACACCACTCGGAAGTGCCATTGGCTCACTGAATCTCCAAAGGCGAGGGACTGGTGCCGCCTCTGCCTGCTGGTCAGCCGCCTCGGCTCCTCAACAGCCGGCCGCTCGGCCAGCAGTCGGAGCCATGCACGACAAGTTCCTGACGAGGATGCCGCCTATGTCGTCTTTACAAGCCAGCTTGAAAACCGGTGAAGCCGGCGCCGACAACACCAAGAAGTCAATGCGGTCGCCTCCAACAACCCCGAGTTCATGCACTGGTCGGAGAAACCCATCAGCTGGAGCCGGGCCGATCACCCAGAGGTGATGCCTTCGCCCGGCTCATATGCACTGGTTTTTGGATGCCACCCTCGCGACAGATAGGCGAGCTGCCTGATTCTCCCGCATGCTGATAGATGGCGGAAGCAGCATCAACGTACTGTACCGTGATACCAAGGAGAAGCTGAACATCAAGGCAAAGCAGCTCATGCCGAGTCGGACTGTGTTTCATGGCATCATACCCGGCCTGTCTTGTGCTCCGATCGGCAAGATCAAGATAGACGTCCTCTTTGGAGACAAAGATCGTTTCCGCCGAGAAGCCATATGGTTTGAGGTAGTGGATCTGGAGAGCCCTTATCACGCGCTGCTTGGCCGACCTGCGTTGGCCAAGTTCATGGCTGTGCCCCACTATGCCTACCTCAAGATGAAGATGCCGATCTCACACCATATCCGGAGACTACGAGAAATCCACCGAGTGTGCGGCCGCTAATAGCCGGCTGGCCGAGTCCCTCGTGATTGCTGAAGAGAAGAAGATGCTAGGCCGAGTCATGGCCATGGCCGGCAAACAGCCGACCTTGTCCCCCGATTCAAAGGAGTGTGAGGCTCAGTGTTCTTTCCAGACGGCCAAAGAAACCAAGAAGATACCTCTGGACCCGGAGCACCCGGAGAGATACGCGGTCATGGGAACCGGCCTTGACAGCAAATAGGAAAGCGAGGTCGTCGATTTCCTCCGTGAGAATCGGGACATCTTTGCATGGTCTCCCAAAGACATGCCGGGTGTCCCGACGGATTTCGCCGAGCACAAACTACATGTCCGAAAGGATGCCAAGCCGGTCAAACAACCCTTGCGCCGCCTGTTAGAGGAGAAGAGAAGAGTAGTCGGAGAAGAAATAGCCCGGCTTCTGGCAGCCGGCTTCATCATGGAGGTTTTCTTTCCCGAGTGGCTTGCCAACCCGGTCCTGGTGCAGAAAAAGAACAAACAATGGCGCATGTGTGTTGACTACACCAGCCTCAACAAAGCCTGCCCCAAGGATCCTTTTGCCCTTCCAAGGATTGATCAAGTGATAGACTCCACAGCCGGATGCGAGCTGTTGAGTTTTTTGGATGCTTACTCAGGCTACCACCAGATAAAGTTGGACCTAGCTGACCGTCTGAAGACCGCCTTCATCACACCATTCAGAGCTTTCTGCTACCTGACTATGACATTCAGCTTGATAAATGCCGGTGCCACTTTTCAGCGTTGCATGCAGAAATGCCTCCTCAAGCAACTCGGCAGAAATGCCCACGTCTATGTAGACAACATTGTGGTGAAGACGGAGAAGCGATGCACCTTACTGGAAGATCTTAAAGAGACGTTCGAGAACCTGCGCCGATTTCAGATCAAGCTCAATCCAAAAAAATGTGTGTTCGGAGTTCCAGCCGGCCAGCTCCTAGGCTTCCTGGTCTTTGAACGCGGCATTGAATGCAACCCGGTGAAGATCAAGGCTATAGAGAGAATGGAGATTCCTACCAAGCTAAGAGATGTCCAGAAATTCACCGGATGCTTGGCCTCCCTCAACCGCTTCATCAGCCGGCTCGGGGAGAAGGCCCTCCCTCTCTACCGACTCATGAAGAAGTCCACTCACTTCGAGTGGAGCGACCAAGCAGATCAAGCTTTCCACGAGTTAAAGAAGATGCTGTCCACGCCGCCTGTCCTGGCGGCGCCCACTGAGAAAGAGCCCATGCTCCTTTACATTGCCGCCACTAGCAGAGTGGTCAGCACTGTCATCGTGGTTGAACGCCCGGAAGAGGGCCGAGTTCAGCCAGTCCAGAGGCCGGTCTATTACCTGAGTGAAGTATTGTCCACATCAAAGCAGAACTATCCACACTATCAGAAGATGTGCTATGGCGTGTATTTCGCCGCCAAGAAGCTCAAGCCATACTTCCAAGAGCACCATGAGGGAGTCCTGGACTAGGGGGTGTCCGGACAGCCGCACTATCATTGTCCGCCGGACTCCAAGACTACGAAGATACAAGATTGAAGACTCCGTCCCGTGTCCGGATGGGACTTTCCTTGGCGTGGAAGGCAAGCTTGGCGATACGGATATGTAGATCTCCTACCATTGTAATCGACTCTGTGTAACCCTAGCCTCCTCCAGTGTCTATATAAACCGGAGGGCTTTAGTCCGTAGGACAACATACATTACAACAATCATACCATAGGCTAGCTTCTAGGGTTTAGCCTCCTTGATCTCGTGGTAGATCCACTCTTGTACTACCCATATCATCAATATTAATCAAGCAGGACGTAGGGTTTTACCTCCATCGAGAGGGCCCGAACCTGGGTAAAACATCGTGTCCCTCGTCTCCTGTTACCATCCGCCTAGACGCACAGTTCGGGACCCCCTACCCGAGATCCGCCGGTTTTGACACCGACATTGGTGCTTTCATTGAGAGTTCCTCTGTGTCGTCGCCGATAGGGCGGATGCCTCCACCTGTCTTCAAAGACGGTGTTTTCGCCGAAAGGGCCTTGGCCGCCGGCCAAACTATCTGGCTAGGTGGTTTTCTTATGACCGCCTGTCCGGCCGCCGCTTCGACAATGACTTCTCAAGTCGTCAGAAGCAATCTTTGTGTCAGCCCGAAAGCTGCCGAACAGTTGGATCCAATAGAGCTCTCGTCTGTTAACGAGCTCTTGGATCGCATCGCCGCCCTCGGAGTCGCTACGGACTACAACTAGATTGGGCTTAAAACCGATCTGAGAGAGATTAACTCTCCCCAGGCCACCCACCACGTCGTAGTGGTAGAGGAGCAATACGGCAACTCTTTGCCTGTATTGAAAACTATTCATGTCCGGATTCCCGAACCCTCCACGCCGGATTTCCGCGGAGGGACGGACTTTGATCGAGCATTGAACTTAGAATCATGCATCGCTCCGGACTCGCTGGATTGTGTCCAGCAAACCAAGCTTCCAAATTCGGAAACCCCTCGGCCTTTGAGCCCCAAGATGGGCAGGGATCCGGACTTCAGTCCACCCACCCGCCCAGACATATGCGATCTATCTCTAATACGGCAAGAGCCCGCTGAAACAGTACACCACTACTGGGCCAGATTCCTCCTGGTTATGGACAGGATAAAGGACTGCCGAGAGGAAAACGCAATCTCAATCTTCTGCAATAATTGCACGGACAAGGGAATATTGAACGCCATCGATCGTCGCAAAATTACACGTTTCGCCGATCTGGCGTCCATAGTATGAAAGTACTGTGCGATGGAGAGTTTCCGGAAAACCGAAAATCAATTTTGGGATAATCCGGCCCCAGCCCCAGTCCACAACAAAAGGGCGCCTCACATTCAGGCCCCATATGCAAAAAAGAAAAAGCAAAAACCCAATAAGGGGCACGGAACCGTACTGGAGGGATGGCTCAATGGACCCTGTAAGCTTCATAGTACAGAGGGAGCCGTCCCAACACATAGCCTTCGAGCATGTTGGATATTAAGGCAGGTGGCCAAAAGTGGCGAGGAGCTTCTAGCCCCAGAAAACCACTCCAACAATACCAGTACGGTACCAACAGTCTTCGAGACCTTCGCATCAAACAATATGCGAAAACGAACAATCCGCGGACTCGCCGAAATCTACCAAGTAGCAACAGCAAATCCAAGGAGCGACACAGCTATTACCTTCAACGCCAGCGACGAGCCTAAATTCCGAACAGCCAGAGCGCCAGCTGCACAGGTACTTAGTCCCATAGTGGACGGCTTTCGACTGACAAAAGTCCTCATGGATGGCAGCAGCGGACTAAACCTCATTTACGAGGAAACTCTACGAAAAATGGAAATCGATTGGAGCCGTATTGAGCAAAGCAGCACAACCTTTAGAGGAATAATCCCTAGCCGGGAAGTGCGCTACACCGGAAAAATCACACTTGATGTGGTGTTCGGCTCGCCGGACAATTACAGATCCGAAGAAGTCACGTTCCAAGTGGCCCCGTTCAGCAGCGGATATCACGCCATATTAGGACGAGAGGCATTCACAATTTTTCAAGCAGTACCTCACTACGGGTACATGAAGCTCAAAATGCCTGGGCCCAGCGGAATAATCACTCATGTTAGTGATCCAGACATAGCACTCCGCACCGAAAACAAGACAGCCGCACTAGCCCTCGAGGCACTATCCGAAGCCTTAGCGGCAGAAGAACTCACCGCGCTGCGCTCCACGGTGAACAGGGACGATGTGATACTCGATAAAAGATCCAAGTCCACCTCCTTCAAACCAGCAGACGAAATAACAAAATTTCAGGTCCACCCAACGGACCCAACAAAGAGGGCCTCCATTCGGGCACAATTGAACCCCGAAGTAGACGCCGCACTGCGCGAATTCCTTCGGGAAAAGTGGGACATTTTCGCCTGGCATCCTTCGGATATGCCTGGAATCCCACGCAGGTTGGCAGAACACAGCCTAAACATCCTAAAAGGATTCAAGCCAGTCAAACAGGCTCTTCGACGATTTTCCGAACCCAAAAGATAGGCAATGGGAGAAGAGCTAGCCAAACTATTGGAAGCCGGATTCATTAAAGATATCAAACATCCGGATTGGCTAGCAAATCTGGTAATGGTACCAAAGAAGGACAAATCCTGGCGCCTTTGTGTCGATTTTAAAGACCTCAATAAGGCCTGCCCAAAGGATCCCTTCCCTCTCCCCCGCATCGACCAAATTATCGATGCTACCGCAGGGCACGATTCATTGTGTTTCCTCGACGCATACTCTGGCTACCATCAAATCAACATGGTAGAAGCAGACCAAGCCGCCACGGCATTCATCACCCCTTACGGACCATTCTGCTTCAACACGATGCCCTTCGGACTCAAAAACGCCGGCGCAACATATCAGTGCATGATTCAAACATGTCTGGCTACCCAGATCGGCAAAACAGTCGAGGCGTACGTAGACGACATAGTCGTCAAAACAAAACACGTCGAAACTCTAGTAGACGATTTGAGGCTCATGTTCGACAACCTCAGAGCATACGACATCAAGTTGAATCCGGAAAAATGTGTTTTCGGCGTACCAGCCGGAAAGCTGCTGGGCTTCATCGTGTTCGGTAGAGGAATCGAAGCAAACCCGGCTAAAATCCGAGCTCTGTCACAGTTGGACATTCCAAAAGACCTCAAACAAATACAAAAACTAACAGGATGCGTGGCAGCTCTAAGCCGCTTTATCTCCCGTCTAGGAGAAAAGGCGTTGCCCCTTTATCGCCTCCTCAGGCGCACCGAACACTTCGAGTGGACGGATGCTGCCACTGCCGGACTCGAAGAAATAAAGGCCATATTGGCAACCAATCCGGTCCTGGCCGCGCCCAATCTGGGCGAACCAATGTTGTTATACATCGCGGCAACTCATCAAGTTGTAAGCGCGGTACTCGTCGTCGAACGAGAGACAGAAGGGCATAAATTCCCTCTTCAAAAACCAGTGTATTATGTATCCACTGTGTTAAACCCCTGCAAATCCCGTTACCCGCACTATCAGAAGATAGCATACGCGGTGTTCATGGCGTCTCGGAAGCTCCGACACTACTTTCAAGAGTGTTCGATAACAGTGGCCTCCGAAGTACCACTCAATGACATTATAAATAACCGCGACGCAACGGGCAGGATTGCAAAATGGGCCATTGAGCTCTTACCATTCGATATGACTTACAAACCTCGGCGAGCTATAAAGTCACAAGTCTTGGCTGACTTCGTCGCCGAATGGACCGAAGCCGAGCTCCCTAAAGAGTACGGCGCATACTCCAATTGGGTTATGCATTTTGACGGCTCTAAAATGTTGGCCGGACTGGGGGCTGGTGTCGTATTGACGTCCCCAACAGGGGACACAGTCCAGTACGTACTTCAAATAATGTACACCGACTCCAACAACGCAGCCGAATACGAGGCCCTGTTACATGGTCTCCGGATGGCAGTTTCCATGGGCATTCAACGCCTAGAGGTGCGCGGGGATTCAAACCTTGCAATATCCCAAATAAATGGAGACTTTGACGCCAAGGATCCGAAAATGGCAGCATATCACAATGCTGTCTTAAAAATGTCAGCTCGTTTTGAAGGACTCGAATTCCATCACATAGCCCGAGATAATACCCAAGCGGCCGATGTACTGGCACGCATCGGGGCAAAACGTGATGCTGTCCCTCCAAATATCTTCCTAGAACGGCTCTTCAAGCCATCCGTACTATGGGAAGAGGAGCCCGGTAGTGACAAACCGGAAAAAACCGCACCAATCGGTGATTCAGCAGATGACATAACACCTTCAGCCCACGTCATAATGGCAGTAATTGCCGCGTGGACAGAACCTTTCCTAGCCTATCTACTTAGGCAGGAACTCCCCGAAGACCAAAACAAGGCCCGCTGCATAGTCCAGCGATCGAAAGCCTACAAGGTCCATGAGGGAGAACTTTATAAGAAAAGTACAACCGGAGTCCTTCAAAGGTGTATCTCCGAAGAGGAAGGGCGAAACCTCGTGGCTGAAATTCGTGCCGGACTAGGCGGACACCACGCAGCAGCCCGGGCCCTTGTAGGAAAGGCATTCCGTACAGGATTTTATTGGCCGACGGCCCGGGCAGACGCGCAGGACTTAGTCCAGCGATGCGTTGGTTGTCAGCTCTTTGCTAATCAGAGCCATATGCCGCCCACCGCCCTCAAAACCATACCCATTACTTGGCCGTTCGCGGTCTGGGGGCTTGATACGGTTGGACCCCTTAAAGGGGGAACCCACAAGCAAAGGTACCTATTGGTCATGGTGGATAAATTCACCAAATGGATAGAGGCCAAACCGGTCAAAACGACAGAGTTCGGACCAGTGATAGACTTTATATCAGGGGTAGTACACTGTTACGTAGTCCCCCACAGCATCGTCACCGACAATGGCACGAACTTCACTGCCGACGAGGTTAAGTCATGGTGCAAAAATATGGGCATCAAGCTCGACTACACTTCAGTTTATCACCCTCAAACCAACGGTCAAGTGGAACAAGCAAATGGTCTAATAATGAGCGGCATTAAACCCAGACTAGTGCGGTCACTTACTAAATCTGACACACAATGGGTCAAGGAGCTCGACTCCGTACTCTGGGGGCTGCGGACGACGCCTAATCGTACTACCGGATTCACACCATTTTTTATGGTCTACGGCGCAGAGGCAGTCCTGCCCTGCGACATTATCCATGACTCACCTCGAGTGCGCATGTATGAAGAAAGAGAGGCCGAGCTTGATCGGCAGGACAGCTTGGACACATTGGAGGAAGAACGTGACGTCGCGAAGGCTCGTTCCACATTCTATCAGCAGCAGGCCCGAAGATATCAAAGCAGAGAAGTACGGGCCAAGACTTACAATGTTGGTGAACTAGTTCTACGCCTGCCGGACAAGAAAAAGGACAAGCTCAAGCCCAAATGGGAGGGCCCCTTCATTATCGATCAAGTCCTGATTGGCGGAGCATACCGTCTACGAAATGCGTCGGATAACCGACTCAAGCCGAACCCATGGAACGCAGCCCGCCTCCGACGGTTCTATGCCTAGCGCCGGACTAAGAGTTCGTCCCCTTCCCCCGTCCAAACTTTTACACTTCGGCTGTCTTTTGTTTCTCTTTTCATGCCTTTTTATTCAAAAGCCCTTGCGGGCCTATTTTTGCATTTTTCGCATACGCATGATGTGCCATCCGCACTCATTATTCCTGGGGGCTTCTTTTACAGAAGCTCAATTATACGGGTTTCATACCCAGCACATGTGTCAAGCTTCCACATGTACCTTTTACTCGCCATTATATGCATCGATATGACTTAAGTTTGGCCAAGCTGGGTTGCCTGGCTCCTGTGCTTACCCCTACGTTCCCGATTGTTCGCCTAGGAGGTAAAGCGAGCACCTTTGCGATTGTTACTGCCGGGTCAGCAGGATGTGTACCTCAGACTGGGTGAAGCCGAAAGCTAGCGTTCTTAAGGGAATATTTGGTCGGTGACTTAAAAGATGACTTTTTACCTATTTATCTATCTGCCCCCAGATGTTTTACTGCTTTCTTTGCAGTCCGGACATGCACTTTAGGGCATGCCTCCCAGGGAAAGGAACCCTTAACGGAACTATTCTCCCTGGAAGATGTTTCTTACTAACCATGTAATATAACATAACTAGTTGGGCACTTGTCTGATAAAGCACTAATGACCCCTACGCCTGGTCTCCATGCATACCACGGTTGTTTCTTAACCAAAAAGGTATTTGGACACACTCCAGACTCTAGGGTCCCGAGGTTGAAGCGAAAAGGTCGGCAAAGACAAACGATCTACAATCTGGCTAGAAGGCATTTCACATGTCACTTTAAAGGAAAACATACATTGTCAAATTTACTGATTGTATTCCTCCTCAATCCCGTCTAACAGGCTGTCTAATTTACAGTCCCGTTGGGAAAATTTAGCAGCCAACGCTACTTGGCTGTATACTAAACTCACAGGGATCTCCTTCCCATCGGGCCCCACCGGTCCAACTTCGGCCATGTGGTTGGGATCTGCCTTCTTGTAACGCGTCTTCACCATGGCCCAAGGCTCCCTGGCACCTTGACGGCAAGCCGAAATCTTCCACAAACGGAAGCGCTGCCGCACTCCCTGTAGCTTCTCCGAAAGCTCCCCAAGGCCCTCGGGTAGGGAGAGGGTTGGCCATAAAGCCTGGACGACGCCGCTCATTGCCTGCCGAACTCGTTCGAGCAGTTGCAACAGCTCGGGAAGTTGATCACCCGTTGATATGGGCATCTCCTCGGCCGGGCGACCTGTGAGTATACCTACAAGACATACTATGTCAATTTGCTTCTTCGCCGAACTCTTCTTTTAAAAGGAGTCCGCTCAAGCACTCACTATAAATGCTGCGACGAAGCCGCTGATTCTCCTTAACGGAGCCGGACAGCTCGGCTCGAGCGCCTTTCAGCTCTTCTCCAAGCTTGGCGTTGGCATCCTGGAGCCTGTTCCTTTCTTGCTGAACCCTATTCAGCACACTCTCGCCGGCCTTTAGCTGGCGCAGCAATGCTTGCCTGTCCGGATCTTGTCCGGTGGCACCTGCAATGTCATTATTAGACTCGCGCGCACGCCACACAGCGCTTATATTTATTAATAAAAATGTGTTACCAGGAGGGGTCTCTGCGTCTCCTCCTACGGCAGCAAGTGCAGCCTCAAGTTGGGCCTTGCAATCTTGCAGCTCCCGAGACAGCTGGGCATTCTTCTCGGTAAGAGCCTGCGTTTTCAAATGATCCTTAAATCAGTTAACATAACTACTTTAAGTCTCGGGGGCTACTGGTATATATAACCATTAAAATTCCTTTACCCGCATGTCTTTCACATACTGCTCCGTGGCTCTGGTAAAACCATCTTGAGCGGCACGGAGATGCGCGTCCCCCGCGTTAAAGGCGTCTAATGCCTCAGGGGAGAAGCATGCTTCACGAAATACTGTCCGGCGGCGCCTATGGTTCATGGCGCTCTCAACCTCAGACTCGGTGGCGGACAATCTGTCGGTATCCTCCATTGGAGAAGGATCCGGCCCGCGTCTTGCGCTTGCCTCCCCCTCCAGGCTGGGCGCTGGAGCCTGGCCGATGTGGGTTGGATCAGCAACTTCCGCGCCCGCAGTCCGGCGAGCATTTTTTCTCCTATAAAGATCATGAGCACTCAGACGCTTCCTACGAACGTCGCTCTGAAAATTCAAATACGAGCTATACCTTTGCGCTTCCTGCAAAATACCATTGTTCGGGAAGGTTAGAAATGGGCAGGGAAGAGATAATGGTGTCCGGACTTCGGTCGCGGTCACCTGGGAAGCCGGACACAGTCCGGGGTAGTCCGCCGTAATGGCAACCAAAGCATTGTCTATACTGAGCTGGTGAAACACCCCGTCGATCAGCTCCACCTCGATGTCTGAATCCTCTTCGGAGGCCGGATCTAGGGATCTTTCCGGATCCTCGGGTTGCGGAGCAGGACTTGCCATGTCCTCCACAGTCCGGCGTAGATCCTGCGCCGAAGACACAATGTAAGAAGCCTAAACTTCGAAAGCATGGGTTGAGCCCTTAAAGTTGTTTGCTTACCCATCCTCTAGGGTTGTTCATGGAAAACCCATTCAAAGGGTTCGTTCGAAGGAAGTCCTCCTTCTCCCCCTTGTAGACAGGACCTTCACCAGGTCCTCGGTCGAATCCGGCCCTTTGCGGCCATGGCGGGTAGCATCGTCTTCCCCGTTGAAATCCCACATAGGGTGGCCTCTGTATTGTAGTGGCTGTACCCCCCGCATGACGCATATCGCCATGACTCCAATCATGGTCAACCCAGAATGAGCCAGCAATCTTATTCGGCCCATCAAGTAATGGACGCTCTTGTCTTCCTCCAAACGGGGGCTCCGTGGGCGCCAGCTGAGGCGTTTCTTCAGAGGAGCAGTACTAAACTCCGGGAGGCCAATCCGGATTGGGTCCGGCAGCAGGGCGTCTCCTATGTAAAACCACTCTGAAGGCCAGTCTTCGGACGCCTTCTTGGGGGTACCGGATGGGTATCCGGTCCCGGCGATACGCCAAATTTCGGCGCCGCCCACTTGATATATGGACCCCTTGTGAGAACGGGGTACGAGGCAGAACAGCCTCTTCCACAATGCAAAATGGGGCTCGATGCCCAGGAACAGCTCGCAAAGAGCTACATAGCACGCGATATGCAGGACAGAGGCGGGTGTGAGGTGGTGAAGCTGGAGTCCGTAGAACTCCAGGAGCCCACGGAGGAACGGATGTATTGGGAATCCGAGTCCCCTTATCAGATAGGGGACGAAGCATACTCGCTCCCCCTTATTGGGGCTTGGGGTAGCCTCCGCTTGCCTCCCACCTTGATAAGTGACCAGCCCGGCTCGAACCGGGACCATGAAGGCTGGAGGGAGATATCCCCCCGCTTGGAGCTTCACAAGCGCGTTGTGCGGAACAGAGCACCTCCTCCAATCCCCTGGCGGTGGGCTGGGAGCGCGAGAAAAAGAGCCGCGTCGACGGTCCATGATGGAATGGATTTTTAGGTCAAAGGCGCTCCGATGAAGTATTCGCGGGAGGAAGATGGTGTGGTTTGGATCTGGATTTTTGCCTCTTTTGTAGGCGGACGACTCGCACAACTAGGGGGTGAAACGTAAAAGACACCCTGGCTTTTCGCATTCGTGCGACGTGTGGAAAAGGGTCATTATTTGGCGTAGAAGCCGAGGAACACAGTATTTAAGATGAAGCCGGACACTGTTCGGCAGGTACATGGAATTTGAAGGGAGAACCCGCCTTGCAACGCCGAAGACTATAAACGCGCTGGACTTATCGTCATTGAAGCCTGGTTCGGGGGCTACTGAGGGAGTCCTGGACTAGGGGGTGTCCGGACAGCCGGACTATCATCGTCCGCCGGACTCCAAGACTACGAAGATACAAGATTGAAGACTCTGTCCCGTGTCCGGATGGGACTTTCCTTGGCGTGGAAGGCAAGCTTGGCAATACGGATATGTAGATCTCCTACCATTGTAACCGACTCTGTGTAACCCTAGCCTCCTCCGGTGTCTATATAAACCGGAGGGCTTTAGTCCGTAGGACAACATACATTACAACAATCATACCATAGGCTAGCTTCTAGGGTTTAGCCTCCTTGATCTCGTGGTAGATCCACTCTTGTACTACCCATATCATCAATATTAATCAAGCAGGACGTAGGGTTTTACCTCCATCGAGAGGGCCCGAACCTGGGTAAAACATCATGTCCCTCGTCTCCTGTTACTATCCGCCTAGACGCACAGTTCGGGACCCCCTACCCAAGATCCGCCGGTTTTGACACTGACACACCCCATCACGGTCGTGTGCACTGCCCCGCTGGCCGAGATCATAGGCAGCCGGGATGCATCCGGCCGGGTGGCCAAATGGGCCATTGCGTTGGCCCCATATATGATCTTCTATCAGCCCCACACCGCCATCGAGTCCCAAGCATTGGCCGACTTCCTCGTCGATTGGGCCGAGACCCAGTACCTGCCGCCTGCACCCGACTCCACCCATTGGTGGATGCACTTCGATGGATCCAAGATGCACACCGGCTTGGGAGCCGGCATCATCCTCACCTCTCCCAAGGGAGACAAGCTCAGATACACATTGCAAATTCATTTTGCCGCCTCCAACAATGTGGCCGAGTACGAGGCGCTCATACACGGAATCCGGCTAGCCAAAGAACTCGGCATCCGCTGGATCATGTGTTATGGCGACTCGGACTTGGTAGTCCAACAATCATCCGGCGGCTGGGACGCCAAGGACGCAAACATGGCGAGCTACCGCTTCCTCGTTCAGCAACTCAGCGGATACTTTGAAGGGTGCGAGTTCCTCCATGTGTCACAGGCCGACAACGAACAAGCAGATGCCCTGGCCCGAATAGGCTCCACCCGGCAAGCTATACCAACCGGCGTCGCCCTCCAACGCCTCCTTAAGCCGTCTGTCAAGACGGCTCCAGAGTCCGATTCCATCTTCGTGCCGCCTGACCCCGACACAGTCGAAGCTGGCTTGGGGAACCAAGCAGGCGGCTCGGGGACTTCGACAGGTGGCTCGGGGACTGCTGTAGTCGTACCCGGCCTGGGGACTTCAGAACATGGCTCGGGGGCTACTGCAGTCGGCCCGGGGACTGCATCAACACAACAGACGGTGGCTGACTCCAACTCTCCACCACCTAGCCCACCCGCCCTGGTTGTGGTGGCCACCTTGACAACAGAAGAAGTCACAGCTCCGTCATGGGCCCAGCCCATCCTAAATTTCCTGATTAACAAGGAGCTGCCGGCTGACGAGATCTCAGCAAGGCAAGTCCAACGCCGAGCCGGAGCCTACACAATAATGAACCGAGAGCTTGTTAGGTGCAGCGTCACTGGAGTCTTCCAGCGCTCGTCGAGCAAGAGAAGGGCATAGCAATACTCGAAGATATACACCAAGGCGAATGCGTCCACCACGCAGCCTCAAGATCACTTGTCGCCAAAGCTTTCCGCCATGGTTTCTTTTGGCCGACTGCTTTGGACGACACCAAGGAACTAGTCAAACACTGCAAAGGGTGCCAAGTCTTCAGCTCCAAGCAACACCTGCCGGCTTCCGCACCCAAGACCATCCCCCTCACTTGGCCCTTCGCCGTTTGGGGGTTGGATATGGCGGGCCCCTTCAAGACAGCACACGGTGGCATGACACATCTGCTTGTTGCCGTGGACAAATTCACCAAGTGGATTGAAGCGAAGCCGATCAAGAAGTTGAATGGTCCAACTGCCGTAACATTCATTACAGATGTCACAACCCAGTACGGCATACCGCATAGCATCATCACCGACAACGACATGAATTTCACCAAGGGAGCATTGGCCCGTTTCTGCGCAACTCATGGCATCCGACTGGACTTAGCGTCCGTTGCCCACCCGCAGTCTAACGGCCAAGTCGAGCGAGCAAACGGCCTCATCCTCTCCGGCATCAAGCCTCGACTGGTCGTACTACTGGAGCGTTCGGCCGGCTGTTGGCTCGATGAGCTGTCGGCCGTCCTCTGGAGCTTGCGCACTACTCCAAACAAGTCAACCGGGTTCACTCCTTTCTTCCTTGTATATGGTGCCGAGGCTGCCATCCCGACTGACATTGAGTTTGACTCACCTCGGGTCACCATGTACACGGAAGCGGAGGCGAAGGAAGCATGAGAAGACGGCGTTGATCTGCTGGAAGAGGGCCGACTGTTAGCCCTCAGTCGGTCCGCCATCTACCAGCAAGGTCTACGCCGGTACCACAGCCGGAAGGTCAAGCTGAGATCCTTCCAAGAAGGCGACCTTGTGCTCCGGCTAATCCTGCGAACAGCCGGCCAACACAAGCTCTCGGCCCCTTGGGAAGGCCCATTCATCATCAGCCGCGCCCTAGGCAACGACTCCTACTACTTGATCAACGCATAGAAGCCGAAGGCATGCAATAGATATGATTCCGGCAAGGAGTCGGAACGACCATGGAACACCAATCTCCTCCGAAGATTTTACAGTTAAAATGCAGTATGTACCATGCTACCTTTTGTACTAGGTATAAGACAACAGGCTCCCCGAGGAGTACTCCGGGACTACCCTCTTTTATCTATGAATGATGAGTATCATGCCCATGATTATGTTATCACACTCATTTTCTCGTCCTGCACCGGGTTCGATCAGTCGTGTCGGTGTACTAGAGTAGGGGTACCCTAGTATCCCGAACTTGTGCACGGGCAGTCGCAGCACCCCGCGGCAAGGCTTGCCGGGCGACCGCCAAGGTCCTCCGTGGTTCCCTTTGGAGCCATTCAAGAACAAAGTGTTCAAGGCCCCGGCAAGAGGAGCTTGCCGAGAAGGAGACAAGACCCCGGCAAGAGGATCTTGCCGGGAAGGCCAACCAAGGCACCTCAAGAAACTTGCCGCGACGCGCCTCGCGTCCCGGCAAGGCCCGGTAGCGACAAGCTTCCGGACGCGGCAAGACAACGGCCGCGGCAAGGCACTTGCCGCGGCAAGCCACCTCTCTGTACCTACGCTCCAGCGCATCCGTCGGCGTGTCGCCCTGAGGCCGTTCCAGGCGCACGTGGCGGGAGGCTGTGCAGCCAAGCGGTGCGAGGTGGCAAGCAACGCTGACAAGATCGCCATCGTGGCGAACGGTGCCGCCCCTAACGGTCACTTTTGTGCACTGTTTGGCCGAAGCGGACGGGCATTTAATGCCTTTGTCCCCTGCCGTCAGAGTTAGGTAGGATACACTGTGCAAGTAGGTGTACCGACCACAGTTATTTTACACTTTTGCCCTTGCATGCGTTGCCACATGTCAGTGACCCCTTTAGCATATAAAAGGAGGCCCATGCGCAACGTAGAAGGGGTTCGAAACCAAAAACACTCACGCTCGGTCTCTCAGCTAGTGTACTGTAGCGTTCATCGCTCTCGAGCAAGAATACAATACAAATCAGACAAGCAGCAGTAGGAGTTTTATCTCTCCGGAGAGCTCCGAAGCTGGGTAAAATCGCTCGTGTACTCGCCTCGATCCGCTCTTCGTGCGGCCTCCGCCCCCCGCCGAACCGAAAAGGGGCTCCGGTCCCATAGGTGTTCGTTTCCACGACATCTAATGGCACGCCAGGTAGGGGGCGTCGAGGTTGTGTGAACCTGATCTGGTGTTCGCGCGAGCCAGATCTTCATCTTCTTCATCATCTTCATCGACATGCCACCGAAGAAGAAGGCTTCGGAGGTGGCTGCTCCGTCCACGTCGATCCCACCGCCACCGGAGCAAACGGGCGGTGGGATGGACGTCGGTGGAAGAACGGGCGTCAATGACGGAGCTCACGATGCTACCAGGTCCAAGGACAAGGCGGCGCAGACCTTGGCGTCCGTACATGCACCGCGCCCATCTCAGGAGGCGCGAGACCGACAGCGTCATGGTGCTCGTGGTACCATACGCTCGTTGGACCGAGATCGGGCTGGTGGGTCTTGGGACGCTCAAGACCATCATGCGCGCCCACATGCTGGCACGAGCAAGACGCGGTCGCCTGGACGGGATCCTGCTCCTTCTAACATAGTTAGAAGTCCGAGCATATCCCGCTCCTCGCACCGTTCGCCACCACCACCCAAAACATCGGAAGAAGCTTTAGCACGAGCTCAACTGCTCCTGGACTACCCTCCAACAGCGGACAAGATCGACGAATGGAGGGCCACCATTCAGAGCCTCATCGGCTTCGCCAACGGTGATACTCCACGCCAGCCGGCTGCATCGCAGCCGCGGCAAGATCGCCAGGTGCAAGCCGGTGGCGACAAGACCGGTGGGGGTGCAACCACCATGCACTCTCCGCCCCGAAGGCCAAGATCGCCGACTCGCCGGGTCAACCTCGACACCGACTCCACCGCGTCATCGGATCTGCAAGCTCGTCGAGATCAGCGCCAAGTTCTTGACGAACGGCAGCAAGAAGATGCTCGTACTCGCATCAAGCGTCGAAGAGAAGCGTGGCGTTAGTCAGACCAGCGCGCTGGGCCCACTGTCGATATGCATGCGCCAGGGGAACCAGGCGACTTGCCGTACGCGGTAGGTTGCCCTGCGTTCACTCGTGAGCTGCGGCAAGTCCAGTGGCCCAGCACAAAGAACTTCAAGCCAGACGTACCAGAGAAGTACGACGGCAAGTTGCATCCGTCGGAATTCCTCAGCATCTACACCATTGCGGTGCAAGCTGCCGGGGGGCGCTGGTGCTCAAGCCCAATGTCAGATCCTGGCTCATGCACTTGCCGGACAACTCCAAATCCTCATGGGCAGATCTGTGCCATCAGTTTGTCGGCGCCTTCACAGGCGGCCACAAGCCTCATGGCCAAGAAAGCGATCTTCATCTGCTCGCCCAGAAGGAAGGAGAGCCCATGCGCAAGTATATTCAGAGATTCAGCCAAGTGCAGCGCAACATCCCAGATGTCCACCCTGCCGCGGTCATCAGCGCGTTCCATCAGAACGTGCATAACCGCGGGATGCGGGAGGAGATGGCGATGTGCAAGATCAGAGACGTCAGTGAGCTATACGCCCTGGCCGACAAGTGTGCACGTGCTGAGGAAGGGAGGAAACTCCCCAGAGAGAATGCAGGAGCAGGAGGATCTGACAGTGATGATGCTGCCCCGGCAAGGAAAAACCGGCGGCGGAACAACAGGAAGAAGAAGGGCAAAGATGTGCTAGTCGTTGAGCAGTCCGGCAACGAAGGTGGCGCCAAGCAAGCCGAAGCTATGGCAGCCGCCGACAAGAAGGACGGCTCCGACAAGCAGTACTGCAAGATCCATCGCACCAAGGGCCATGATCTCCAGAGCTGCAAGAAGGTCGAGCAGCTTGTCGAGCAACAGAAGGCTGAGTACGAGCGATGCGACAAGGAGAAGGCCCAGGAAGGAACCGGCGGATCCGGCAAGAAGCGCCCCGGCCGGGGAGGACGCCGCGGCAAGGCCAAGCAGCGGCAAGGAGACAGACCTCCCCGCGGCTGCGACAAGGATGAAGATGAAGACGACGATGAAGATATGGATGATGATGAGGCTGATGAGCAGGAGTATCAGAAAGCCACAGAGGTCCTTTGCGTTGACGGCGGTGCTTCTCTGCATACTTCGCACCGCCAACTCAAGCAGTGGGTACGGGAAGTCAATGTGGCAGAACCACCCGTCGAGTCATGCAAGCCTCTGAAGTGGTCCAGCACGCCTATCATCTTCGAGATTGAGGACCACCCTGATCGCATAACTGCGGTCGGGTGCTTGCCGATGTTGGTTTCGCCAACTATCCGCAACCTCAAGGTCACTAAGATGCTAGTTGTCGGCGGGGCCGGCTTGAACTTGATCTCCTCCATGGTACTCCGGAAACTCCAGATCCCTGACAGCGAGCTCGAAGACACCGGCACATTCCAAGGAATCAATCCGGGAAGGAGCAAGCCGAAAGGGAAGATCACATTGCCAGTAACATTTGGCAGCGAGTTGAACTTCAGGACCGAGAGGGTCACTTTTGATGTTGCTGATTTTCCATTGCCCTACAATGGAATACTTGGCCGTCCAGCGCTTGCCAAGTTCATGGCAGCCTCTCACTATGCCTACAATGTACTGAAGATGCCAGGCCCGATAAGTGTCATCTCTGTCCCTGGCGACAAGAAAGATGCTCTTATCTGCGCCGACAAAATTTACCGGGAAGCAGCAGCCGCAGCAGAACGCATGACACTTGCCGCTGAAGCTCCCGGGGGGAAGAAGAAGACCAAGTCCGGCAAGAGTTCTGATGCCCACTCTGGCAAGCGCACCTCTTCGGAGTGTTGCGCTACCGACGAGGACGCACCATCGAGCTCCACCGGCAAGTGTAAGAAGACGAAGGCAGCTCCGCCAGAGACCAAGAAGGCGTCCACCAAGGAGGACGAAACTGGTGGTACCTTCACCATCAGTGTCACGCTCGACCCTAAATAGGAAAGCGCGCTCGTTGCTTTCCTGTGGGAGAACGTCGACGTGTTTGCATGGCAACCATCTGATATCCCCAGTGTTCCCAGGAAATTAATTGAGCACCACCTTGCCGTCTGTCCTCACGCGCGGCCCATCAAGCAGAAAGTCAGGAAGCAAGCAGTGGAGCACCAAGAATTTATTGCAGAAGAGATCAAGAAATTGGAAGCAGCAGGCCTTGTCAGAGCAGTGCTCCATCCTACGTGGTTGGCCAAACTTGTAGTCGTGCGCAAGGCAAACGGGAAATGGAGGCTTTGTATTGACTTTACTGATGTTAATAAGGCTTGTCCCAAAGACCCATTTCCCTTGCCGCGCATTGACCAGATTGTTGACTCCACAGCCGGATGTGATTTGCTTTCGTTTCTTGATGCATTCTCAGGATATCATCAGATCTTCATGGCAGAAGAGGATGGGGAGAAGACCGCATTCATCACTCCTTGTGGCACGTACTGTTTCGTACGGATGACTTTTGGTTTGAAGAATGCTGGTTCTACATTTGCAAGAGTAGTCAATCATGCTTTTGAGCCACAGTTGCACAGAAATGTGGAAGCCTACATGGATGACATAGTGGTCAAGAGCAAGGATAGAGCAACTCTGATTCAGGATTTGGACGAGACCTTTGAAAATCTACGCAAGATCAACCTGAAGCTCAACCCCGAGAAGTGCGTGTTTGGAGTTCCTTCCGGCAAGCTTCTCGGGTTCTTCATGTCTCAGCGGGGAATTGAAGCCAATCCCGACAAGATCAAAGCCATTGAGCAGATTGAAGCACCGAAGCGCGTCAAGGATGTACGAAGGCTTGCCGGTTGCGTGGCTGCTCTCAGCAGGTTTATCTCTAAGTCTGCTGAGCGCGCCCTGCCATTTTTCAAAATATTGAAAAAGGCAGGTCCAATGAAATGGACTCCAGAAGCGGAAGCTGCGCTGCAGGACTTGAAGAGATACCTGTCCTCCACTCCAATACTTGTCGCACCTAAGCCACAAGAGAAGTTGCTGCTATATCTAGCAGCAACCAATCAAGTGGTTAGAGCTGCGTTAGTAGCGGAGAGGGAGGCGGATGATGAGCCAGCAACCGCGGCAAGTGCATCCAGCGACAAGCAGGGGGCTTCACCGACAAGCTCTGGTCCCGACAAGGGTGGATCTGCGCAGACGCAAGAGGAGGTGCAGAAGAAAATGGTGCAGCGCCCGGTTTACTTTGTCAGTTCCCTTCTGCAGGGGGCTAGATCAAGGTACTCTGGTGTGCAGAAATTGCTTTTTGGCCTTCTCATGGCCTCGAGAAAGCTGCGCCATTACTTCCAAGCACATGAGATCACAGTTGTCAGTCGCTTTCCGCTGAAGAGGATACTGCAGAATCCAGAAGCAACAGGCAGGATTGTCGAGTGGGCACTAGAACTGTCAAGCTTCGGCCTCAAGTTTGAAAGCACTTCAACTATCCAGAGCCGAGCATTGGCGGAATTCATAGCAGAGTGGACGCCAACACCAGATGAAGAGATTCCAGAGACGAGCATCCCCGTCAAGGAAGCAAGCAAAGAGTGGCTGATGTACTTTGATGGTGCCTTCTCGCTGCAAGGCGCCGGTGCAGGCGTGCTGCTTGTCGCACCCACTGGAGAGCACCTCAAATACATAGTCCAGATGCAGAGTATGAAGGTTTGCTTTCCGGTCTCAGGATCGCAGTAGACCTTGGGATCAAGAAACTCATTGTCAGGGGTGACTCGCAACTTGTCGTTCGCCAAGTGAACAAGGATTATCAGAGTCCATTGATGGAAGCTTATTGATGAAGTGAGAAAGTTAGAAGAGCACTTTGACGGCCTGCAGATGGAACATGTTCCGAGAGCTCAGAACGACATTGCCGATGGCCTGTCAAAGTGCGCTGCGCTGAAGTTACCTATGGAACCAGGAATTTTCGTGCTCAAACTGACTCAACCATCTGTAACACCATCAACTAGACAGAGCAAAAAGAGGAAGTTGATTTCCGGTGACTACTTTCCGGCAGAGCTCCCCGAAGCCGCCGCCAAGAAGGTCCCCAAGATCAACACCGAGGGTGCTGTGGAGCAGTCTGCTCCGACAAGCCCTAGGGTTTCTTCCGTTGAAGCAGACGCTCCCGACAAGTTTTGCTCCAGCAAGCTTGCCGGGGGACATCAAGCTCCGGCTGAGCCATAGGTTCTTGCCGTAGAAGCAGATGTTCCCGTAGCAGCATATGTGCCTTTAGTCCTTGTTGTTGAGCCGCAAGCTCCAGCATGGACACAGCAAATTGTCCGTTTCCTTCAGACAGGAGAACTTCCCGAAGAGCAAGAAGAAGCAGAAAGAGTAGCCCGGCAATCAAGTATGTACCAGTTTGTCGACAACACACTGTACAGAAGAAGATTCAACGGTGTGAAATTGAAGTGCATTGACCGAGAAGATGGACAGAAGCTGTTGGCAGAGATACATGGAGGCATATGTGGTCACCACATTGGCGCAAGAGCACTTGTCGGCAAAGCATTCCGGCAAGGTTTCTTTTGGCCGACAGCCCTCCAGGATGTGACTGCACAAGTAACCAAGTGTGAAGCGTGCCAGTTCCATTCCAAACAGATACACCAGCCAGCTCAAGCTCTTTAGATGATCCCTTTATCCTGGCCATTTTCGGTCTGGGGGCTCGACATCCTCGGCCCCTTTCCCCGAGCTATCGGGGGCTTTGAGTACTTGTACATTGCGATCGACAAGTTCACAAAGTGGCCGGAAGTGGAAGCAGTGAGGAAGGTGACAGCACAGTCAGCAGTCAAGTTCTTCAGGTCGTTTGTTTGCCGTTTCGGGGTCCCTAATAGAATCATCACCGACAACGGCACACAGTCCACGAGCCGCACCTTCATGCAGTACGTCCAAGATCTTGGCGCCAAAGTCTGCTTCGCTTCTGTTGCTCACCCGAGGAGCAACGGTCAAGCGGAGAGGGCAAATGCTGAAGTGTTGCGCGGGCTCAAGACTAGGACTTTCGACAGGCTGCACAAGTGCGGAAGGAACTGGATCGAGGAGCTGCCGGTGGTTCTTTGGTCGATCAGGACGGCGCCAAATCGAGTCACTGGCCAGACACCTTTCGCTCTAGTCTATGGAGCAGAGGCAGTTCTCCCCATGGAACTCGTATACGGGTCGCCTCGAGTGCTCGCTTATGATGAGCTTTAGAAAGAGCAGGTGCGACAAGATGACGCGCTACTCCTTGAGGAAGACCGTCTCCAGGCTGCTGTACGAGCTGCTCGATACCAGCAAGCTTTGTGCTGCTACCATAGCCGCAAAGTTAATGCCAGGAGTCTCGAGGAAGGCGATCTTGTTCTTCGGCGCGTTCATTCCGCCAAGAATTCCAACAAGTTGACGCTGAAGTGGGAAGGCCCTTACCGGGTGAAACGAGTCACTAGGCCCGGCGCCGTCCGCCTTGAGACCGAAGATGGCTTTCCGGTGAGCAACTCCTGGAACATCGAGCATCTTCGTAAGTTTTACCCGTCAGGCGCGGTTGCCGGAACCTGTTCCGAGAACCACCTTTTGTACAAGCCTTGCCGCTGTTGCATGTAACCCTTTGTACAAAGCCGGGCGCAGATCCCGTGCATAAATAAAGCTCATGTGCTTCGCACATCTTGTCAATTTCATGCCTTCTATTTTTTGCATGTGTTATCTGACATCTTGTGCAGCACCTACCCCCGGTAAGCGATAACGAGCCATAAGGCTCCATATCTTTATTTTCTCTTCTTTCTTTTTTTTCAAGAAAAGGGAAGGTTCCCTCGCACACAAGTTTGCCGGGGGGAAGGAGAAGATAAGGGTGTGGACCGGGCGTCGTTCAAGAAAGTTTCGCCCTGCCGGAACGCAAGCGATAGAAAAGCTAAGTTGCCAAAGTTTGAGCAATCTGTTTTAAATTTTTTTAATTATTTTCCTCGAACGACCGTACTTTGTATGACAAACCTGTGCGCGGAGGAACCAACTCGTAGCTAGTTGCGCCCTTACTTTGTTTCGAGTCCGCTCAACAACTTAAGTGTGCTGCGACTAGCTGCGACAAGGTTTCTTGTCGGTAGCAGCACCGCCAGCAGGCTGCTGACGTTCCGCACTCAGCGCTCGCGGCAAGGGTGCCTGCGCCGGCAAGCCACCTCTCTGTACCTATGCTCCAGCGCATCCGTCGGCGTGTCACCCTGAGGCCGTTCCAGGCGCACGTGGCGGGAGGCTGTGCAGCCAAGCGGTGCGAGGTGGCAAGCAACGCTGACAAGATCGCCATCGTGGCGAACGGTGGCGCCCCTAACGGTCACTTTTCTGCACTGTTTGGGCGAAGCGGACGGGCATTTAATGCCTTTGTCCCCTGCCGTTAGAGTTAGGTAGGATACACTGTGCAAGTAGGTGTACCGACCATAGTTCTTTTACACTTTTGCCCTTGCATGCGTTGCCACCTGTCGGTGACCCCTTTAGCATATAAAAGGAGGCCCATGCGCAATGTAGAAGGGGTTCGAAACCAGAAACACTCACACTCGGTCTCTCAGCTAGTGTACTGTAGCGTTCATCGCTCTCGAGCAAGAATACAATACAAATAAGACAAGCAGCAGTAGGAGTTTTATCTCTCCGGAGAGCTCCGAAGCTGGGTAAAATCGCTCGTGTGCTCGCCTCGATCCGCTCTTCGTGCGGCCTCCGCCCCCCGCTGAACCGAAAAGGGGCTCCGGTCCCATAGGTGCTCGTTTCCACGACAAGTCGGCCCGGGGACTTGCCGCCTTGGGTTATATTTAAGTTCTACCTGTAGTCAGACAAGTAGTGTGCCGGCACCCAAGCCCTCTCTTGTTGAAAGTCGCAGCTCGAAGAATCGACTGTCCGACTAACAAGAGTTAAAGGCAGGAAAGGATGCCCACACGAAAAAAACGGCTAAGGATTAACGAACTTATATAACTCAGGCCGGCTTCACCCTCGCCAACCGGCTGTCAGAGCAGCCGGCTGGCCGGCTTCCTTTGTTAGTTTGCTACAATCTAAAAAGCTCGAGTACTTGCACTCCTAGACGGCTAGGCCCTTACCCGGCCACAGACGGCAGAGCAGCTGTCCGACTGGGAAGGCGGTGGCCAAGGGAGGGCGGCAAAGGAAAGCAGCCAAAGATAAAAGGCAACTAGGAATGGAAGCCAAGCACATGCATAATTATATTTACACAAAAGGCCTTCGAAAGGCCGGCATTCAACATAGTTTAAATACACCACCTGTGGGTGGAACTGCGCAAATTTAATAAAAAGTTGTTCAAAAGTAACTAGCAGGAAGGTAAAGGCGGCAAGTCAGGCCAGGGAAGCAACAGGCGTGTCGGGTAGGATGGTGGAAACAGAAGTGTTGGCCGGGGGAGTAGCCGGCTGGCGAGTCTCGGCTTGGTCACCACCTGCGGCAGGCTGTGTTCCCACGCGCGCCTTGTTGCTGGAGGCACGGTCAAGCTGAGGCTGGTCGGTCGCTCCACGGTCCGGCACAGCATCTTCACCATCCTCCTCCTCCTCCTCTTCGCCTTCATCGCTGGAGTCAATCTCCTCCACCGAGTCCTCTCCCTCTGCCGGGTTCAGCCCGAACCACTCCTCTAGCTGAGCAATGCCGTCTTCATTCACCTCAGGAGCAAAGGCGCTGGTGTCGGTGAAGTCGGCGATCGCCGAGGCATGCTGGATAATAGCCGGCCTCCAGCTCCACGTCAGCCTCCTGCCGCCAAGTGCGCAGCTTGTCCAAGTTCAGCCGAGGATACCAGGCCCGGACGAACTCCAGCGCCTGCCGAGCCCCGCACCGAGCTGCAGAAGCCTTCCAGGCCTCGAAGCGGCCGACTGCTACCTCCAGCCAGTCGGCCGTACGATTGGGGGTGCGGGGAATCACCTCGCCGGGCCAGAGGGAGGTCAGCACTTGTGCTCCGGCACGCTGAAGGCGGCGGAGCATGCGGTAGGCCGGCTGAAGCCGGGCTTGAATCTCTAGAAGCTGCTCTTCAAGCGTCCAGTTGGCACCCGGTGGAATCTCGGCCCCGGTCTGGCGTCGGGCCTTGCGGTGAGCCTCGATGGCCTGGTTGGCGGCAACAGAGTAGCCGGGAAAGTATTCTGTGCAAAGAAGAAAGAAATAAAGCAAGTCAGAAGACCGATCAGGATGACAGGGATGAGCAAAGGGACGAAGAGGAAGGCGGCCTACCGTCGATCAGATCCTCAACCCGGCTGTAGCCCTTGCTCAGTGCCTGCCTCGCCTCGGCCCAGCTTGTCGCGTCCGTCTCGTACTCGGCTTTGAGGGCGGCCTCGCTGTCCTGCGCCGCCTTCAAGGCCGCCTTGTGGTTCTCCTACTGGTCGGCCAGCTTCTTGGCCAGGTGATCATGCTCCTGGGCCAAGGCGCTGCACTCAGTCTCCTTGGCACGGAGGGCGGTCTGAGCTATGCCGAGCTGCTCCCTCAAATCAGCATTGCCCCCTACAGGCGTAAAGAAGAAGAAGATGAGGAAGAAGTCGTCAAGAAAAATCTAACCCGACTGCTCAGAAGTCGGCCCGGATCTCGGGGACTACACCCAGTGGGTGCGCTGACGCGCCCCCACATGAGATAGAAAAATGAAGACACTTACTCCGGCTCTCTGTCAGATCGGCGGCCTTCTCCCGGGCCTAGGAGTTGAAGGCAGCAGCATGGAGGTTGTGATAATCCTGCGAATAAGACAAATGCGCAAACAAGAGCGAGCCATTATACCCAAAGCCGTCTGAGAAGTTCCAAGCAGCCTGCTCGGCAGCCGGCTCGGAACTTGGGGACTACACCCAGTGGATGCGCTGACGCGCCCCCACGGAAGAAATCAAGAAAGCTTACCCGGATGGCCGACCGCGTCGCAAGGAACTCTTGGATGCACTGCTTCAGCGAGCCGGCCTGGGCCTGAAGCCGGCTCCGAATATCTTGCATGGCCACATTCAGTACGGCCATCCCGCCGCCCGGCGTCCATCCCGGCGAGCTGACGCTAGCCATCTCCAGGTCATGGGACAACGAGCTGGAGCCCGCGGCCCTTTGCGGCTCCGGCTCGGAAGTCGCCTTGCCCGCGCGCCAACGAGTCGGCGAGAGGACTACGAGATCTTCCCCCACGACTGGGTCACCTCCAGCCGGCTGTGCAGGCGGCACTTCCGGTCGGCCGCCTTGGCCCATCCCGGCCAGCGGCGGCAGCACTTCTTCGCCCTCCGGGACGACTACTTCGCCCCCCTCCCTCTCCATTGTCGGCTGGTCATGGCCGGCTTCCTCTGGCGGGGGCACCTGGATTTTGGGGGCCACAGTGCGGAGGGGGATGATGAGTTGCGGAGGCTGGTTACACAGTGCCTCCGCCGCCCTCTCCGCGGCCATGGCCTCCGCTTGGGCCTTGGCTACCACGTCGGCCTGCATCTCCGCCGACTCCGCCGTCGTCTCCTGGGCTGCCCTAGTGGTTGCCGCCCTCTGCTCCTCCGCCTCCCGCTCCTCCCGCGCCTCCCGCGCATTCCGCTCTGTCGCCGCCTGGAGCTCGGCGCAGGGGTCCACGCGGTGAAAGCTTGAGGATCCCCCCGCCCCTCCGACTATGGAGGCGGCCGAAGTCTGCTCAAGGGTGAGAGGGGCCCTGTTCAGCAAAATTAAGAAAGGCTCAGAAGGATGCCAGCTGAAGAAGAAGAAAGAAGGAAGACATACGAGAGTTAAACTTATGCCAAAACCGCCTGCGGCTGCTTCACCACCTTGCGGAAGCGGGCCGCCTTTGCGGCCACCTTGTCTCGCTTGGTCGCTACTGTGGTACCCTTGGGCTTCTTTCGCCGACTACCGAAGAGAGACGGTGCCGCCCGGCGTTTCCGTATGCCGCCTCGGGCAGCCGGCCCGGTGAACGAGCCTGCGCCTTGATGGTCGGACGCAGGCTGGCGGCATGGAATCGGCTCGGCCTCGTCATCGTCCGGCCAGTCCTCAAAGGTGGCGGAGAGCCCAGAGCCGCCTGGCTTGCATCCTCCCCCCACGACGTCGTCTTCTAAGGCGGCCGCCCCCAAGTCGGGGTCGTCGAAGTCGTCCGCCGCACGGTCAGGGGCGAACTCGTGTTCCGCCCCCGCGGTCCCGGCCGGCTAATGAAGAAGGGGATTCTGATTAAAAGAAGAGAAAGCCGACTGGTCGGAAGTCGGCCAGAAAAGAAAACTCAGCAACAAAGAAAAGGAGAAAGAAAGAAGAATTACCATGGGTGGTGGATCGGCGCGAGAATACGGCCCCTTGCCATACTGCCAGTCTTTAGTAAGCTTGCAGTTGGCGATGTAGTTCACCATGTAAGATACCTCGTCGTGAGGCATCTCCCTGGTGCTGAGTCGGCATGGGTAGAAGCGGCCGCACATCTGGCTTATCAGATGAGGGCGGCCTTGGAGCAGGAGCACCCGGCACTCCATGAAGGCGACGATCAAATCGGGCCTGGTTAGGCCCTCCGACTGGATCAGCACCCGAAGCCGGGCAACAGCGCCTGCCCCAGCCGGCGTCAGCGACCTGGCCCGATAAGACCACGAGGGCTGCCTCCCAGCCGGGTGGGCCGGCTATGTAAGCCGGCAGGTTGACATAGTCGCCTGCAAGGCGATGTTCTTCACGTAAAAATAAGACTTCTGCCAAAGCTTCACCGACTGGATCAGCGCAATGGCCGGGAATGGGTTGTCGGTCGTCGTCCGCCGCATGGCAATGAATGCGCCACATGGATCCAGCACGCCCGCTGTGATGGTGCCGAGCTTGGACTGGAAAAACTCCCCCCGCAGCTCGAGGGTGGGGAGGACACCGAGGAAGCCTTCGCATAGGGTGACAAAGGCCGGCAGCAGCACCACCATATTTGGAGTGAAGTGGTGCGGCTGCAGATGATAGAACTCGAGGAACGAGCGGAAGAAGCCACTCGCGGGAAGGCAGTGCGAGCGGAAGATCACCCGCTCGCCTTCCTCCGGCGCCGGCGAGATCTCCCCTTCCGGCGCAAGCTGGACCTATACGTACTCCTTGCCCGGCAACCTCCGCGTCTTGCGGAGGAAATCGATGTGGTCTTCATGAACGTTGGAGCCGTCCCAGTTGCTCGATATTGGAGCCATGGGGAAGGGAAAGCGCCTGGAGACGCGCGGCGGCAGAGGACACCCGGGTCGGCGGCGGCGAGGCAGCGACGCGCCAAGGAAAATGGCGAGGCGGTGGCACGGCGAAGCATTGCTGCTGCGGCGGCAAGGAAAGAGAAGAAGGAGAGAGAGGTGGGACTGGGGCGAGCGCGCGTGCGCCAGCCACTCTCCCCCTCCCCCTACTTATAGCCTCGCACGGCGAAGCCGAGGAGGCGAGGCGTGGGGGGACGTGGGATTAACTGCGCCCACTCCCCCACGTCCCACAATTACCGCGCCATAACGGCATGCGGAAACTGCCGCCGGAAGGCGAGCGGCCAGATCGGGCCACAGAGGATCCTCGCTTGGGCCGAGGCGTGGTAGTGGCGTCCCGTCAGGCGCGTGGGCTGGCAGGCCCCTCTAGCCAGAGGGTGCCGCGTGGCGCACGGGCGGCGGGCGGTCAGCCCGCCGCTTGGCTAGCGTGCCAACTGGTTCCCTCCTTCGGATTTCGAAGGAGACTTCGCCAAGAAGGCAAGCATAAAGTGATGTCGGCTCCTAGGTGCCGGCTCTTCAGGGTAGGAAGCTGATTGAGCTTCTAGTTCCCTTCGCAGCCATGAAGCACAACCAGCTTTGGGGACTACTGACGGAGTAAATGACCACGGGTAGCCCAGCCGGCTCCCCCTGGCTCTTGAAAAAATAGTAGGGCTGATCAAACCATCAAGCATCCAAGACGCGGGGCCGCCTTCCCCCGGCTGGCTACCCCCTCGGCCGGCTACCGGGAGGCGGCTCGGCCAGGAGCCCTCCTAAAGGAAGCCAAGAGAGGGCCGACTCCAGGAAGCCGGCCACCACATGGCCGACTCCAAGATGCCGGTCCCCAATAGGCGGCCCAGATCGGGCCCTCGAAGTTTGTTCCCGCATAACGACGACGAGACAGGGCGTGGCAATAGTGAAATACGCTGCCCCTGAACCCCGGGGTTCGCGTGGCTACAGTACGTCGTACGGGGCTGCCATGACCCGTCCGGCGTGGCACTGTTGCCATGTTGACCATGACATCACCCATGATGGGTTGGTGGTACGGCCCGCAGGCGGCGGGCCCCTCTGGCTAGAGACATCCGAAGGCGGCCGCATGCCTCCTAGTCGGCCAGGGACGAAGCCAACTTTCCCCAGCCGGCTTGTTCCCTCCCTCGAAGAATGAGCCTCATTAAGGAGACAAGACGAGGTGAGCCTACAGTGAGCGCCCACAAGCCGGCGACACTGTAGCCACGCTTACCTCGACCAAGCCCTCGTCATCAAGGGTGAGGCAACAGTAACCAGCCCCCGACAAGACCCCCAAGCGGTGGGGCCTACCTATCTACCGGGAAGCCAGCAGCCGGTGGGACCCACTAGTCGGCGGGCCCTAGCCATCGGCGGAGAAGCCGGCCGGCGTAGACACTGACGGCTGGGCCCAGGCCCAGCCAGATTACCATTGTACCCCCGGGGGGTAGGCCTATATAAACCCCCCGGGGCACCCATGCAAAGGGTAGGACTTTGATAGTTTTAGACACAACTTTGAGAGGAGAAGAGAGTTAGCATTGCCCCTTCTTCCTCCTCTCGCCAAACAGCTCAAGGAGCCTCTTGTAGCTACTTGTTAATCTAGTGATCATGCGGAGACCTCGCAGAGCAGGACTAGGGGTGCTATCTCCACGGAGAGCCCCGAACCTGGGTAAGATTCGCCGGCGTGCATGTCTTCGCCTTATCCCGTTTCCAGGCACCGGCGACATCTTATTGGCTCCCACAATGATAAGCCACCCATTGTCATATGTCGCACCAACCACCGACACTCACCGAGATGGGCTTGCAAACTCTCTGTTGTCTATTGCAATATTTTTGGTCCCACCAAGAAGATGTAATCGGTCACACCGAGTTTGCCTGACCAACTCTCTGTTTTGCTTAGTACCCAATCGGTCCCACCGAGTTGTGTAATCGGTCAAACTGAGATGATGTTTTACCCTAACCCTTGCACATCGGTCCCACCGAGTTTATCATATCAATACCACCATAATTGCCTAATGGTAACATTATGTATTGAATCGGTCAGACCGAGTTTTCTGATTCGGTCCCACTGAGTTTGGTATATGGTGTGTAACGGTTAGATTTTGTGTGGAGGCTATATATACCCCTCCACCCTCTCCTCATTCGTGAGGGAAGCCATCAGAATGCGCCTACCCTTCCACTACTCATTTTCTGAGAGAGAACCACCTACTCATGTGTTGAGACCAAGATATTCCAATCCAACCATATGAATCTTGATATCAAGCCTTCCCCAAGTTGCTTTCCACTCAAATCATCTTTCCACCAAATCCAATCCTATGAGAGTGAGTTGAGTGTTGGGGAGACTATCATTTGAAGCACAAGAGCAAGGAGTTCATCATCAACACACCATCTATTACCTTTTGGAGAGTGGTGTCTCCTAGATTGGTTAGGTGTCACTTGGGAGCCTCCGACAAGATTGTGGAGTTGAACCAAGGAGTTTGTAAGGGCAAGGAGATAGCCTACTTCATGAAGATCTACCCTAGTGAGGCAAGTCCTTCGTGGGCGATGGCCATGGTGGGATAGACAAGGTTGCTTCTTCATGGACCCTTCGTGTGTGGAGCCCTCCGCGGACTCGCACAACCGTTACCCTTCGTGGGTTGAAGTCTCAATCAACGTGGATGTACGGTAGCACCGCCAAAAACATTCGTGTCTCCAATTGCGTTTGCACACTCCAATCCCATCTCTTTACTTTCTTGCAAGTTGCATGATTTACTTTCCTCTGCCCATATACTCTTTTCATGCTTCCTTGATATGTATTGTGAATGGTTAAACTTGTGCTTAAACTCCACCTAAACTTGAAAAACTTAAAAACTGCCAACTTTGTGTGTTAAGGGTCTATTCACCCCCCTCTAGACACCTCTTCTCGATCCTTTCAATTTGTATCAGAGATTTGATCTCCATTGCTTTGGTTTAAACACCATTGGAGGAAGATGGATGAGTCTACTTTGGGGAGTCTTAGACAAAGAGTGCCTATACTTGATGGAGAGTACTTTCATGAGTGAAAAAATGCGATGCTTGTGATTTTCAATGAATATCATTTGAACAAGTACATTACTAGCCTTTGTGCACCTCATGTTAATCCTATGCATCCTACTCTTGATGTGTCAATTGACATGATTTGCAATCTTAGAACTGTAAATCTTATCACTGGATGCTTGCCTAGAAACTTGATTGGTTGCTTGCCTACTCTTAAGTGTGCCTACACTATATGGAGATTTCTTGAGGAACGATTTCCAAACTATTCCTTGCAAAATTTAGATGAGATTCTTCATAAGTCTATTGCCTTGAGTAAGATGAATTCCAATGATCCTAAGTTTCGTGGTTGTCTATTTGAGCTTACAAATCTTATGTGTGCCAAAGCAGATGTCGGAATTATTAGCAATATTAATTCTGAAGCTATTAGAATTCATAAAGAAGATCATTGTCAAACTCATTTATCTAATGAATCACCCTCTCTAGGAATTGATCCACCACATGACGATGTTGAACATGGATACTATGATGAGGATGATGATAGTGACTATGATCTTGATGATGCAATGAGACACTTTGGTCTTATGGAAAATCTTCAGGGATACATGGCAGGAGGAAAGGAATGGGTCCTTGATAGTGGATTTACCGATCACATGACCGGAGATAAAGATATGTTTTGTGAGCTTGCTGAAAATGACGGCCCTCGAAAGTATGTCACTTTTGGTGTGAAATCAAAGGGTAAGGTGGTTTGCCTCGGTAAGGTGGCCATCTCACATGATAACTCCATACAAAATGTCATGCTTGTTGAATCTCTTGGCTATAATCTTCTTTCTGTCTCTAGACTAGCTAACTTTGGCTTGAATGTCCTATTTACCAAAGTAGATTGCCAAGTGTTTCGTAGATATAATCATAAAATGGTCTTTACCAGTATACGCAAAGGTGATCTATACATTGTTGAATTCACTAAAAAGGCTCAACCTAGAACTTGCTTAATTGCTAAATCTTCTAAAGGCTAGTTGTGGCATAGATGGTTAGGTCATGTGGGCATGCGAAACCTTGACAATCTTATTAAAGGAGATTATATCCTTGGTGTTAAAGATGTCATATTTGATAAGGATAGACTTTGCAGCGCTTGCCAAGCAGGAAAACTGGTTCGAGGAAGCCACCCCGTGAAGAACATCATGACCACAAGGAGACCGCTCGAGCTACTGCACATGGATCTTTTCGGTCCCAACGCTTACAAAAGTCTCGATGGAAACTCATTTGGTCTAGTTATAGTTGATGATTTTTCAAGATTTACGTGGGTGTTCTTTCTTCATGATAAATTGTAGGTCCAAAAGATCTTCAAAAACTTCGCTAGGAAGGCCCAAAATCAATTTGAAGTGAAGATCAAGAAGGTTCGCAGCGACAACGGAATGGAGTTCAAGAACGCTAATGTGGACACCTTTCTTGACTAAGAAGGGATTTCACATGAGTTCTCGCCTACGTACACACCTCAACAAAATGGAGTTGTTGAGAGGAAGAATCGGACGCTCGTCAAAATGGCGAGAACGATGCTTGATGAGTACAAGACGCCAAAGCACTTTTGGGCGGAAGAAGTTGAGACAGCTTGTCATCCGACAAATCGCCTGTATATTGACAAGCTACTCGGCAAGACGGCATACGGGCTCCTCATCGGTAACAAACCCCAAGTTGGATACTTTCGAGTATTCGGCTCAAAGTGCTACATTCTTGATTAGCATCGTCGTTCTAAATTTTCTCCTAAATCTCATGAGGGATTCCTAATTGGTTACGGCTCAAACTCTCACACTTACCGTGTCTACAACAATTTCACCCGAAAGGTTGATGAGACAGTAGATGTGAAGTTTGATGAATCTAACGGCTCGCAGGTAGAGCAATTGACAATTGATGTAGAAGATAAAGATCCTTCGGAAGCAATCAAAGACTTGTCTATTGGCAAGGTTCATCCAACGGAGGTGAAGGAGAGTACCTCTTCCGTCCAAGTGGAAGCTTCTACCTCACGACAAGGTGAACCAAGAGTTGATATGGAAGGATCCACAAGCAGGACACACCAAGATGAAGAAAACGAGGAAGTACACCAAGATGAACCTCATCAACCTCCTTCTCCACCATGATGAGAGAACGACAACATCAACAATGATGAAGGCCAAGAAGAAGAACGACATGATGAAGAAGATGTTCCACCCTGATCAATGCAAAAGGTCTCACGAGTTCGAGCAAGAGTTGCTAGAGACCATCCCGTCGAGCAAATCTACAATGATATCCAAACTGGGAGAATCACTCGCTCTAAATCTCGTTTGGCTAACTTTTGTGAACATTATTCATTCATCTCTAGTATTGAACCTATGATGGTTGAAGAAGCATTGGAAGATCCGGATTGGATAAACGCCATGCATGAAGAACTACACAACTTTGAGAGAAACCAAGTGTGGACATTGGTCGAGAAGCCCGACAACAACCACAACATCATCGGTACCAAATGGGTGTTTTGCAACAAGCAAGATGAAGATGGACAAGTAGTTCGCAACAAAGCACGTCTCGTCCCACAAGGCTACACTCAAGTCGAAGGTATGGACTATGATGAGACATATGCCCCCGTTGCTAGACTTGAGTCCATTCACATCTCACTTGCCTATGCTAATCACCATGATATCACTTTATACCAAATGGACATTAAAAGTGCTTTTATAAATGGTGAAATTGAGGAGGAAGTTTATGTTAAACAACCTCCCGACTTTGTTAATCCTAAGAAACCTAATCATGTTTACAAACTTCAGAAAGCTCTTTATGGTCTTAAACAAGTTCCTAGAGTGTGGTATAAATGCTTGACCAAGTTCCTTATTGAAAAAGGCTTTGACATTGGAAAAATTGATTCTACTCTTTTCACTAAAAGGGTTAATGGAGAATTATTTGTGTGCCAAATTTATGTTGATGATATTATATTTGGATCTACTAACTCTCATTTTAGTGAGAAGTTTGGGAAGCTTATGTCGGAGAAGTTTGAGATGTCTATGATGAGTGAACTCAAATTCTTTCTTGGTTTGCAAATCAAGCAAACTAAGGAAGGTACCTTTGGCTCTCAAATGAAGTACACCAAAGACTTGTTCAAGAAGTTGAATATGCAAGAATGCAAAGGTATGAGTACACCCATGCCTACTAGTGGACATCTTGACTTGACCAAAGATGGTGAACCCATTGATAAAAAGGTTTACCACTCTATTGGTTCATTATTATATCCATGTGCCTCTCGTCCCGATATTATGCTAAGTGTGTGCACGTGTGCACGATATCAAGAGGCCCCTAAAGAGTGTCATCTTAAGGCCGTGAAAAGGATAGTGAGATACTTAATCCATACACCAAACTTTGGCATTTTGTATCCAAAGAGGGCTTCTTTTAATCTTGTTGGCTACTCCAACTCGGACTATGCCGGAGACAAGGTTGATAGAAAGTCCACTTCGGGTACTTGCCAATTTCTTGGTAGATCTCTTGTGTCTTGGTACTCCAAGAAACAAAACTCGGTATCCTTATCCACCGCCGAAGCGGAATACATTGTCGTCGGTTCATGTTGTGCTCAATTACTTTGGATGACCCAAACTCTTAAAGATTATGGGATATATGTGAAACATGTTCCTTTGCTTTGTGAGAACGAAAGTGCTATTAAGATTGCTCACAATCCCGTGCAACACTCTCGAACTAAGCACATTGAAGTTAGTCATCATTTCATTCAAGATCATGTTGCTAAGGTTGATATTAACCTTAAGCATGTTCGCACCGGCAAGCAATTGGTAGATATATTCACTAAACCACTTGATGAGAAAGTGTTTGTAGGTTGAGACGTGAATTGAACATCATTGATGCCTCAAACTTGGAATAGGAACTCCATTTGGATACATGCAAGGCATGAGCCTATGACTAATCCTTGATATTTCTCTTATGATGATAATCATATATCTTGGATACATTTGCACCCTTGCATGTTATCTAACCCATGTAGGTACTTGGGTGGATCTAAATCTATGAGATTGCAACTCACTCATACCTTGAGCAATCTCTACATCACCAAATCTCTACTTTATGGTGGTTGAAGACAAGGAAGCATGAAACCCTTCAAACATATCCTTTGACAAATTCCTAAGTAAAATTTCATGATTGTCATTTTGGATACACAAGTGCTCTTCCTTGCAAATCTAATCAATGTAGGTAGATGAACTCCAATTACAAGTTATGCTCCAAACGAACTACATCAACATTCAGCATCCCACACAAGTTCAACTACATGATCAAGATCAACACCACCACCCAAGGTATGTTATTCCATCTCAGAGAAGCTTTACCCCAAGACATGGGTCAAAGCAACTCAATAAGATGTGAATACATCAAGATGCTTAAATGAAAAATGGCAACCCCATTTTGAGCTTCAACGATGAGTATGACCTATGATCAAGTGTCCTCACTTGACTCCTAAGTAAATATACTCTAACCTAGGTGACCTTGTGGTCGACCAATTCCAGATGAAGTTCTCTAGTGTTTCTCCTTGTTCTTGCATTTTGTCTCATGCATATTTGTTCCCCTTTCAAAAAAAACTTCATCTAGATTTATTCTCTTTTATTTCTGTTCTACATTTCTCTGCACCCCATTCGTTGCAAATCCTTGTGAGATCTTACTCGCTTAGTGAGCTAAGGTTACTAGTGCTTTCTCTCTATGATGAACTCGGACAAACCGATTTGCCTCTTTCGGTCAAACCGAAACTTGTTGGTGCCACCAAAGGAATCAACTCGGTGTAGCCGATTTCAATGCTAGGAAATCACTCTGTCAATTGCATTCTGCACATTTTGTTCCAGCTCGACTCGATGATTCTTATCCTCTACCAGCATCATATTCTATGTGCTGCTTTGCTTTGTGACTCAAGGACCAACCTATTTTGACTCACACTCTATAAGACCCTTCTTGGAAATTGATGTCAAAGGGGGAGAGAGAGTTCACATGAAAGCTTAATTACTCCAATAGGGAGAGAGAGCAACAGGGGGAGAGAGACATTTTTTTCAAAGAAGAGACCCCAGTTGCTTGGTATACAAAGAGGAGAGAAGTTACATGTCTTTAGAGGGGAAAGACATGTTCATATTATTATTTTTGTGTTTGGTTTGCTCTAATTTTCAATTCCCTATCTTCTCCCAATATCCATTATAAGATTCGGGGGAGAAAGACATCTAAGGGGAGGAAATCTTTGATTTAATTGCATATCTTACCTTTGAGGACATGTCTACACTCAAATAGAGTACCTAGTACTCACTCTACACATGTCATCCCAAATCTTTGTACTCTTGTCGTTTACTGCTCTTGCTCTGCTTAGTAGATGTTTCTGTGTTGTCTAACCTTGTTTTCTCAGGTTCATTTCTTCCAAAGCTAGTTCAAGACCACAAGGTAAGTATATGCATCACACTCATGTGCATGAGGATCTCTTGTTGATGTACATATTGTTTGCAAGAAGGACTCATGAGCATGAAGGCACATTTCCCATGTTCACACCATTTGCTCTGATGCATATAGCCAAGATACATGTAACTCATTGCTTGCTCTGTCATGTTTATGCACTCACATGATCTTATGTTCCATATTTACATGATTGCAAACATGTAGGGGGAGTCTATGCATGTTGCATGTCCTTCCAAAGCTTTACCTGCCTTTCTCTATATCTTTATCTAAAGCTTTGATGTATTTGTCATCAATTACCAAAAAGGGGGAGATTGAAAGCAGAAGTGCTTCCTGTATGATTTTGGTAATTAATGTCAACATGTATCTTGTTGGACTAATACTTTCATCTAGTATATTTCAGATAAGTCCAACAGTGGAGTGGCATGGACAAGAGGATGTGGAACCCCGTTCAAAATGCTAAGGACAAAAGATTGGCTCAAGCTCTAAAGTCCAAGACTCTACATTTTCTATTTTAGTGATCCAAGATCACATTGAGTCTTTAGGAAAGCCAATACTATTATAAGGGGATGAAGTGTTGCGTAATGGCTTGCTTGCTCAAAATGCTTAGTGATATGCTCCAAAGCCCTCAACCACTTTCTCATATCCACATATGTCCCAAACCAAAAGCCAAACTCGGCCCCGCCGATTTGACTCATCCAGTGCCACCGAGTTCATTTGACATAGCCACTGCCAGAAACCCTAACAAATTCGGTCACACCGATGGGATCTCGGTCTCACCAAGATGGGTTTGCAAACTCTCTGTTGTCTATTGCAATATTTTCGGACCCACCAAGAAGATGTAATCGGTCACACCGAGTTTGCCTAACCAACTCTCTGTTTTGCTTATTACCAAATCGGTCCCACCGAGTTGTGTAATCGGTCAAACCGAGATGAGGTTTTACCCTAACCCTTGCACATCGGTCCCACCAAGTTTATCATATCAGTCCCACCAAAATTGCCTAACGGTAACATTATGTACTGAATCGGTCAGACCAAGTTTTCTGCTTCGGTCCCACCGAGTTTGGTATATTATGTGTATCGGTTAGATTTTGTGTGGAGGCTATATAACGTGAGGGAAGCCATCAAAACGTGCCTACACTTCCACTACTCATTTTCTGAGATAGAACCACCTACTCATGTGTTGAGACCAAGATATTCTAATCTAACCATATGAATCTTGATCTGTAGCCTTCCCCAAGTTGCTTTCCACTCAAATCATCTTTCCACCAAATCCAATCCTATGAGAGTGAGTTGAGTGTTGGGGAGACTATCATTTGAAGCACAAGAGCAAGGACTTCATCATCAACACACCGTCTATTACCTTTTGGAGAGTGGTGTCTCCTAGATTGGTTAGGTGTCACTTGGGAGCCTCCGACAAGATTGTGGAGTTGAACCAAGGAGTTTGTAAGGGCAAGGAGATCGACTACTTCATGAAGATCTACCCTAGTGAGGCAAGTCCTTCGTGGGTGATGGCCATGGTGGGATAGACAAGGTTGCTTCTTCGTGGACCCTTCGTGGGTGGAGCCCTCCGCCATCAACGTGGATGTACGATACCACCACCTATCGGAACCACGCCAAAAACATTCGTGTCTCCAATTGCCTTTGCACACTCCAATCCCATCCCTTTACTTTCTTGCAAGTTGCATGCTTTACTTTCCGCTGCCCATATACTCTTTACATGCTTGCTTTATATGTATTGTGAATGGTTATACTTGTGCTTAAACTCCACCTAAACTTGAAAAACTTAAAAACTGCCAACTTTGTGTGTTAAGAGTCTATTCACCCCCCCCCCCTCTAGACACCTCTTCCCGATCTTTTCAGGTGCG